>NW_023276807.1:101735580-102035580 GCF_003668045.3 Cricetulus griseus | reverse complement strand
ACTGTGCCCAGCTCACTCTAGTCTTTCTGGCCTGCCCGTGGCAGAGATTCTGCCACTTTGCTACACTTGTCTGTCCTTGGGGACTGAGGACACACAGATTAGGAAGGGATAGGACATTTTGTTTTGAAAAGAAACTGTTTTTTCAAGACAGCACCCCATTATCCAATTCTAGACCACAGGGAGGGAAAGGGTGTAGAATAGGAGCCAGTAGGGTTGGACAAACATCAAAAGGTGTTAGGAGGAAACTTTTTCTCTCAGGATGGCACGGATTTAAAAATAAATTGTTTTGTCTCATTGGAGACATTTGAGGAATACTGAATGCGAGGAACTGAGCTTGGGTCAGCAATTTGTTGTAATTCAAAAAGCACAGTGCTGAGTCGAGGTTCCAGTGGCAACTGCTACTGGGTCCTGGGGAGCCAAAGGGTTAGGGTTAACTCTACAGACAACATAGTTAGCTGAGAAGGGGGCAGTCTGCAGTCTCATGGTCCCCTCGATTTCTTCCAGATTCACCGACAGGCGAGGTCCCAGGAGAATTCCAGGTCTCAGAGGAAAAAGGTTTGGAAGGAATCACACAGACTCTCCCTATATCCTGCTCTCATGGGTTGAGATTTTCTTCTTGGAAGAAATGTGAGCTGATTCACCGTTAACAAATGATTAGTCACCACCAGATTAGTGGATGGAGGTCAAATCTGAAGGCTGTAGGACCTGGCTCTTGGCACATGCTCTTCAACAAGCAAAACCAAGTATGTGGCTACAAAAGCAAGTGTGAAGGCCAGGAGCTGCCTAAAGCACCTGCAGACTGAAACCAGCAGCTGCAGGCCCAGGGGGAAAACCAGGCATGGGGCAGAGCAGTCACTGTCCACTCCCTGTCAGATTCTGCATGGAAAGCTATACCCGTTACAGGATGCCCGTGTGTCTGCAGGGCTGCACCACACACAGGAAATCGTCACCTGTGGGGGGACTCCAGCCTGACCCCTGCACACAGCAGCATGTGGCACGTTGCTGTCCCTGCAGGACAATGTGAAAGGAGTGACACAGAGCAAGATCGGGTCACACTATCTCCAAAGCAGCCCAGCTTAGATTCCTTTCAGCTGTGTGGCCTGGCCTCCACATCCAGAGGCCTTTCACCTGTTGTCAGGCACCAGTCAAGCCTAGCACACAGCAAGCACTCAGGAAGTGGATGACTGGATAACTGAAGAGAGCTGTAAATTGGTTTGTTTTCCACTTCTCTCCCACTATTTTCTATCCACTTTAGCAATCCCTCACAGATTTCAATATATTTTACTTTTAAAATTTTAAATTTATTTGTATATATATATATATATATATATATATATATATACATATAATACATACATACATATACACACACACACAGTACAACTTGTGTGGCAGTCAGAGAACTTTCTGGAGCTGATTCTTTCAAAATATGGGTTTACAATGTCATGTTCAATGGCAAGCACCTTTAGTTACTGAGCTGTCTTGCTAGCCCCTCATTCCTTTTAATGCCTAATATATATATATATATGTATATAATCAAAGCTGTGGATGGAATCCACACGCATTCGGCATGTGCTCTTCTACTGTCCTGGAACTGACTCTAGACTAGGCTGGCCTCAAATTCAGAGATCGCCTGTCTGCCTCCCGAGTGCTGGGATTCAAAGTCATATGCTACCACATCCGGCTTAGGGTTAAATTTCTAATACATGAAATTTTAGTGAGGACACACTCCAGACCTTAACTCCCAAGGCAAAGCTCTGCAGTTGGCACCAGGGATGGAGTGAGGGAGCCAGATCTCAGGGAGATTGGTGGGCTGCTAACCAGATGTTGACAGAGGAGAGCACTGCATTAGAATCTTGAAAGCTAGAGGCTGCAGGAACTGAGTCTCAAAGGCAGGAGTGTCTCAGGACCAGCTAATAGCCAAGTGACCCAGTATTCTAATTCATCAGTTGTCCTTCTGCCAATTCCTTCTCTGGGTCTTCCAAGTCATCTTTGTGTAACAGTTTTGGCTGTCCGGGAACTGGCTCTGTAGACCAGGCTGGCCTCGAACTCACAGAGATCTGCCTGCCTCTGCCTCCCAAGTGCTGAGATTAAAGGTGTGCACCACTATCACCCAGTTTTGTTTGTTTTTGTTTTGTTTTGCAGAAGAGCTGAGTTGGTTAAGAGTCTGGTTCCAGGGGTAGCTGTGGAGACAACCCACCGGGTAAGACAATGTCTTGCCTTTGTGGTACTGTGACTCGAACCCAGAGCCTGGTGCCTACTACATGTACTCTCTTGAGCTATATCTCCAGCACCACACCTAAGATTTCTGGAGTCTAGTCAAGAGAATTCTAAGTGGCAAGTACAATGGAGTGAAATTGCTTGTTTATTTTTAAGGTACTCATTTTTATTCTATGTGTATGAGTGTTTTGCTTGCATGTACATATGTGTATAAGTGTTACAGCTCTGAGGGAAAAGGTATCCTGGCAGTTGGAAGCCAAGGAATACCACAAAGTCACACCACACAACAAACCTCATACAAGAGATTTATTGGGAGGGAAGAGCCCAGAAGGGTGGCTGCCTCTGCTCAGGTGAGAAGTAGCAGAGAACTGAACAGAAGTCAGGGTCTATATAGCATTTCTTGGTGGGGAAGGAGCTTTTCAGGGTGGAGATTTTCAGGGTGGGGATTGGTGGGATTTCAAGTCCTAGACTGTTTTACTCTGTAGGGTGGGGGCTGGTCCAGCCATTAGGGCAGTTAAGAATGTTCTGAGGGTGGAACCTGGCAGTTGGAGGTCCTCAGGGGGAGGGTCTACAATGTATACCTGCTGCCACAAGAGGTTAGAAGAGGGTGTGGGACCCCTTGGAACTTGAATTATGGATGGTTGTGAGTGGCCACATGGGTGCACAGAACTTAGGTTCTTTGTAAGATCAGTTAAGTGCGCCTTACTGAACCATCATCCCAGCCCCATGTGATTTTTGAGACAGTATCACTACACGGCCCAGCTCTGCTGAGAATATACCATGGAGGCCAATTTGGCCTAGAACTTCACAATCTTCTTGCTTCAGTCTTGAATACCTGCTTGGAGTACTTTTAAAAAACAAATAACAAAAGCTTACACAGCTTCTCAGGAGAGAACAGTAGGATGGACCACAGACAAGTTAGGTTTCCTAGGGATGTAAGAAAGACAGGATCTGGAGTTGCAGCACAGGGCCCAGGAGAGGTGAAGGGTTCAAAAGCTGGTAAGAACATAAGTCACCAGGGTGTCTGGGTAATGAGGAAGCAGTAGCCACGACTTGCAGATCCCTCTGCAGTCTTTGCCCTCCCTGAGGCTAGAGCCAGCAGCTTTCCTCTACACGTCAGAGACACCAAGATGGCTGCCGGTGCAGCCACTTAGCAAGGCACATTTCCAATAGAATCAGCCTAGAGCTTCCTATTATATTGTGCTGCCTGCTCACCAGTCTTGTTCAGCAGGATCCTTGCTCCTGTCCAAGTTGACTCATAGCCAGACTCAAGACCAGTGTGTTCTCTTACCACCTGAGGTGACTTCACTGGCCTGGCCTTCTAGCCAGGGACTGCTACTAGGAACAAGGCTGTGTGTGTGTGGGGGGGCTTTATTTGCTTCTGCTATGTACACATATGTACACCTGGTGTGAGCCAATGGTACACAATGTCACAGAATTATGTTATACACACGTGCTCCTGGGCAGGAATCAGGAGGTTCTGTTCTGAATATCCCACTGCTGGTAAAGGAAAAGGACCTAATGGAAGCTGCCTACCCCATTCCCAGACACAGACTCCCTCCCACGGACAATCTGTGCTTCCCCCTGCCATGCGCACATGATGGCGAGATCTGGGTGGTGGTAGCAGCAGCAGCTGCTTCCAGTCTTTCTCCCAACTCATACTTGTGCAAAGGCCAAAAAGCAGCAGTGGCCCCACTCACTGACAGTAGCAACCTGATGCCCAGAGCCTAACTGGAAAGCCAACCCTAGAATGCCC
This sequence comes from Cricetulus griseus, assembly GCF_003668045.3. NCBI lineage: Eukaryota > Metazoa > Chordata > Mammalia > Rodentia > Cricetidae > Cricetulus > Cricetulus griseus. The sequence goes on along the minus strand of NW_023276807.1, from coordinate 102,031,604 downwards.
ACAGCCTTTCTTAAGTCGAACAGTTTGGTTTCATGGGGCACTGGCATGCATCTTCTCCAGGCAGTTTGTCCAGAACATGACCAGTCGGTTGTCACGGTTGACACAGAAGTCTGTGAAGTCCTTCAGCAGCCGATCGGCAAACTTCTCATCCCCTGTGGCACTAGAGCGCCATGTTTTGGTCAGCATGGTGTTATAGGCCCAGTTGTAGCCAACCCGCTCTTCACAGAACATGTTTTGGTTGGTAGAGCTGGTGGAGTTCCGTCGCCGGCGCTGCTGCCCAGAAAACTTGCGTTTGGAGTAAGGCAGCTGAAGAAACACTGTCCCTGAAGGGAGAGAGCAGGCCTGAGTGGAAGCCACTGGTGAGCACCTACAGCTGGCTCTTGTGTTCCCACCCGGATTTTGCCCACAGTTCCTCACCTGTAACATGGATATACTGTGGCTTGTTCTCAGCAGGGAAGTTAAAAGCAGAGGCAGAATATTTATCTTGTACAAATCCAAACCTATGGTATGGATAGAAACACACACAGGCATGGTCTCATTAGCTAGAGAAACAGGCGGCAGTGTGTAGCTAGAATGCTGACAGCCCACGATGCTGGAATATGGAGAGTATGGAAAGGCCCCCCATGGGGAACACGCAGGCTACTTACTCTTTCCCTCAGTACTTGCCAGCACCTGCTGCATTCCAACTCTGAGGCTCCCCAGCTCTCCTGCTCAGGGCCCACTGTGTCACTGCCTGACAGCAGCACTTCACACAGCCTCCATCCCCACTTCGTGCCTTCCTTTTCCACATGCTTTCCCAGCATGTGCTCCTCACTCTAAACCTTCCCTTTGCCTCTTGTGGCATCTGTCTTGGCAGGCAGCTTAAACATCCACACCTGCCCCTTGTCTTCTGTTTTCCCAGCCACATCTGTCTCTATGTTGTTACGCTAAGCATTGGAAAGGTTCTCAAAAAGGGCCTTCACATAAATGGAATGAAGCATCTTAATTAAAATTCTTAAGGTGAGGATCAGCCAATCAAGGCTCTTTGCTGTGCTGTGCTGTGCTCTAGAAATGGGAAATGGGCAGAAGCCATTTCTCATCTGTGACTTGTCCTGTTCCACTTCTTATCTATAGCTTGTTCTATTCCTGGTTTTTCTATTTCCACAAAGCACATTTATTCTAGCCCCACCTGCTAAGAGCTGTAAAGGACGTGCTAACAGATGTGCCCAGATTCTGCCCTCTGTGTCTGAGGGGTTTATGTAATGAAGGCAGTGATGTAGGAGGTAAAATGTGTCTTCTTTCCTGGACTGAGCTTGCTGGGGACATGCTGTTCTGGATCCTCCAAGCTGCCAGCTCTATGCTGACAACATCCCCTATATACTCATAAAGTGTGCAAACTCAACAAATAGTGTCCACAGGACACATCTGGACCAGAGGCTTCTTGCCTCATTTCTTCCTTAGATAACCAGTAAAGATCCTTCTTATTCATATATTATTAACTTTTGAGACAGGGTCTCATGCATTCAAGGCTGGCCTCAAAATCATAATTTAGCTGAGGATGAGCTTCAACCACTGATCTTCCTGTCTCCACCTCTTGAGTGCTAGATCACAGTTGTGCACCACTGTGCCTTGATTCACGTGGTGACTGGGGCCCACTAGCTAAAGCATTCAACCAACTGATCCATATACTCACCATATACTCAGCCTAAACAAATTCTTTTTTTTTTTTTTTTTTTGGTTTTTTTCGAGACAGGGTTTCTCTGTGTAGTTTTGGAGCCTATCCTGGCACTCGCTCTGGAGACCAGGCTGGCCTCGAACTCACAGAGATCGGCCTGCTTCTGCCTCCTGAGTGCTTGGATTAAAGGCGTGTGCCACCAATGCCCGGCCAACAAATTTTTTTAATTAAAAATTTTTATTCTATGTATGTGTATGTACTTGAGTACGAGTGCCTTTGGCAGCCAGAAGAGGGTGTTGGATCCTCTGGAGCTGGAGTTATGGGCAGTTCTGAGCTGCCCAATGTGGGTCTGGAAACCAAATCTGAGTCCTCTACAAGAAACAGCAATCACTCTCAGCTGCTGGGCCATTTCTCCAGCCCCAAGATATTTAATTTTTAAACACACAATTTAGCCAGGCATGGTGGGTCACGCCTTTAACTCCAGCACTTAGAAGGCAGATCTCAAGGCTAGGATGGTTTACAGGCCAGCCAGAGCTACATAGTGAGATCCTGTCCCCTCAAAACCTAAAACAAACAATAATAAAAAACTAAATAAAACAAACCTGAACCCCCTAAAAATCCTCAGAAAACCTACAATTCAGCCAAGTGATTTTCTACTCAGGCCAACTGCAGGGAAGGCAAGGAGCATATGCCCTAGAGATGTTGTACTATCTCACTCCAACTATCCAGAAGAAGTAGAAAGAAGAGCTAGGAGTAACTACAAAGGACACTATGAGGGCAATGAGAGCATTTCTAGATTTCCTTGAGATGGACCTTTTGGGTAGATTGCCATTTCAGAGTTACATCTCCACTCGGAATTCCACTCTATGCAAAACCACAGTAGGACTGGGGATGAGGCTTAGTGGCTGGTTGCTTGCCTAAGCACCCTCAAAAGGCTCTAGGTTCAGTCCCCAGCATAGTATAAGAAGCTAGGAGTAGAATAACTACTCTGGAAAACTCACTCTACTGGCACTATGAAATGGGAACAAGGATGGGGAAATTAAACTTCTGTCCTCCAAGGGCCTACAAACCAGTCTAGTCTACAGTTTTTAAAAAGAAAAGAGGAATTTAAAGCCTGTTATGCTGGTGTAGCCTGTAATCTCAACACTCAAGAGGTAGATTGTGAGTTCAAGGCCAGCCAGGGCTACACAGTAAAATCCTCTGAGGATAAAAAAAAAAAAAAAGGAATTCAAAATAGAGGGAGCTGAGAGCTCCTGGTGGAGACAGACATTGCCAGGGGCAGAGGAGGTGGGGCTTAGGCAAGAGTCTGCTGAAAGGGAGTCAGATGCTAGAAAAGAGGATGAAAAAAAAGGACAACAGTTTAGAGAACATATGTCCAGGACTTGGGTTGAGGACAATTAGAACAAGACACTGTGAAGAAAAAAGCATATTTGACAACTAAGGGTCATATCTAGGAGACACCTAGTGACTGGCCAAGGAGCTGCTCACCAGCTGTGGTTAGCTGGGGCAACCTAATAACTACTATCTCTTACAGATTTACCAGCTGAGCCCAGAAACCCCAGAGGGGTGAGAAAAGCAAGACCAAGCTCTAAGAGTTGCCATGGGACTTCCACTGTTCCTCAGCAGTGTGGAGGTGGTATGGATCAGACCCGTCTACTTCCTGTGCAAGGCCTTTCCCTCCCTTCCTTCCCTCTGCTCAAATCCACACCCATTTAGTAGTAGGAGGAAGTGAGTTACCACTGCATCCATTTCATTCCCTTTACTGAGCACATAAAGAAGGTCCAGGTCGTAGGGTAGGGTCTAAGGTGGGAGAGGTTAGAGACCTAAGGCCTTGGGAATAAATGGTGGGTGTTGGGGGTATATTCAGGGAGCAAGTGGTAGCAGCTGAAGATGTAGGAACAGCAAAGAAGGCAGAATGTCACTGAGACAATAACGGAGGCTTAGTTTCACCATGAGAAACATGAAGTAGCAAGTGGACACCAGCTGAGTGATGCTTGGAAACAACGTGGTTTGTTGCACTGGTGTAGGAGATGCTAATCAGAGGAGCCAGAAAGACTTCTCCTGGTGCACAAACCCAGTGTCAAGAAATATCTACTCTCCTCCATCACTTTTAAACAATCCCTTGTCTTTCTAACACGTGGGAAGGCTCACTGACAAATTTTACCATGTTTCATTTCACCTGTCTCCTCCATAGCATAACTGGACTCTTGCAGGCTACTTACAAAGCTCTAGGCTCTCCTCCTTCACAGAGTAACAAAGAGATGAGGTCTGCAAGGCAATAGCCATAGGATTGGCAAGGGAGCGCTTATCTCTGAGTCTGAGTGGATGTAAGCAGTGAGTTTGTCACTAGGAACTAGTTTCTCCTCAGAAACAGAATGAACTGGGTTTCATTTTGCTAACTGATACTGGAGAAAAATACTGATTTGTCACTGTTCCTTCTTGCTAATGGACAAACCTGTGTGCAATGGCTTCCTGGAAAAGGTGCATTCGATCCCAATATGTTTCTGGTTCAAAGCCTGAAAGGAATAAGGAATACATGCTGAGCTGTGATCACAAGGTTTGTAATAAACTCACACTGTTCTCTTCATTGCTCTTGACAATTCTTGTCTTTTGTATCTGAACTTTTAGTTCCCACCCAAAGTTACAGGAAGGACAGCTGTGTATCCCATAATCCCTCCCCAAGTTCCACACAGTTAAGAAAGGTGTAGTCCTTAGGAGCCAGTGTGAACATCAGAATGAGGCTTATGTAATGTTTTATTCAAAAGATGAAAAGAAGCCAGTCAGTGGTGGTACACACCTTTAATCCTAGCACTTGGAAGGCAAAGACAGGTAGGTCTCTGTGAGTTTGAGGCCAGCCTGATCTGCAGAGTAAGTTCCAGGACAGCCAGAACAACACAGAAAAACCCTGTCTTGAAAAAACAAACAAACAAAAAACCTAAAGCTGAAAAGAGTTCAGTAATGTTTGTTCATTTGTTTCTGAGACAGGGTCTCACATAGCCCAGGTTGGTCTCAAACTCCAGGTAGCCAGAGATGACTTCAAACTCCTTATCCTCCTAGGGCTATTTACTGGTATGCACCACTAGACCTGGTTTTCTTTTCTTTTCTTTTCTTTTCTTTTCTTTTCTTTTCTTTTCTTTTCTTTTCTTTGGGGCAGGGTTTCTCTGTGGCTTTGGAGGTTGTCCTGGAACTAGCTCTTTGTAGACCAGGCTGGTCTCGAACTCACAGAGATCTGGCTGCCTCTGCCTCCCGAGTGCTGGAATTAAAGGCGTGAGCCACCACTGCCCAGCAGACCTGGTTCTCAAAGTCTATTAAAACACAAACCTGAAGTGTACATTAGCTGCTTCTGAAAACAACACCCACCCATGTTTCTAACACCACTAATTTTCCAATTCCCTGTAAAGAAAGAATATGACTAGCTCCATTTTAAGGGCAAGGAATATAAAATGAATTCTTGAGAAGTCAGCAGCAGCAGAGGGGAGGAGGGCAGAGCAGGAGAATCTGTCCTCCATCACTGACTGAATTACTCCAGCTCCCTCTTCCACAAGGCAGCTGCAGAGGACCAAAAGCAGAATGGAGAAGGGAAGGTTGAGTACTCTGTCACATAGCAACAGGATGGAGGTTTTGAGGGTCCGGCTACAACAGCATAGACAACCCAGAGACTAGGGATGCAGTGGCTTTGATACTCTGTCCATAATTAGAACTTTCTTTAAAATAAATTGGAAACACACACACACACACACCCCACATACACAATCAGACAGACACACAGACACAAATACATATGCAGCAGATACACCCATACCCACATACCTACCACATCTGTGTCAGTCTGAAGACTCAGACTCACTGTTATAAGAAGCGGAGATAAGAAAACAAGAGGCACAGAATCTAGAATATTGAATTTTAGACTTGGGTCCTTATTCCTTTAACTAGGACTTTTCTCTGTAACCATGGTAACCAACTGAAGTTGATGGTTTAGAAGACCAGGTCAGAACCATCACCAGCCCTGCGAGCAATCCTGTTACAGTGAGGAGAGCATCCCTAAATGTGGAAAGGTAACTGTAGTCCCTCAAGATACTGACAATACTACAATGAGTTGCCTGGCTTACAACTCTGGAAGGAACAAAAACCATTCACATTTAGGACTGCATAAACCATGCTGTGAGGTAGGCAGAAATACCTATGTGTGCAAAGGGACTTTGTAAGCTCTGTGCAGCTCAGAATCTCTGGCTACTGATGCAGAGGGACTCTGCCGGGCTCAGGTACAAAAATGTCTTGTACCCTATAAGCGGAGAGTACAGACTGTTGGAACTAGTAGGGCAGCCTGTCCTAAAACCACAGGATTACTAAGTTTAGCCTGCCCTACCTGGCAAGCCCTCCTCACCCTCCTCGCCATTTAGCAGAACAAAAACTTACATGGAGTGGGAAGAAAATATTTCTCTGACACCAAAGCTGTCTCTTTCATGTTTATAATCTTTCTATCAGATAGCTCCTGACACATCAGCATCAACTCCAGCCTTTTGCTTTTGACAATGTCATCTTGAACTCATGGAAAGCTTTTTGAGAGGTATTTATGCGTAAGTGCTTGGTGATAGCAATGGGAGGTATGGATAGGGGTAAAAGGCATATCAGGGTGGTCCCCTGTGCTGCCTCCCTTCCTGACAGAAGGAAGGGTTCTAATATGCAGCATTGGAGATACACACAGGGAGCCTGGGATTTACAAAGCCTTTCCCAGCTTTGCAGGACAATGTTTCCTGTTTTGTTTTTGATGGTCTCTCTAGGGGCTTTTTGCATGGAATAGCATGCAAAAACCTCTCCTCAATTTCAAACAATCATTGCAGTGATCAGGTGGCTGAGAGTACACAGGGCATGGCAGAGCTGGCAGATTGGCTCTAGCCACCAACACAAGAAAAACCCAAAGCTCAAAAGCATTAAGTGAGCTGTCCCAGATTAACCAGTCACTGATCAGATGTCCAGCAGAGGCTGGAGAAGCAGCCTCAGAGGATAAGAGTCTTGATTGCTCTTGCGTAAGACTTAAATTTGGTTCCCAGCACCCTTGGGGTGGCTCACAACTATCCAGAACTCCAGTTCCAGGAGATCCAACTCCCTCTGTAAGCACCAGGTACACATGAGGTGTACAGACATAAATGCAGACAAAACATTCATATGTATAAAATAAAATTGAAAATTAAAAAAAAAATCCAGGGTAAAATCCAGATTATTCCACCTCTTGTAAAATGGCTCTCTTAGGGGTTAGAAAAATGGCTCAATGGTTAAGAACAATGGCTGCTCTTCCAGAGGACCTGAGTTCAATTCCCAGCACCCACATGGTGGCTCACAATCATCTGTAATGAGATCTGATGCCCTCTTCTGGCATGAAGGCAGAGCACTGTATACATAATAAATAAATAAATCTTTAAAGAAAAAGAAAAGAAAAGAAAAGAAAGAAAGAAAGAAAGAAAGAAAGAAAGAAAGAAAGACTCTCTTAACTAGCCTGTAGTTTTTGTAGCTTGTTTTTCTTAGGCTATGTTCACTGGACAGCAATGGGCTTCATTATGACATTTCAGACAAGTATCCTCATTCCCTTCTCTCAACCCACTTCCCACTTATCCTTTCCTCCTTCTGAATGGTCAACCTCCTGCTTTCTGTTTCTTACTCATGTCTTTGTTTCTACTTATGAGAGAACATAGGGGACTGTTCCAGGGATGGGGGACTGATGCAGTGACAGACCCTTTAGAAGGGAGTAGCTCTTACTGTCGAACAGGTGTTCGCTGCCGTCCTTGAGCAAGCAGCTGAGGTTGAGTGGAATGAAGAGCTGGGCTCGCAGAGGATCGCCATACAGGTAACTGGGCAGTGCAAAAGGACCCTCCAAAACTGGAACTAACAAGAAGCCGCAGGAGGTAGCTTTTCGATGCCAACCTTGGACCTGAATGAAAGCACAAACAGCATCATCTCCAGGTTCTTTTCAATCAAAGAAAATACCTCTGCTTCCAAAGAGCAGACCTGCCAGAGTGGCAGCATACATATCAATAGGCATATTCACTTATTCAAGTTCTCTGGCTCTAGCAATTTTGCTTCTCGATGAATGCTAGAAAAACTGAGTTCAGCACACAGCTTCTCTTCATGGCTCAAGCTTCTGACCTTCAGTTTCTTTTGCAAGGAACTAACTTGTGAGAGCTGAAACCGTTCTTATTCTGTGAAATGTCAGAAGCAAGGACACAAGACAAAGGCTGAATCTTTCTAGTTTTGTTGTGGACCAAGTCCAGTGTATCAAATAAGGAAATAACCCACTGTTACTTGATGTAGGGGGGGAGATGACTGTAGTGGCTTCTAGCCAAAGTGACCAGCTTTTGCATACAGGAGAGTACACTCCAGGGAACTCCTAAAACTATCTTCCTGAAAGCCAGAGTTCTTGTAAGTAACTCCAACAATCAATGTTTCCTCAGGGGACTATGTAATTTTTTTTCTTTTAATACGTTTAAAAAAAAAACATAAAATGGGTATTTAAAACAAACACACAAAAAACCAAACTGGTGGGCTGCTGAGATGGCTCCTTGGTAAAGGCACCTGCCATCAACATTGATGACCTAAGTTTTATCTCCCTGAAACTACACAGTGGAAGGCAAGAACTAACTCCCTCGACTTGCTCCCTGGCCTCCACATATAGATTATGGTCCACACACATACAGGTAAATTTAAAAAACAAAAACAAAGAACAAAACAATCCCAACCTAAAGTCAAAAACCCCAGGCTAAAGGTGTATGTTAGTGATGAGTGCTTGTCCAGCATGCGGTCCCGATTCCCCTTCTGAGAATTCACATCCCCCCCCACAAACAAAAGAAACAAGAAGCTCATGGATGTGACTCTAGTACAGAGGGGAGATCTGATGCATCTATTTTTCTTTTCTTCTTCTTTTTTCTTTTTTTTCTGATAGGGTGTCAGAATGTTGCCCAGGCTTGTCTGAACTCTGGGCTCCTCTACTTCTGTCAAGCATTAAAAGATACAAGCTGAGGGTGGTGGCACATATTCATAGTCCCAAGTCCTTGGGTGGCTAAAGCAGGACGACCACTTGTGCCAGGGGTTCTAGGCCAGTGTGGGCAGTATATCAAGGCTCCCATCCTTTAAAAAAAAAAAAATACAGTAGCTGAGGAGGCCAGAAGAGAGTGTTGGATCTTCTCGCACTAGAGTTACAAAGTTACAAATGGTTGTGAGCTGCCATGTGGGTGCTGGAAATCAAACCTATGTCCTCTGGAAGAGCAGTCAATGCTCCCCCCCCTCCCCGTTTTTTCATGGCAGAGTTTCTCTGTGTAACACACCTATCTGTTCTGGACCTCACTATGATGACCGGGCTGATCTTGAACTCACAGAGATCTGCCTGCCTCTGCCTCCTGAGCACTGGGATTAAAGGTGTGTGCCACCATGTCCTGCATGCAGCTAGTAAGAGCTCTTAATTGCTGAGCTGTCTCTCTAGCTTCTTTGTTTCTTTTCTTTGGCAAAGCCTCGTTATATAACCCAGTATCGTTATTTGAATGAGAAGTGTCCCTCATAGTCTTGGGCATTTCAATGTTTGGTCCTCAGTTGGTGGCACTCTTTGGGGAGAGGAAGGAAGTATAGACGTGTTGAAGGAAGTGTGTCAGTAGGGGTGGGCTTTGGGAATTTCTAGCTCACATCAGTTCAGAATGTGAGCCCTTGTTTCTGGCTCTTGCTGATGTTCCTTTACTCTACTGTCCTGGATTCTAACCTTCTGGAACCATAATCCCAAATAAATCTTTCTTTTATATATTGAAAAAAAATACAGTTTACCCATAGCTTGACTTAAACAAATGATTCTTTAAAAACTACACTTGAAGGTGCTGTGTCGATGGCTCAGTAGGTAAAGTATCTTGTTTCAAATACCCAGAGCACTCATCAAAGACTATTTTTATTTTTATGTGTATGTGTAGATCTGGAGTTACAGGCAATTCTGATCTGCCACATGAGTGCTAGAAATGGAGCCCGGATCCTCTTGAAGATCAGCCAGTGCTAACCTCTGAGCCATCTCTCCAGGCCCTGGAACCCACTTTTACAAAGTCTGGCATGGGATCATGGGTCTGTAACCCTGTGCACATGCATGCATGTACCCAAAAACACCCAGACATACATCATATGTAAATGTTACATATATACAAAAACAATAACAGAAGACAACTATTCTTAGTTCCATCAGAGAGACAAACACAAACGCAATAGTCAGCAGCTGGAGAGATGGCTCAGTGGCTAAACATACTAGCTGATCTTCCAGAGGACCTGCATTCGATTCCCAGCACCCCAGTTGCAGGGAATCCAACATCCTCTTCTGGCCTCTGGGAGCACTACATTGTGCAGAGACATACATACAGGCAAAACACCCATACACGCAAAATAACAAAGTAAAATTTTAAAAATAAATAAAAACACAAAAGTAAAGCCAAAATCTCTAGTTTGACTGACTTATTTCTAAAGCTTTGTCAAAAATCTTTTTATCAGAGGTAATATTTATCCTCATAAAATCTTTGTAAGCCAGGTAGCACAGTCCTTTAATCCCAGAATTTGGGAGGTAGAGGCAGGTGGATCTCTGTGCATTCAAGGCCGGCCTGACCTACAGAGCGAGTTCCAGGACAGCAAGGGCTACACAAAGGGACCCTGTCTTAGGGTGGAGGGGATTCAGGGAGGAGATCTGATTTGTAACAAACATGGGCAATGCCTTAAAAGAAGTCATCTGTTGCCGGCGTTGGTGGCACAAGCCTTTAATCCCAGCACTTGGGAGGCAGAGGCAGACGGATCTGTGAGTTCAAGGCCAGCCTGGTCTCCAGAGCGAGTGCCAGGATAGGCTCCAAAGCTCCAAAGAGAAACCCTGTCTCAAAAAAAAAAACCAAAAAACCAAAAAACCAAAAAAAAAAGCCTGCTGGGTGGTGCTGGCACACACCTTTAATCCCAGCACTCAGGAGGCAAAGGCAGGTGGATCTCTAAGGTCCAGGACAGACTGGTCTACACAATGAGTTTCAGGACAGCCAGGGCTATACAGAGAGCAGAGAGAAACCCTGTTGTGAAAAACTAAAAACAAACCAAAACTCCCCCAAACAAACAAATAAAAAACATCAAAAAACCACTATGATAAATACATTAGCTGCTTTCAGTGGATTTTACATGAATAGATGTGAAAACTGAACTTTTTAAAGACAGTTGCTAAATTCCTTGGTAGGAACAACACTCCTTTTCCTGACTGTAACTATATAGGTGTGAGTGAGTGCTGTGGTCATGCTGCATGCTGTTTTGAGATACAGTCACCCCACTGTCAACCTGTTGGAGAAGAGCTGGTGTCCTCCACAAGGTGAACAGAGCTGGATGAACACCTGAAATAGTCTTTCTTTCCTGCTTTGTTTTGTGTTTTTGAACCATGGTCTTGCTGTGTAGCCCATGCTGGTTTAGGATTGGAACCTTCTGCTGTCACCTCACATCTGGGATTACAGATTCATGCCAACGTGTCTAGCAGCTGGTATTCCTTTTGACTTGGACCTTTGGTGCATGTATGTGAGACAGGTCGAGGTCAAGGCCAGGTATTTTCCTCTACCACTCACTCTCACTATATTTTGTGTGTACATGATACAAGTGTTTGCATGTGTGCGCACACACCACACAATGCATGTGTGCAGGTCAGGGCACAACCCTGGATGCTGCTCTTCACTTTCCACCTTGCCTGAGACAAGGTCTCTTGTTCACAGCTGTGTGTGCCACGCTACCAATAATACTAGGGCTGGGACAGAGGGCTGGAGAAGTGCTGGAGAGATGGCTCAGTGGTTAAGAGCACTGAGGACTTGGGTTCAATTCCCAGAACCCACATGGCAGCTCATAACTGTCTGTAAGTCCAGTTCTAGAGGATCCAACGCCTTCATACAGACATACATGCAGGCAAACCACCAATGCAAATGAAATAAACATAAGCAAATGCTTTAAAAAACAATAACAAACATATTATATATATATATATATATATATATATATATATATATATAAAACGAAACAAAACAGTAGGGCTGGGGTGGCAAAGACAAGGGCTCAATGGCCAAGATAGCTTAGCCAAAATGACAAACTTCAAGTTCAGTGAGAGACCCTATCTCAGAATATTTGCTTGCTACCAAATCTGGCAACCTGGGCCCTACATGGTGAAGAGAAAATTGACTGACTCATAAGTCCTACACACACCCTACCTCTCTTTCTCTCACAAATAAATATGATTTTTAAAATAAGGTGGAGCAACTGGGGAGATGGCTCAATGGATAGAGCACAATTATGAGGACCTGAGTTTGAATCCCCAGGACCCTCGCTTGGAAAGGTTTGGCTTTTATGTAGGTGCTGGGATCAGAACATAGATTCTCAATATTGTACAATTAAGGACTCTGACCACCAACCCAACTCCCTAGATACCACCTCCCCTTAACTCAGATCTTATAGATGCTCCTTGGATAAGTACCTTTCCAAGCGAAGAGTCCTTGAAGATACTAATGCCACACAGACTATGCCTAACAGAAACAGACCAGGAGAAATATCCCCAATATCCCATGCTTTGTGAGACAAAATTAGGCATACAAACTCTTGAAAATTAACTTGCTGTCCTGTGCTGCACTTACTTCTCTCAAGAGATCTGCTAGCATTCACTAAATAATTATTTTTGCTTTCCAGCTGTGCTCAGCTATGTGATAAAATGCTTGGGCTGGTGTTAGAGGGGAGTGGGAATCAAGTGACACATGAAAATATTTTGGGGGAGCTGAATTTGTGAGCATAAAAGGAGGAGCAGACTGTGGTGATGGCTAAGGAGGGCTCTGAGAAGACACTGACAGCTAAGGAGTGCTTATTTTATAGTGCCTTAGCTGGGGATGGGCAGTGGTTTGAGTTGGCTTCACAGCACAGTATATATAAGTAGACCAGCTAACACTTGTGACACTGTGGGCCAGTTGCTTCTTTGAGGGACCTGATCATTAACAGAGAACTCCAGTAGCTGTCCATTAAATATTAATAATATATCCAATCTTCCCCCTGTTGTGGGGTTGACAAAGGTATCTGTAGACACTGCCAAATGCCCCAGAAGACAAACTCACTCTTGTTTGAGGAACAGAAGTTAAAACCAATGATATTCACCAACTGGGAATTGGTGAGGTAAACTATGGAATGAATAAATACTATAATATTCTGTAGCCATTAAAAATAATGAAGCAGGGACTTGAGAGATGGCTCAGAGGTTAAGAGCACTGAGTGCTCTTCCAGAGGTCCTGAGTCAATCCCCAGCACCCACATGGTGGCTCACAACCATCCATAATGAGATCTGGTGCTCTCTTCTGGCCTGGAGGCATACATGCAGAGCGAATACTGTATACATAATAAGTAAATCTTTAAAAATAATGGAGCAAAAAAAATTAAACCCAACAAATAAAAAACAAGGCAGATTTATTTGTGCTGGTATAGAAGATACACAGGTAACAGAAAAAAAAACACAATGTAAATATATATTCAGCATGTGTACATTAGTGTGTTCTCACTCTGAATTCTAGGCTGATCTAGAACATTATGTATATAGCTAAGTGGCCTTGAACTTGTAGTGATTCTTTTATATCAACACCTCAAGTGCTGAGATTTGTTTTTGGGTATGAGCCACCATGGCCAGCTAGCCTACCACCACTTTGTATAGACAAAGAGTCCCCAGAGTGTTCTAAACATGGGTATAGTGATGGCTGCTTTTAGATGGAAGTCCCAGGACACAAAGGAGAGTTGGGGTTTTCTTTTCACTCTGGACCAGTAGTTACAAGTTTTGGAAAATGTCTGGTTAGCACGGCTAGTGATATGCTACTGGTATTCAATAGGAAGAAGAGGCCAGAATGTTCAACAACCTACGATGGGCAGTCACTCACAACAGACAGTCACTCACAACAGACAGTCATCTGGTGCCCATACAGTAATGCCTAGGCGAAGAAACACTAGTCTATACTCTAAACTCCTATGTTTTATGTTTTAAGGTTATCCTAACAGGTTAAAGGTTATATGAAAGTGACAGGAACCTCTACAAAGCACCCCCTTGCCTTAAAGGAAGGTGATAGTCTCACCATCTCGAAGAGTACTGTGGCAGTCACTGCCATCCAGTGTAGCTTGATCTCAAAGGCTGCATTGAGAGAGAAGTTTCCGTGGTAGTAACAGCTGCACCACTCTAGCCGGTCCGTTCGGTTGTTCACATCGACATCCAGGGTCACAGTCCTCTGCTCTGGGACAGTGGCAGCTGTGTCAGCACACAGAGGGGGGTGGGGACACACAAAGAGAGGCACAGGAGTGGGATGATGTAGAAGAATGAACAACTAAGTATCATAAGCATGAAACTGCAGAAGTGCCCAACAAAGGTTCCTATTTCTGAAAATCACTAGTCACCAGGCCAGGGGTCTGCAAAAACTTGTTCTGCTTGTCTTAGATAATAATTATTTTATGTTTTATGAGCTCTCTCTAAGCAGCTGTGCTACTGTAGGGCACAAGCACCATAGATATTACATAAGAGACTGGTGTGTTCAGTTATGTTCCAATAAAACTTTATAAAAACAGATGAAATTTTAGAATAAGTTACTCTGTATGTTACACCACCGTGAATTTATACAAACCCACAGGATGTACAATACCTAATATAAATTTCGGATTTTGGGTGATGACAGTGCATCCATGTTTGTGGATCAGAACAAATGTCATTGTGGTGGGGGTTGACAGTGAAGGAGGCTGGGTATAAAAAGAGCAGCGGATCTATGGGAAGCCTTTGCTCAACTGTGCTGGAGAGCTAAAATTCATTTTAAGAAAATTAGCGATCACAGCCACACATGATAGCTTAACCCCCTAATTCTAGCATTCAGAAGGTTGGGCAGAAGAAATATAAGTTAGAGGACATCTTTACTATATAGTTAGGCCCTGTCTCAAAAAAAAAAAGAAAAAAAAAAGAAAAGAAAAGAAAGAAAGAAAAAGAAAATCTGGGGGCTAGAGAAATGACTTAGCACTTAAAAGGGCTTGTTGCACAATCAATGAAGCCCAGAATTCAGACCCCAGTACCCACATAAAAAGCCAGATGTCCCCCACACACCTGCAACCAGCTTCAAAGGAGGCAGAGACAGGAGGATCACGGGGCTTGCTGGCTTTCAGCCTAGCTGAGAAAACACAAAGACACAGGGAGAGATCCTGCCTCTAAGGACCGAAGTCCTTTGAGTGTAACAACATGTTACAGAAGGATACCTAATGTCCTTTTGTGGCCTCCATGTGTGTCCAAATACAAATACATGTAAATGTAAAAAAGTGTAGGAGGGACAGTTATAAAATAAAGCCATAAGCTAGATTTAGCCAATTATGCAGCAGTTTGACTCCTTAGCCCATCCATTTTCTTCTTTTACGAGGGAGAGAGATTATCTTAACCAGGATCACGAAGTCAGAAACTCAACTAGACTGTACCTAAGATCTTCAGGATTCAATGACCCACAAACAGATAAAAGGAAAAACAGCCTAGACCAACCACAGTGAGAAATATTACCTTTCTGGTTTCCTCCCAGGAAGGTATTAATTAGTTCTATAATATTTTCTGAGGAAATGAAAGCCTATCCTATTGCAGACATGTAACTCAGGGCTTTGACTCCATGGACATTAACCACATTCAGCACACCTAGGTTTTCTCTAAGTCAGGATCCGCTCTCACATCCTTACTCCTCAGTTTTTCTTTCTCTGAAAGAGTCAGTTTGTTCTGGGTTCTGTAGGTAGAAGCTCTGAGTGGCTCCTAAGTCAACAAATTTAATGAGCTTCTGTTGGTAGGTAGGAGAGCACTACCTCGGGCACTGAATGACACTCTCCCAATACTAGAACATGCAAAATGGGCAAAGCTCTTGATTTGGAGCTGGGAGAGCCAACCTGCTGCAATTCCAGCCACATACGCATGTCTCTGAAAACCTTGTTTCCTTGTCTGCAAACTGATATGGCAGCCCAGCCAAAAAGCATGTGGCTAAGAAAGGTTTACAGACTCCCTTACTTGCCTTCTATGTGTCTCCTCTTCTCTACTTCCATTAAGCCTTCCTTCCAGTTTATGACACTAATGCTCAAAGTGAGGCCTATTTGTGGCTTGATGAACACCTGAGGCACATTTGGTACCCTTACTTGGTTACTCTGATACTAAAATGTTCATTAAAGCTAGATTCTGTCTGGGCTTCATGGACCTGATTTATGACACTCTCAGGAGCCCTTTACTCAACAGTCAAAGAGAGCTGCATTCTCTGGGCTTGCACACTATGTATATATTCCTCCAGGTAAAAAAGCCCCAGTCACAAAACCAAAGGCAAGTGGTAAACATCATCAATGACTTGGGACATCTCTCTTCTATTATCAGGTCTGTTAAGTGCAGAATAAGTGAGTCTAGGGGGCACCCAGGTGGTAATTACTCTATCACTGGCTTTGTGCTTCCAGGGTAAGATTTGACAATGCAAATGCTTCTAGCAGGCTTTCAGTGTGGACAAAGGTACAGCCAGCTACATGGAAATTAATCAATATGCATAAGCCCAGAAGAGAAACAAGCACAGCATTCTAGGGGGCTATTAATGACCTGGAGAGCCCATCAGTATCACTACAGGAGAAAGAATACTGAAGCTCAGCCCTCACAACCAGAGCTGTCTCAAAATGGAGCAAGTCTCAACAGTGAGTGCCAGGTTGAAGGAATTTTTCAAAAGAAGCTAGCTCCATAGTCATCAGCATTGCTTTGGGAAAAGTTCAGGGGTCAGTTTGCATAGAAGCATGCAACAGTCCCTTATGACTCCAAGATCTAACACACTGTGTGGCAAACATGAGAAGACCTATGCATGAACATGAACGGAAGGCATGTGGTACTTGTTTCTGCAAGACTCTCAGATGCCTCTGCAGCATCCATGCTCGGTGACAAAGGATGGGGAAGTGGGAGCCACCACAGGCCAAGCCAAAGGTCTATGTATCAACATTAGGTAGGCATTTCAAAACAGCTTTCTGCTGCTACCTCCAAATGAGAATCACAGGCTTTTAAAAAGGAACAAGCAAACAAAAAGGCAACCCCAAATAACATTAAATAAACAAACATCCACCCAACCGAATCACAGGCAATAGTGAAACTCAGGTCTTTCTCTTCTGCAAGTCATCTTAGATTTTTTTCCGAGGAAGAATTCAAATGTTGAGGTTATGCCCTGCTTATTTCTTTAGCAAATAAATAAACTGGTTATTTTTTTGGGACAGGGCCATAACTATGCAGCCTGGGCTGGCCGCAAACTCACAGTCCCTGCCTTGCTTCTCTCAAGTGCTAGAATTCCTGATCTGTACCACCAACTACATCTGTCCAGAAAGAGATTGTCTGTCTGTCTACCTTCCTTTTTTGTGTTTTGAGACAGGGTCCTAGCTGTCCTTGAGCTCACAGAGCTCTTCCTGCTTCTGCTTGCCAAGTGCTAGGATTAAAAGCAAGCCTACTACACCCAGTCATAAGATATCTTAATTAACTCTTGTTTTTACTTAGAAACATTTTTTTTCTTGTTAGGCATGATGGTGAATGCATTTAACCAGTGGTTCTCAACCTTCCTAATGCTGTGATCCTTATACAATTCTCATATATACAATTCCTCATGTTGTAGTAACCTCCAACCATAAATTATTTTTGTTGCTACTTCATAACTGTAATTTTGCTACTGTCACAATTTGCAATGTAAATATCTGTGTTTTCCAGTGGTCTTAGGTGACCCCTATGAAAGGGTTGTTTGACCCACAAAGGGATCGAGACCTACAGGTTAAGAGTCTCTTCTTGGGGGCTGGAGAGATTACTCAGTGGCGAAGAGCTCTGGCTGCTCTTCCTGAGGACCTCAGTTCAATTCCCAGCACCCACATAGCAGCTCATAACTGTAAGTCCAGTTCCAGGGGATTTGATCACACACACACACACACACACACACACACACACACACACACACACACACACACACACACACACACACAGGCAAAACACCAGTGCAAAGGAAATAAAAATAAATACATTTTTTAAAAAAAGAGCCTCTGCTTTAAATCTAGCAGAGGCAGGTGGATCTTTGTTCACTGCAGGCCAGCCAGGACCACACAAAAAGACCCTCTCTCAAACAAACAATTTTCTTATGGTTCTAAGTAGGGCCTTGTACATGCTAGAAGGCTAGCGACCACCCTTCCCCAGCCACCTGCTATTCCCAGAATCTAACTAGGTCAAGAACTTACCTAACAGTGCAGCGGCCTGGCTCCGTCCTCCAAAACTTCGGCTGAAGGAGCTGTGCCTGCTTGCATAAGAGGCTGGCCGGCTGGGTAACCAGGGCAGGAGGAAGGCAGGAATCTCAGAGTGTACAAGTTCTTCTGCCACAAAGGCCACCTCAAACCATTTGCGCTGGAAGCTGGCAAAGTCATCCACTCCTGCTGTGTGCCAGGGGGCAGTGGGCTGCTGCATAGCCACTGGGAAGAAGCAGGGAGAAGTAAAGGATCTCTTATCACAATGCTGCTTTTCTGACTGATACATGGTACAATACAGATAAACCACATTATGCTAAGTGAAAGGAACCTGGTGTAGAAGCCTACGTATTGTATGTCTCCACACATAGGACATTTTCAGAAACACAAAGCCTACAAGTGCTTATATAGGGAATGTTTGGAAAGGGAGGACTTGAGCAGTAACAGCTAACAAGAAAGAGATAGTGGTTGCACAATACTGTGAATGGCTTTTGTTATGTACACTAATTTTAAGTTAATAAGCTTTAATTCAATTTTTAAAATCTCATCAGTTTTATAATAATTTCAGGACATAAAATGTTGTAGGTTTTTCTTTTTCTTTTTTTCTATTAGAAGGTAAAAATAGATACTAAATGTACAAGAATACACAGTGAATGGCACCAACTATACCATATCATGTGTGGACCCAAAGTTGAAGAAGTGATTTACCACAATGTGGGAGTCACTTCCAACTAGTCCCCATGCATTTGAAATTCATACACTATGGAGGCTGATCTGAATCCTTGGAGTCTTCAGAGCTATGCAAGCCAGAAATTATGTTAGAAATTGTTCCCCATTGGAGAATTCCTTTTTTTCATTAAAAAGGGGTGAGGGTTGCTAAGTAGCAGAGTATCTGCCTAATGTGCATAGGCCTTGGGTTCAATCCTAGAGCCACAATAAACAGGCAAACACATGCAGCCCCCTGGACTCACGAGCTATATCTACATCTACAGATTTGATCACCTACATGGGAAATTTTTTTTGGGGGGGGAAGAGAGTATTTATATTGAATATGACCAAATTTTTTCTCGTTTCCTAAACAATATAGTACAATACAGCAGTACTTTTTTTTTTATCAGTTTTACTATAAATAATTTGGGGATGATTTAAAGAATATAAGAGAAGGAGCTAGAGAGATGGTTTAGTGGTTAAGAGCACTGGATATTCTTGAAGAGGACTGGGTTCAGTTCCCATCATCTACATGGTAGCTCACGACTGCCTGAAACTCTAGCTCTAGGATATCCAACACCATCTTTTGGCCTCTGCTGACACCTGTACATACATAGGGTACACACACACACACACACACATACACACACACACACACACACAGAGAGAGAGAGAGAGAGAGAGAGAGAGAGAGAGAGAGAAAATAAATCATTAAAAGTAATACAAGAGAGTACAAACAGGTTATATGTGAAACCATGCCATTTTATGTGTAGGCCTTAAACATTGTGATTTTTTATCTTTTCTTTTTTTATCTCAGAGGAGATGGGTTCCTTGAGGTAATCCTCCTCTGATACCAAAGAATAACTTAATTCAAAACATGTCTTGGAAAATCTGGTAGAACTTGGTGGTCTTCTTGAAGGAGTATTTGGAACCTGGAAGCCCAGTAAGTATAAAGTACAATTGGAGCCCATCATGTTATCATCAGAACCAACTAAGCAAGATGGAGGCAGGGTGGGAGTTAAGACACCAAAATATGACCCATAGAAAATTTTGAACCAGGTGCCTTGGCCTCTTTTAGGTTTATCTTCCACCAACACTGTCCTCAAGAAAAACATAGTTGAAAAAATAACCCATTGTCTGGGCTAGAGAGATGATTGTGTGGTAAGAATGCATGCTGCTCCTGCAGAGGACTCCAGTTTGGTTCCCAGCATCTAAATCAGGTGGTTTGCACTGTCTGTAGCTCCAGCTCCAGGAAGATCCAACACTTCTGGCCTCTGAGGGCACCTGAATTCACACACACACACACACACACACACACACACATGCATGCACACTCTTAAAAACAACTAAATAAATCTTTAAAAAAAAAAATCAACACTGTCATTCAGTTATGCTTGAAAATATGTGCAAATGCTGAAAGAAGTTAACACAGTGTCAACTTAAAACACAAAGCCACACATGGAGCTCAAGATGCACTGTGATGTAAAAGATCAGGAAAAGTACTCGCCCCTGTGGTAACTGCATGTGCTTTGGCTCTGACCTCGATCGGGCTCTTTGTCCATTACTATCTTGTAGAAATAGAAGCCATAGATGAAGGTCCGCCAGGCTTCACCAGATGCATGTGTTATGAGCTGCTCTTCCAGCATTTTCTAGGAGAGACAAGGAAAACCTGAAATTTCTGCAGGTGACATCTCAAAGAGGCAGCCCTTGCTTGTGCACAGCAGTCAAGGTAGTAAGTGACAGGAGAACTGAGATCATACCTCTGGTCCTCATTAGACACTGAGAATGTGCTAGTGAAAAGAACCTGTTCTAAGTTATAAAGTGCATGTATTTCATCAAACATTTCAAACATACAGAAAGTAGAGAAAAACTCCTCCAAGTAGATAACCATCTAACATCAATGAATTCAACATTCTGCTAAGCAGTGTGTTCCTCTTCATCTGAGGGAATGTCTCCCAAAATACCTAAAGGAAAACTAGTTGTGTGGCATACACCCCTGTAATCCCACTGGGAAGGTGGAGGCAGGAGGATGAGGGCTTCAAGATCATCTTAACTACCAGACCTTTAGAGAACTAATACCAGTGCTGCTGCTTTTTTTTTTTTTTCTTTTTTTCTCACCAGTGCTTCTTAAACTATTCCATAAAACAGAAAAGGAAAGAAGTCACCAAATTCTTTTTACGGATTTTAATCCTATGCTCATGGATTATAAGAATTAATAGGAAAAGTGCCTACCTTACCAAAAGCAATCTACAGATTCAATGCAATCCATTAAATTTCAATGCCATTTTTCACAGAAATGGGGGGGGAATCCTTAGAAGCTTATATGGAAGCATAGACAGCCAATGTAATTCTGAGCAAAAAGAATATGCTGGAGGGATCACCATACCTGACTTAAAGTTATACTACAATACCTCACCAGCACAAAAACATACAGATCAGTGGACTACATAAGGGAGCCAGATATAAACTCATGCAGCTATAGCCACCTGATTTTTGCAAAGATGGAAAAAAAAATACTCACCGAAGGCAGAAAACAGTCTTCAACAAATAGTGGTGGGAAAACTATTCCACCTCATATAGAAGAATGAAACTAGATCCCTATCTCACTCTTCACAAAACTCGACTCCCAATGGATCAAGAACTTTAATTCAAGACTTGGAATTCTGAAACTCTTAGAAGAAAAGACTGGGCAATACCTAATATCTAGGCATAAGTGAGGACTTCCTGAATAAGACTCAGTAAGTAATGCCAACAACTGACAACTAGGACTTCATGAAACTACAAACTAAACTAGAAAGCCTCTGCATAGCAAAGGCACAGTCAGTGAAGACAGCCTACAGATGGAAGAAAGCCTTTGCTACTTACACAACTGAGAATTAATGTCTAAAATTTGAAAAGAACTAAAAACAATAAATGGTCTAATGAAATGAACAGAGAATTCTCAAAAGATGAAATACAAAATGGCCAATGTCAAAAAATGTTTAGAAAATATGAATTAAAACCACATAGGGAGGGACTGGAGAGATGGCTCTGTGGTTAAGAATGGTTAAGTGGCTGCTTTTTCAGGACTAGGGTTCAATT
This sequence comes from Cricetulus griseus, assembly GCF_003668045.3. Taxonomy (NCBI): domain Eukaryota; kingdom Metazoa; phylum Chordata; class Mammalia; order Rodentia; family Cricetidae; genus Cricetulus; species Cricetulus griseus. The sequence continues at coordinate 102,009,889 of NW_023276807.1, read as the reverse complement.
CCCAGCACCCACATGGCAGTTCACAACCACCTGTATCTCCAGTTGCAGGGAGATATGACTTCCTCTTCCAGCCTCTACAGACACTAGGTGCACAAGAGGTGCTCAGACATACAGGTAAGGAAAAGACCCATATAAAACAACAAAAACTACACAGAGTTTGCCTTGTCCCAGTCAGAAGGCAGTCTTTATGACCAGGAGTGGTGCACATACCTGCAATCCAGTGTTTGGGGAGGCAGAGGCTAGAGGTAATGGGCTGAAGAGAAGGCTCAGTGCTTAAGAGCCTTGCTGAGGACCCATGTTCAGCCCCAACACCTATGTCAGGTAGCTCACAACCACCTGTAACTCTAGCTCCAGGTGATCTGTCACCCTCTTCTGGCCTCTGTGAGTACCTGCATACATCTGCCTACAGACAGACAGACAGACAGACAGACAGACAGACAGACAGACAGACACACACACACACACACACACACACACAAAGAAATCTTAAGAAAAAATACAGATAACGGTTGTGGAGAGATGACTCAGTGGTTAAGGATGCTCTTGGGCAACACCTAGGTTCTAATCTCAGTACCCACATGGCAATTTACAACCACCTGTAACCCCAATTCCAGGTGATGTGACACCCTCTTCTGGCATCTGTACACATGTGGCACACATATACATATTCATTCATGCATGTGTGTACTCGTGGGCACACACACACACACACACACACACACACACACGTGCGCGCGCAGCATAAAAATTGGTAAGATAAAACAAGTAACAAATGCTGGTAAAGATGAGATCAAAAGGGACCCTATACACTGCTGGTGAGAATGTAAACTATTCTAGCCACTGTGGAAGTCAATATGGAGGGTCCTCAAAAAGATCTGAAAATATATCCACCATATGACCCAGCTATACCACTCCTGGATATTTACCCAAAGGACTCTTAGTGAGCATATCACAGCACTTGCACAGCAATGATTACTACAGCACCATTCACAGAGCTGAGTTACGGACAACTGATGTGTCCATCAACAGAGAAATGTGGTATGTGTACACAACGGAACTAATACAAGTAATATTCTCAAGCATGTTTCTTTAATATTTAAAATTTTTTGTTTTATTTGTTTTAGAGATTTATTTATATGTATTGGATCCTCTGAGTTACAGGTGGGTGCAAGCCACCTGATGTGGATGCTGGGTACCAAACTTTGGTCCTCTGGAAGAGCAACAAGAACTCTTAACCGATGAGCCATCTCTCTTCAGCCCCAAGATTTGTTTATTTTATGTTTATGTATGTATGTCTAAGTACATGTCTCAAGCATATTTTTAAAGTGGTTTTATGTAGACATGTGCTGACATGAGAATGGTGTTTTTTTTAAATAGTATTTTAAGTTTAAATAAAGGGCATTGTACTATTTTACCAACTTGTTATTGATATTATGCTTCTGACATTTATCCATGTTGGTATGTGTACCTCCAGCTCATTTCATCTAAATTGGCAGAGTAGCATTTCATTTTACCAACAAGAAAGTAATATTCTCAGGGAGATAGGGTTTGCCAGGGAAAAGCTATGCAAAATAGCATGTCAAGCCCTCCAAAGAGTAAAAAATATCAATAATATTCTTATTCAAATTAGTTATTAAATTTACAATGCAGTGATGACAGACAACTGGTCAACAAATTATCCCGTTTTCTACTATAGACCTCAGTATAGACAGGACAGCTTGAACCATCTCAGTCAAACTGATCTATTCATTCTTCTGCTTAGTTCACTAAACACTGAGTTGAACTTGGCAATAGTATCCCAAGCGCCTACTATGTGTATATGAAAAATGAGCTCTAAGAGGTGGCTCCATCCAGGCTCAAGACACATGAGATGTAGTGACTCCTCAGTCTGGTGCCTTGTACTACTATGTGAAGAAGTCTCTGATGTAGAGCTTAGAATTCAGCCTTAAGACTTGGATACATAGGAATTATCAGGGTAAAACTGGGCTTTGGACCAGGAAGCATTCCCTGAAAAATCCTTCACAGATATTTATCTGAGGGACAAGAACATACAGACTCTGTCCAAAATATTTCAGTTCAGACAATAAATGCTGGCAGACTTTAAAGTCAAAGTGCGCGTGCGCGCGCGCGCGCGCGCACCACACACACACACACACACACACACACACACACACACACACACACTCACCTACCTACCTACCTACCTACCTACCTACCTACCTACCTACCTTATTTATGTATTTCTAAGACAGGGTCTCACTGTGCAGAACAGGATGGCTTCTAACTTACGATCCTCCTGCCTCCACTTTCTCAGTGTTGTTGGGGACTTGTGCTACCACTTCTAACTCTAAGGTCTTCAAAGTCTCTTTCAAAGGAAGACCTGTCCTTTCATCAGTCCCAGATGGACCTCACATCAGTTGAAAACAGATGCTCAGCCCAACTTGCAAATCTCTTTACTGTCATGGGTGACCATTGTGACAGACCCTGAGTACAATGATCTGGGCAGACGAGCCCTCCCTGCTGCTGCTGTCTCACCTGCATAATGTCAATAGCCATCGCCTGTGTCTGCACCCCCTCCACGTTGTTCATCAGCCAGTGCACCACCTCAGCACTGATGAAACAGCATGGTGAGAGGCCCTTCTGTTCAGAGAGCAGCTGGACTCCTGTCCTGAATTCCGATGAGTGAGCAGGAGATGTATGCCCAGTGGCAAGAAGTTAAAAGAAAAGATGAGAAGTGAGGGTTCTTCATATAATTACTAGGCTGAGGGAAATCCCCATGACAGGATAAAAGAACTGAGAGAAGAAGGGACATTTAGAAAATACTTTATCTGCCAGGCATTATACTAGGTACTTCATATAAGAATTTAATCATTTCATTAACCATATGTGTAAAAACTCATGGTAAGGACTGGCAAGACACTCTACATAAAAGTGCCTGCCAACCAAACCTGACTACTTAAAATTTCCAGTAGCCACATCTGGAGGAGGGGATCAACTCCTTCAAGTTGTCCTCTGACTTCCATATATAACTGTGGCATATATGGCCCAGACATGTGTATGCTCTCTAGTTTCCCGAAAGTAGGTACATAAAATGTAATTTTTAAAATTCTCATTATTAAACAAAGTAGCAGAGGCTCAGGGAGGTCAGATAACTTGCCCACATTTCACAGCTGGTAAGTGGCAAAGCAAATGAATCTACCCACCCACACTACCATGGCAAGCCTTCCCTCAGGTACCTTTTGCCCTTGCTTCATAAATGTGTCTGGTCACTTACGAGGGATGCTTCATTGCTTCCAGAATCTCCACCAGGGTAGAGGATGATGTCAGAGAACTTGCTACATGTTGCTGAGAGCTGTAACAGAGTATAATAAAGCAACATGGCACATATGCCAAGAATGGGTTTCTGCTTCAATGTTGTGGGCTGAACCTAAGACCTCACATGTGATGAACAAGTTTTCTTCCTCTAAGTGACACCAGCCCACATCATCTCTGCTTCTTCTGGAGCCAAACACCAGGAAATATTGAAACTGATTATGGTCAAGAAAATTCTGGACAGTTATATCCTGGGGCTAGTTTACAATGTATTCCTATTTCCACAATACGTATACATTTTAAAAGGCAAAGTGATTTTGTATCTAAACACAACACCTTAAAAAGCATCACTCTCAGTCATGTTTCTCCTTCATTTATATGATTGCCTGTGGAAGGCAGAGGAGGGCTTTGGATCCCCTGAAACTAGAGTTACAGGCAGTTGTGAGCCACCTAATGTTAGTGCTGGGACTTAGCTCATGTCCTCTGAGGAGCATGACAGCTCTTAAGTAGAGACACATCTCTAGCTCCATTAATAATTATGTTTCCTAGAAGACTTATGCTACTCTGATTTTGCCTGATAGATGGCCTCTCACATGTCACTTACTTTAACCTTGGCCAACCAAAGAATGTCATGTGATAATTTAGGTGACATCTTACAGGAAAAAACCTTGGAATTATCACTAACCAACTGTAGGACCCCTGGAGTTTCTTGGTCTTTATTTCTTTATATCTGAAAACAGGGACAGTGTTGTTTATGTCATTAAGGATAGTGTGGGGCTAACACATGTAAAACAAGGCACAAGACTGATACACGTGGTGCCTAAAATGGTAGCCAACACTAAAGCAAGTCAGACTAGCTAAATGAACTGGTGAAGGTCCAAGAGTTGGGAAGCATCAGAAACAAAATTTCATTCAAGTGAGTCACATTCCAAAGTCTTGCTCTTTCTACCATCTGCTGCCCAAGTTCTGCCTTGAAGGTGTGACTGTTTAAAATATGTTTAAGCCAGCTGTGGTGGCACTTGCCTATAATCCCAGCACTCCAGAGGTTGAGTCGGGAGGATCATGAGTTTGAGATCAACTTAGGCTACATGGAAAGGCCTATTACATAGATGGAGATGGGGAGATCTAGAAGAAAAAAATGAAGAATACTCAGTGGCTGAGTGGCCCTACCACACAAAATTCATTAGTTTTGGGTCTCAATCAGGGACTCCTTTTCAGGCAATGGTGGCACACGCTTGTAATCCCAGAATTTGAGAAGCAGAAGCGGGCAGATCTCTGTGAGTTCAAAGCCAGCCTGATCTGTAGAGTGAGTTCCAAAGCTACACCACAGAGAAACCCTGTAAGTAAGGAAGGAAGGAAGGAAGGAAGGAAGGAAGGAAGGAAGGAAGGAAGGAAGGAAGGAAGGAAGGAAGGAAGGAAGGAAGTCCTCAAACTATTCTGAGTGCTCACTTTGGGAGGGAGGGGTTCAGGACTCAATGTAACATTTCAGAGTCTCAAGCCCTGTGCTAATCCCCAGCACAATAAAAACCTAAAGTCAGAATCTGAGCTAGAAAAAGCCTTCAAAAATCTTTGAAGAGAATTTCCTTTTAATTCTGAATCTGAGTTCAAGTTGTAGTCATGAGAAGGCCTTCTATTTGCAAACACCTTCAAAGGCAGAGAACTCAGCTTTCCAAATATAGCTGTGGCAACTGCTACTAAGTTCCTTATCATGAAATGGAATGTACACTGTGTCATTTTGAGTCAGGGGTCCTGCATTTGCCTACTACATCATTTTTGGTCTGCTCACCTCTAGCCTACACTCCAGTTCCTCTTTCTTCCAAAAGCAGAAAAAAAAAACAAACAAAAAACCAAAAACCTGCCTCTCTATCCTCTCAAGCACATGGAAGCACATGGAAGTACTCTCCTCTTGTACACTGAGCAGCCTCTCCAATCTCCTCCACAGCTAGGACCAAAAGCCAGCCAGATATGGTGAGGACTGGAGCCTGAGAGGAGTAGAGTAGAAAAGTTAGGACTGAACAAGCATCGCCTCTACTAGCCAAAATGAACACTCAATGGTGGGTGCAGTGGAGGCAAAATTAGTATGGTATAAGGAATTCAGTGACTTATGGTATAAGAAATTCAGTGACTGCTGACAGGGACCAGCTAGGGAGTATCCAAGAACACCAGCTGCTCTCAGGGAGAGGGGTGTAAAAGTCAAGTTTCTCGGATCATTTGGCTAAGTCTGCTCAGCCAGTACAGTGTGGCATGAAGAACAGATTAAGTAGAATTGCCATCCATAGCCATGAAAGAAAGTTTCTCAAAACTGACAATGGCATCAAAACCTAGGGCACATCACCCTATAAACATGTACAATTACCATGTGGGTGTTTTTTTGTTTGTTTGTTTCCTTGAGACAAGTCTCATACATCCCATGCTGACCTCAAATGTACTATGTAGCCAAGAATGATCTTGAACTTCTTCTTCTTCTTTTATTTGACAAGTGCAGGGATTACAGTTATGTGCCACCATGTCTAGTTTAAGAAAGCATAAGGGTTGGAACTCAGAGCTTCATGTGTACTAGGCAAGCACTCTACCAAATGAGGTATATCCTCAGACCCTGATTGAAAAAAATGGGAGGTGGGGGAGTATTTTGAGACAGAGTTTCTTTCTTTCTTTTTTTTTTTTAAATTTTTTAAAGATTTGTTTGTATTTATTATGTGTACTATGTTCTGCCTACATGTATGCCTGAAGGCTGGAAGAGGGCACCAGATCTCATTATAGATGGTTGTGAGCCACCACGTGGTTGCTGGGAATTGAACTAAGGACCTCTGGAAGAGCAGTCAGTGCTGTTAACCTCTGATCATCTCTCCAGCCCCCAAGACAGAGTTTCTTTATATAGCCCAGGCTGGCCTGAAACTCACTCTGTAGACTAGGCTGGGCTTTGAACTCAAGAGATATACCTGTCTCTGCCTTCTAAGTGCTGAGACTAAAGATGTACACCACCATGCTTGGATCCTGATTAAAAACTTAAAAAATCAGTGTGTGTGCGTAGGTCAGAAGGACAACTTTGTGGAGTTGGCTCTTTCCTTCTCCATTTGCATGGATTCCAGAATCAAATTTAAGTCATCAGGCTTGCATGGCAAGTGTCTATACACACTGGGCCATATCATCAACTCTCAGCACAGTTTTTTGTCTTTCTTTTTGTCTTTCGAGACAAGGTTTCTCTGTGTATCTTTGTAGACCAGGCTGGCCTTGAACTCACAGAGAACTGCCTGCCTCTACCTCCCTAGTGCTGGGATTAAGGATCTGTGCCACCACTGACCGTTCAACCCAGTTTTTAAAAAGCTGGGACACAGCTAGGCACTGTGGCACATGCCGTTAGTCCCAGAAGCACTTGGGAGACAGAGGCAGATGGATCTTTTGAATTTGAGGCCAGCCTGGTCTGCATAGTGAGTTCTAGGACAGGATAAGCAGAGCTACATATTAAAGAGAACCTGACTTAAAACAAACAAGTTGGAACATTTACTAAGCAAATGAGGCAGTAGTGCCCTTCTCCTTTGGATTCTTAGGAACAAGAAAAGAAAGGCCTTTTGTATCTACAATGTGTGACTCATCCACTGTTAGTGCTGCTCCTTACTGACTGATTGTATGCCATTTTGTGCAAAGCGTCATGCCATGGGCACCACCATGACCAGAACTGACATCTTTTTTTTTTTCCATTCATTTATTTACCTCATAAATAAAGTCATGCACAATTATGATACACAATACAGTATGTTCACAATGGCATGGCTAAATTAAACCAATTAACATGTTATATCACACATATTCATCATTTTTGTTTTGAGAACACTTAAAGTATACTATCTCACAACTTTTAAAATATAGCATATTGTTATCAACCATATTTATCATGCTCTCAGTAGACCTCAAGACTTCACAGAGTCCATGCCTCTTGTCCAACTGCAGTTTTATATCCTTAAATCAATCGTTTCCCCATTGTTAAAAGACCCACATTGAAGCCTAATAGCCACAATTCTGCTCTCTGGAGAACTGACATCTTAACTGATACTTTTTGCATCTCTGAGAAAACACAGATCCTCTGCTTTGCTACTTGGCTGTGAGGACTGACTCCTTCAGGGTCCCACGTATGATCTGTACCAGTTAGAACATGAGCGAGAGCTTTGGACTCCCAACTACTATGCCCTTGGTTAAACTCTCCCCATCCAATGGGAACATCCATTTAGTCATTCTGAAGCTCACCTGCAGTCAGAGTTTGCAGCAGGAAAGGCCTGTTCTCCTACGTTCTGGGAGCTCCCAAAGGTCTGGTTGCTACCTCTATCCATGGACTGGCATGTGCTGACCCCCAAACTGGCACCATCCAATACCAGAGCAGCTGTTTGGTCCATAGATGCCTGCAAAAAGGTAAAAAATTACTACATGGATCAAAAATTAACCAAAGGAAACAGTAAATAAACTTTCCTGGTTTATTAAGTCAACAGGCATAATATAGATGTTCATGCACATACATGAAAGCTACTTACACGTATGGTTTGTTCCATTCCTCCCATTCTTAGTCCCTGCTGGAAGAGCCAAAGGAGTCTAGAGACCACACCCAGCCCTGGGTGTACTACCTTGTCAGAGAAAAAAGGACTTACATTCTCTAAACCAAGGCAGACAGAGGCCAGGCAATCAAAATAATCCTAAAACCAAAGCAATCTCTTCAGTACCAGACTCAAACCACAAGAATGACACCAAAGGATATTCCCCATAAAAAGAACACAGAAAGCTGGGTAAAACAGTGTACCTCTTTAATCCCAGAATTTGGAGGCAGGTGGATCTTTTGAGTTTGAGGTCTGCCTGGTCTACATACAGAATTCCAGGTCAGCCAGAACTACATAGCAAGACCCTATCTCAAAAAAGAAAAGAAAAGTCAACCACAGAAGTCAAAATCATCCCTAAAGAGACCAAGAGGAGGAAAAAGAAATTTGGGGAAGACAAATGGCATCACAGGAGGGATCTGCCATCTACAATGACTCAGCATTCCCACCCCAGTCCTCTTCCTGTATCTGTCGGTGATATGTTCAGCTTTCTAACAGCCCAGGTTCAAACCTCAGAGGCATCTCTAAGTTCTCTAGCTAGAAGAAGTTCTCGCTCTAGAAGGAGTGAGGCATAGTCCTCTGGCCTCCCCTCAGGAAATTCACATGCACTAGGTCATGTTCCCCTCCATCTCAGAGGACTGCACAGGATCCTACGTGGCCCTAGAACTGTAGCCCTTCTCCTGAAAACCACTATGAGCCATTCCCATTTGCATCTTCCTAAAAAACAGTACCGATATTGCTGCCTGTTACTCTGAAATCTTGCATATCTCTGTGTACCACCACACTGTGAGCTCTACAGAACATATCTGACTTATGATCTCTTGATAATACCAACCATTCACAAGTCCACCCGTCCAATTAAATAACCTTATTTGTATACCACCATCAGTTCTGTTGTTCTGTGGTTCCTTATCTCCTTATCCTAAAAAGCCACCTCAATCGCTGTTTCACCATCAAATGCTGAGTCCCACACCAGCCCCCAAGTGGCAGACTTCACTGAGGCTGCTGAGAGAGCTGCCCTGGAAAGTAGTCTATCTGTCTCACTTCCTCTAAGGGTCCTAAAGTGCAGGACTATGCCCCGCTTTACCTAAAATCCCTGCAGCAGCCACTAAAGGTTACATCCCAGACCAAACGTTTACAAAGAACTGACTCCACCTTTCAGAGCACTTCTAAAAAAGAATAAAAGCCTTAACTTACAGTTCTTGAATATATTCCTTAGACAGAGCCTTCTCTTATCAGATACTTTGTTACAGATGATGTAAATATTGCTATTTCTAAAGCAGGCTTGCCATCTCAGCATTACTGTCACGGGATCAAATGAGTCTTTGTCATGGGGTGGACTGTTCACTGCAGGATGTTAACCAGCAGTCCCCCTCCCACAGGTTAGATGCCAGTAATACCAGCCATAGATGTATCAAAAATGTTTCTAGAGGGCTGGAGAGATGCCTAGAGGTTAAGAGCACTGGCTGCTCTTCCAGAGGACCCCAGTTCAATTCCCAGCAACCACACAGCAACTCACAATTGTTTGTAACTCCAGTTACAGGCAATCTGACACCCTCATACAGACATACATGCTGACAAAACCCCAAAGCACATTAAAGAAATAAATCTTTTTTTAAAATGTTTCTAGCCGGGTAGTGGTGGCACACGCCTTTAATCCCAACTCTCAGGAGGCAGAGGCAGGTGGATCTCCATGAGTTCAAGACCAGCCTGGTCTACAAGAGCTAGTTCCAGGACAACTTCCAAAGCCACAGAGAAACCCTGTCTCGAAAAGAAAGAAAAAGAAAAAAAAAAGTTTCTAGATATCCCAGGAGATTAACAAAAACAAACAAACAAACCACAACTTTCCCACAGCAAGGCTCAATGATTTAAAAAGCAAAGCAAAACAAAACAAAAAACACAAGAAAAGCCAGCCATGTAGGTTACCACGGGCACCATCAACACCCAGAGATACAGCAAGAGGCAGCCAGCAATAACCAATCACCACCTGTACAGAACCACTAAGGTTTAGGAACAGGTGCCAAGCTCTAACATTAAATCAAACAGCTAATTAAGGGAGACCAGGCCCAGCACTTAACTCACAAGAGTAGCACACAGGGCCTGCTTTCTAGGTCCCTTTAGTAGAGTTGTTTCTTACCCCAGCACCCTGAAAAATCATTCCTCAGCGTGAGGGATGCTGCTACAAATTCATATAATTTGGGGAGCAGAGGTGTGGCTAAATAAGGAGTTGGCAAACATCTTCCATATAATAAGCATATTGGGTTTTGTGAATGACATCTCTGTTGCAATTATTCAACTCTTCACAAAAATACTGAAGCAGCCATATCTGAATGAAAACCCAAAACCAACCAACCAACCTTAGAAAACAAACATAAAGAGCTGGGCATGGGGGTGAACACATGTAATCCCATCTCTCAAGAGGCAGAGATAGGATCAACAGATCAATACCATCCTCAGCTACATGGTGAGTTCCCGGCCAGACTGGGTGGACTATGTCAGACCATGTCAAAAGAGGGCAGGGTGAGAGGAGGAGGCATGTGGCTCTTTCCCAATAAAACTTTATTTACAAAAGCAAAATGGTGGGTCAGGTTTGCCCTGTGATTGCCAACTCCTACTCCGTATTACACGTAGTCCATCTTTCATGGATGCACATTTTAGTCAGATAGTAATAACAGAAAAAGTTATGTTATCCTGAAACCTTTATCTGTCATTTTTGTCTAACCACTCTGAGTGTTAGAAAGATGTTTCCCATACTTCTTGGGCTATCAGAAGCTTAGAGCTGAATTTAGTACAAAGTTCTAGCTGCTTTATGAGGTCTTACCCAATATTGCTTTTTCTTTTCTTGAATTTCTTTCATCTAGGCACATTTTTATGTGGAGAGGGAGGATGCACTAATTGGACTTGGTGGGTTATTAAAAAAAAGATTTTGACATGAAGTTGTAAGGGGGATGTAGGGTAAAGGGGAGGGTAAGTGTCTATGATCTAAATATACTATATTCATACAAGAAATTACCAAAGAGTAATAAACAAATATGCATTAAATTGACATAATTCAGCTTCATTACTAATTGTCACTCTTTGGTGCCAAGACACTGTTACCTTCAGGAAATAAAATCCCATGGATGGCTGGGTGGTGGTGTGCATACTTTGTTGTTGTTGTTGATGTTGGTTTTTTTTTTTGGTTTTTCGAGACAGGGTTTCTCTGTGTAGCTTTGGAGCCTATCCTGGCACTCATTAATTTAATCAATTAATTTATTTAATTTAATCAATTAAAGGCGTGCACACCAACGCCCTGCGGTGGTGCGCACACTTTTCATACCAGCACTTGGGAGGCAGAGGCAGAGGCAGAGGCAGATCAATCTCTGAGCTTGAACTCAGCCTGGTCAGCAGCGTGAGTTCCAGGTTGGCTAGGGCTACACAGAGAAACCCTGTCTGAAAAACACAAAACCAAAAGCAAATCAAACAAAAAATCCCATGGATGATCAAGTCTTTTAAATGACATAGTATTTGCATATAAGCTATGCAAATCATCCTGCACAGTTCACACGCTAAACCTTCTGACATTTCAACACAACACTGTCATACTCAAGGTCACACTCTAGAATCACAGAGTCCAGTTACAAAACAAAACACAGACTTTTAAAAAATTAAAAATCTCCTAATAGTTTATGATTTTGTGTTTGAACGTATTCACAGCTGTTCTGCTGCAGATGCAGCCCATAGGCTGCAGGTTGGACACAACTTGTATGAGTTTAATCATCTCTAAATGACTTATAATACCTAATACATACATAGAACAGCTATGAAAGCAACTGTTACACTACACCATTTGAGGAATAAACTAAAGGAAAAAGGTCTGTACATGTTCAGAGTAGACATAATTTTTTTCTTCCCAATATTTCTGATACATAGTTGATTGATTGTGGGTGGATGGAGAGGGCCAATTATACTCTTTTTTTTTTTTTTTTTTTTTTTTTTTGGTTTGGTTTGGTTTTTCGAGACAGGGTTTCTCTGTATGGTTTTTGGAGTCTATTCTGGAACTTGCTTTGTAGACCAGGCTGGCATTGAACTCACAGAGCTCAGCCTGCCTCTGCCTCCTGAGTGCTGGAATTAAAAGCGTGCGCCAATACGGCCCAGCTTACACTAATTCTAATAATGGCTGGTGATGACTGTGTACTCATCACCTACCCAGCATCATGCTGCAATTTACATATACAAGATTGGAAGTGTGCTGATTTCTAAACATATAGGTATTTTTATTGTTTTTAATAATTGACAAAAAACTTGCTTGTGCTATAATCAGAAATGTGTTCATTATGATTTCTTTCCCTTATAGTTTGTTGACATTAGGTTCTAAAGCACATTAGTTCAGAAGCATAGTCAGTACTAAAGCACCTCCTTGGTCTAACACTGAAACCAAGATTTGAAAGTAGGCCTCTCTCCACTATATGCTAGAAAATTAACATAAAATGTATTTGTATGCTTTATAATAAAAATAACAAAAGTATACAATTTAATTGTGTGTACATAGAGACAGATCCCTTAGTGCCTCCAGTAAGAGTTGAATTTTTAAAAAATATATAATTTATTTTTATTTTATATTCATTGGTGGCTGTGTGAGGGTGTTGGATCCTCTGAAACTGAAGTTACAGACAGGTGTGAGCTGCCATGTGGGTGCTGGGAATTAAGCCTGGGTCCTTTGGAAGAGCAGTTAGTGCTGTTAACTACTGAGCCATATTTCTAGCTCAAGAGTTGAATTTTTAATTTATACATCTTTTTTGTTGTTGCTTGTATTTTGAGACAGAGTCTCTCTCTATAACTTTGGCTGCTCTAAACTTACTTTATAGACCAGGCTGCCTCAAACTCACAGAAGATCCACCTGCCTCTACCTCAAGTGTAAGCCACCATACCTGGCTTAATTCACATGTATTTTTACAACACCAGGAGAGATAAACATTCATTTATATGCAACTCTCTATGGAATTGCACTCTTCTTACTATTTCCAGTTGTAGGAACTTGTCCACCTTTGTTTTATAGGTAAATACCACCACACAAAATAGACCATTGATCTCTGTTTCAATTCTGTTGACTTATTTAAATTAAATTCTAAGTCTAAATCATCAATAGTCTCTTATTCCAAAGTAGAAGACCTGGAGGCTAGAGAGATGGCTTAGTGGGTAAGAGCACCTAATTTCTTCTTAAGGATCTGGGTTCTATTCCCATCACCCACATGCAGTTCACAACTGTCTGTAACTCCAGTTCTAGGTGATCCGATGCCTTCTTCTGTCCTCCGAGGTCATTGAGCACACATGTGGTACACAGAGATACACTCAGGTAAAACACCCACAAAAATAAAATAAAATTAAAAGTTAAAAAAGAAATATGGGCTGGAGATTTGGCTCAGTGGTTAAGAGCAATTATTGCTCTTACAGAGGACCCAAGTTCAAATCCTAGCATTTACAAGGTGGCTCACAACCATCTATAATTCTAATTCCAGGGGACCCAATGCCCTCTTCCAGGTATGCATGTGGTGCACAGACATACACTCAGGCAAAACACTCACACATATAAAATAAAATAAACTTAAAAATATTTTTAAAGAAAAAAGAAAGTACAAGACTAAAGAAGTCAGCCTGAGTCTGCTTTAATTCAAAATACAGTATGCCTCCTATACTCAGATGAGAGATGCTTGGTCAAGAACTCAGGACCCAACAGGAATTGAACATGGCTACTTTCAATTCACAGGTAAGGTTTGCAGATAGGTGTGGCAATGTCCACTCTTAGAAAACCAAGACTCCAATGTTAACGAAACCTTAGTCTCCCAGTACTGTACATAGGACATTACAGGGGCTCAGCCACCTACTAGAGTAGTGTCCTTTTGCCACCAATGTCTTTAAGTCTCATTTTTCTCATCTGGAAGATGGGAATAAGACTTCACAGGTTGTTAGAAAGATTATGTTCATGAAACACTGGCAAAGTGGGAGCTCGATGAGCTGCTTTTCTGACTTCCACTCAATAAGGACTCTTTCACTTCTCCCACTTCACACGTCCCGTCCTCCTTAGCTGTATCAACTCTGTATAACCCTTATTTTCTCACATCTCTGTAACTAGGTCTCTACAGCTAAGCCAATTCATATAATACTGAGAAGCCTCAATAAACAGAGAGCCCTATCTGCCTTCAAAGACCAGTCAAAACAGTAATTACTAAAGTTAATTACAGAGTGGGTTTTGAGTCAAGCCTTGTAGGTCATGAATGTAAATCCCAGTCTACTCTGTATGGTAGAAAGCAACTTCTTTGTCCTTTATTTCTCTACTTATAAAACTGGAATAAAACTTTTATTTAACTGATAGGACATGCTAGAAGGTATGAGATAATAATACATACATATGTTAGGCGTGTGGTAAGTGAGGAATTCTAAGGCTTGGAAGGCCCTCGATGACCTCATCCAAACCTTTTATTTGACAAATAAATGAAGCCCAGAATGCAAGTGAGGCTGCCCAGGGCCACACACCATTAGCCTATGACATAGCTCAGGCCTATTTATAAATCCTAGTTGTTTTTCGCCCCCACCACTCACTGCCATACTGTTATAAATTTATCTTGGCTGTTCCAGGAGAAAAGTAAGTGTTCAATCCTTAAATATATACATTTCATGATGCTTATAAAATTGAAAAGGGCAGAAGCTGCAATGTAGCGACAATGAGATTCATGGCAATCAGGTGAGCCACACAAGCAGCAATGGGAAGCATCTTGTTCAGCACTGGTGTGCAAGGCTGTGCTCTTACACCCATCTCTGCCACGTCCCTTTGCTGCTCTGAATACTGAGACACCTCAGCTGTCTCTCAAACGCAGATTCAGTCCAATTTCATCGGCTCAGAGGTAAACAGAAAGCCAGTTTGTACCAACGGGATGGGCTTGCACAGGCTGGAGTTTAGACTAACCTGAGGGTAGAAGGCAGAGGATGCTGTGCGTGGGCTGCGAACAAACTCCATAAAGAAGGCCCCGTCCTGAAGTCAGAGGAGGAGGAAGCAGCAGCAGCAGCAGCAGCAGCAGGTATAAGGTAGCCAAGAAATGGATTGTGTATGAGAATAGGAGGAGAGGGGGATGAAAAATAAGTAAATAAATAAAATGAAAACAAGGAGGCAAAGTGAAAATCAGGACATGAGGGAATGGGGTGGGAGTGGAATAGGGAGCCCAAAAAGATAATATCCAAATGCAAAGCACGAGCAAGAAGTCACACTTCAATTAGCAGAATACCATCTATGTGGGCGAAAGGTACAGCCAAGCTCCTTGTGTGTACTATGGCTTGGATGCTTTTAACTTCCTTCAGACCTATGGCAAGGAAGAGGGAACAGCGGGGTAAAGGCAGCAGTGACATCTTGCCTTTCAGTCTGGCTGGATAACAAACAGCCCTCTGGGAGAGAGACACTGAAGATTAAGATTTCTTCTGCCTGCTAGTTTCTAAATGTGGCAGCAAAGAACCAAAGAGAAATGCCTTGCTTAATCTTCTGTGCATATAGGGGGTGCAGAGGCTGCTGTACCTGCTCCTCTACTGTTTGAGTAACAAAGTCAAGAAACTAAAGTGGGATTCCTGAAGCCATCACCCTGCTCTACTCTCGGCTGGGTATAAATGCCCGTGTATTTGAAGACTAAATGACAAATAAGACATTTCAAAGAGCTTCTGATCCTTCAGAGTCTTTTTACTCAGCACATTTGATTATCACTGCAATGCAGGAGTGGCAATGGACCAAGGTCTCTGCTCTGCTTCAGTTCTAAAAGTTAAACATTGGAAATATTTGGGTGTTCATTTTATCACCATTGCCGGTATCTCCTAACAGTCACTGCAAACTCAAGCAGCACACCCTGGAAAAGCCTGACTGAAGATGCAGATGCATCATGCACTCCTTAAGAGGCACTGCCTCCAGACATGCCAGTGGGTTATCTCACAGCATTTTTGCTTCCAATTCCCTAAACCTGGAGTACAGGTCCAGCACCACAGCTTTCAGAAGTCAGATGAGTACAGTGACCATCCCAAACAGCAATCTAGTTTGTGGTCTCCAGTGCATTTCAACCTTCCTATAATTCTTTACTTGTCCATCTTGTCTTTGGCACCATCTCTAATCCTGAGAATCGACAATGCATAAAGGTCAGGAAAAGGCTGGTTGGTATTAGTCCATCCCAGAATACGACTGCTGAGGCACTGGTGGTACTGAGAGATCTATGCCACAGAAATGAAACTTTTTTCTTTTCTTTCTTTCTTTTTTTTTTCTTTTTTTTTTTTGCCAACAGAACTATTTTGTGTGTACAGTCTTTGTACATAGACTCTCCTTGGGACCTAAAGCTATTCCTTGAGCAGGGGTCAGCAAACTACAGCTTGTAGAGTAAATCTGGCCACTCATCTGATCTTCACAGGCTGTGAGCAAAAATAGGTTTTATAATTTCAAATGGTTTAGTAGTACTTATGCAGTACTCCTATTTTGCCCATGAAGGCTGAAATCCACACACAGGGTTGCTGATCTCTAGTCCACAGACTCCAAGCTGCCTACAGCTTTGGTTAATACTTTTCTCATATTTTAATCCCTAGTGTAATTCTAGGTAATTTATACTAAGGTAATTAATCAGAACTGTAGTTAAATGACTGCCATAAGAAAATTCATTAGTATCATTTATAATTTTAGATGCTATAGATTAAATTCTATATAATTGGCAATGTTTTCCTTCTAAGTAAGTTGTTTCTATGTAGCCCTGGCTATCCTGGTACTCGTTCTATAGACCATGTTGGCCTCTAACTCACAGAGATCTACCTGCCTCTGCTTCCCGAGTGCTGGGAATAAAGGCATGCTCTATAACACTCAGTTAAAATTTACCTTGAAAATGAGAAACTATTGACATTTTAAATAAGCATTCTGTGTGTATATAGTATTGGGAAGCAAACCTAGGGCCTTGAGTATGTAAACTGAACATTCTACCTCTCAGCCATAATCCCAGTCCAAAGCTACTTTAAATATAGTGTTTTAGGGATCTTTAGAGAGTTTAGTTCAGTTATAGAGTACTTGTTTAGCATGTAAAAGGCCTTGGTTGAATCTCTAAAACTTAAAACAGAAAAAAAAAAAACCCACAACTTTTAAAAACATGACATGGAAAACTTTTATGAGTAAAATTAATAGATACGAAGTTAGATATAAAACATGGTCAAAATTGTGATGGTCACCCTGAAGGGAAACTAGATGGCAAATTCCACAGCTCAAGTCAGATCTCAAGCCTGGACCAATACAGTTGTGTGTGGTTGATTCACGTGCTGCACCTGACTAGAAATCACTTAACGATCATCTGCAGGAAGGTTCCTTGATGAGGGATAAGAGAACTTTAAGAGAGTTTGTGGTAGAATGTATCTACAGCTTCAGCACAATTGATTCTGCATTCATGACTATGTCATGCTTTCTTTTGGGCTCCTACTGGTGAGCCACGCTTACCTTTCGTGGGCTGTCCACATAGGTGGGAGTCATAGCAACACTGCTGTTCTCAGCTGCCTGAGTGGAACTTTTTCCATGCACAGCTGCCTGCTGTTCTCCTAGGCACCTGAAAGAAGGAAAATACATGACTGCAGCTTGCTGGAAGATCTCTAGAGAAGATCCAAGTGAGGCTACATGAAGACAGCACAGCTGTTTCCATCTTTGAAACATGCTTCTGCCTTGCTTTTCCTTCAGGCCCTACAGAGCACTCTTAATACCATTAAATTGTCTTAAACAGCCATTTGTCCTCCACAGTATATCAGAAAACAGCCCAATCAAAAAAACATCCTAAGGCTCATTGGGTAAAGGTGTTTGCCACCATCTACCAACCTGAGTTTGACTACTGAATGCGCATAGTGGAAGAAAATAACTAACTTGCTTAAGTTGTCCTCCCCCAACACACAAAATGTGATAAAAAATAAAAAGCATTCCAAGAAGCAGGGTGTAGTGTCACATACTTTAATCCCAGGTGGATCTCTGTGAGGTTGAGGACAACCTGGTCTACACAGAGAATTCCAGAACAGTCAGAGCTGCCTAGTAAAAACCCTGTCTCAAGAAAGACCAAAAGATAAAAACAAGCATTCCAACAAAGACAAAATACCATGTTTCCACTCATATGTAGAATGTATATATATATATATATATATATATATATATATATATATTCTACAGTAGGGCATAGAAAGAGAAAGCACAATTGAGGGAGGAAGAGGAAGAAGGGAAGGGCAGGAAGTGGAAATAGGGCAAGGTACGATACACAGATGAGTATTTCATAAGAAAACCCATGATTTTTTAGACCATGTTTTTGAATACTAAAATTTTAGTTTAAGAAAATCATTGTGCAGCTGGAAAGATGGCTTAGTGATTAAGAGCACTGGCTGCTCTTCCAGAAGATGTGGGTTTGATTCCTAGCACTCACAGGGTGACTTAACTTCAGTTCCAGGGGATCCAAAGCCTTGTTCTGGCCTCCTTGAACACCAGGCAAGCATGAGGTACTCAGACATATATGCAGGCAAAACACCCATACACATTAAAAAAAAAAAAATCATTGTGGACTGGGTTGTGCCTGAAGTCCACGCTCTTTGCAAGGCTGACCAAGAGGATCATTTGAGCCTAGGAGTCTCAGGGCAGTCTAGGTAACAGAGTAAGGCCTCACTCATCCAACAAAAACACATTCTGAAAAGTAGCACTGCAGTTACATGCAGTGTCCACTAACTAGGGGGATATGTATTAGTTTTACATACTTTAAAGGGTTTTATGTTAGTTTTTCTGACATAATTATATTCCCTCCTTCCCCAAGTCATAAAGCATAACAAATAAGATTTCCTTATGATATGTCATCTTATCTCAGCTCTGATGTATATTAATGCACAGCTATGTGTTCATTTTCCAATTTTCCCCCAACTAAAATTAACTGAATGAAGTGTGTCATAAGTATTATAAAGATGGCTTAAAGTATATGGAAGATAAAACCCCCATCACCATAGCACACACCTATAATCTCAGAGATAGGGAGGTTGGGCCAGGAGGATCAGGAGTTCAAGTCCAACCTAAGATACATATCAAAAACAAAAAGGGCTAGAGGTATAGTTCAGTAGTAAAATTCTTGCTGAGTATGTGCAATGACATGTAGCCAATCCCCTAAAAATTAACTGTAAACTCTTGTACGTTGTTCAGATCTCATTTGTATTACTTGGTAAGTAATGTGGATAGGATCTTCCCCAGTTATCTGTGAGGTGCTCACTCACATCCTCTTGTGGACACACATATTCCCAGAAAACCGAGTCTTCTGCAAGGACAGCCAGGGCTCTTAACTACTGAGCCATTGCTCTAGCCCCTTTAATTATTCTTTTAAGACAGGGTCTGGTGCAGCTCAGGCTAGCCTTGAACTTGCTTGGTAGCTAAGGGTGACCAAAAAGTCCTGATTGTCCTGCTTCCACTTCCCCAGTGCTGGGATTATAGGTGTGTGCTACCATGACCAGGATTTTTAAATCTTCCATATATATTAAACCACCATTATATTATATTATATTATATATGATATCCAATATAATGTAAATACTATATTACATAGCACTGTTTAGGAGATAAGAAAAGTGTATACATTTAGTACAGACTTTATTTAAAAGAAAAATTTTTTTACATTTATTTATTGGGTCAGGGTGTGGCTCCTGCTACAACACTCATGGAAATCAAAGTCAGAGGACAAGTTACAAGAGTTGGGTCTGTCCTTCTACCTTGTTGGTGCTGGGAAATGCAGGTCATCAGGCTTGGCAGCAAGAGCCTTTACCCACTGATCCTTCTTGCCAGCCTGAGACTCAATTTTAGATCAGTGGGTGGTAAATCCACAAATATATCACCCACAGACAAAGCGGACCAATTATATTGCTGCTGCTGGATACTTCAAAGCCAAATCCTTAGCAATGGCCTATTTTCTTCAAGCAGCTGGGAGCATTATTTAAGGGGGAGGGACAGCTCCAACTGCAGAGCAGGTTGGTCTAAACTGAATAGCCACAGTCAATGAATGAATGGTGTGTGTGCTGTCAAAACCCAGATTACCTCTGAAAGCTGTCCCATTCAGCTTCAGTGCTCATGTAAGGCCCCTGAGGCTGTCACTGGGTATGTGATAACACTCCCTTCCACAAATGTTGAGTCCAAGAATTCTCCTTAATAAACTGTTTACATATGAAATTCTATCTTGGTCTGTTTCCCTGGCAACCTAATCTGTAACATTTCTTATATTCTGACTGTGTGTGTGTGCAAGCATGTGTGTTGCAGAGATCAAACCCATGTTCTCATGTCCACTATAGCAAGTGCTCTACCACTTTTATTACCTTACTGTTAGATAAGAAAATATAAATAAAAGATAAAATAAACAAAACAAAGGATAATTTATATTACTGTGCAGAGACCCCTGCATATCCGGCCATTAAAATCACACACTTGAAGACAATTTTATTCCCTCTATCTCCCTGTATACTCACACCAATTTCCTTGAAACAAAACCTACATATCACTTTATCTAGAACATACAGCAGCATCTCTAAAAGAAAATTATTTATTTATTTTTGAGACCTTTTGAGTTTTTTTTGAGACAGGTTTCTCTAGCTATCCTGAAACTCACACTGTTGACCAGGCTGGCCTCAAAACTCACAGAGATCCACCTGTCTCTGCCTCCCAAGTGCTGGGATTAAAGGCGTGCGCCACCAACGCCCTACTGAAAATAAATTTTAAAGAAACATAACCACGATCAAGTATTTCCCCAAATGTTTAAAAAATATTAGTGCATTCAAAACAAGTTACTCTGAAGGCCTCTGTTTTGCATTAAGTAATCTCTTAAGTCTCTTGTAAGGTCTAAACTCCTCTCTCCTTATTCTTGAAGCTCACCTATCCCCTAAATGTATATAATCTAGATGTGCTGAGCCCATTCCTTTATTACTCCATGTTTTTTTCTCTGTGCCCTGTACTGAGAACTATAAGTTATACCTAAAAGTCTAATTGGATTTAGGTTCATCTGGGGGCAAGGATTCTTCTTCTGTGGTGCTGTGTACTGGTACTTGAGAGTCCGTGGCAGGCTGCCTATGCTGACATTAGCTGCAGCTGATGACTCCTCGCTCCTTTAATTCTTAGTGACTACACACAGTGATATTCTATCATTCCTTCTGTTGTTTATTAACAAGAGTATTTTAGAAAGAAAAAAATCTCCAACTACTTGGTTATTCTGAGGTCTAATTTATAGAGGAAAAGCAGAAGACACACTTGCTTTTCTTCTTTGTTCACCAATGCCAAACTGTCTTTCTCTTACCACACTGCAATACATTCTACATTCAGTTTTCTTCTGAGTTACAGCCACAAACACGTTATGACTTTTTTTTGGCATGTCTTGACGGCTGCAGCAAAGGGCCATGACTGGGATGGCAATGGGACACAGAAAGCCTCAGTTACCTCATATGCACATAACCATGCACACTTACTGAACTGCCTTCTAGGTGCTAATCCCCACATCAGGAACAGGCATTCACATCTGGGTGAGACTGTTCCTGTCTGATAGCTCAGAGCTTTCTACAGCAAATACATGTAGATACGAGAACATATGCAGGGCACACTGTATTCTGAGGAAGGAGGGAAGCAGTCAGTCCTACACAAAAGCTGTGAAATATGTGATGGGTGAGCATAAAAGGGAGGGCAGGAGGAAGTTAGCTTACACTAACAGCAAGACACAAAAGTAGGCAAACATCTTTCACAGGTTTGTAGGTGGATGGGGCACTATCACACTGTTAACCTGCTTTTAGCATGGAAGTCATCTTTCATAGGACATGAGAACATCTATCTGTTGACTTTTACCCCAATTTGGATACATTGGGTTATCCTCATCTAATAAAAGCAGAAAAGCCTGTAGGCCCATATCTGCTATCCAGGCCAACCCACTGCTGTTAGACAGCATAGAGCCTGAACAAGGGTATGTGCCTATAGATAAAAAGACTAACAGGGAACTGGAGGAAATAGTTATAGTGAGATGACAGGACTCTAAAAACTTAAAGCTCTTTCTCATGTTGCTGTATAACACTGGTTTTCACAACAAATTCAACTTAGTGTAGTAGGAAGAAAAAAATAATCCAAACAGCTGGGCAGTGGTGTACTCACTTTTAATCCCAGCACTCAGGAAGCAGAGGCAGGTGGATCTCTGAGAATTCAAGACCAGAATGATCTACAGAGCTAGTTCCAAGATAGCTAAGGCTACACAAACAAATCCGATCTCAAAAAACAAACAACAACACAAGAAAAAGAAAAGCAACCAGGCCGTACCCATATCCGCAGCAGGTCTCCAAGGTGAAAAAGAAAAGCAAACAAAAAGCACTCTGTAAATAAACACTATATAAAAGTCTAGCTCCTGTAATCTCTTAAAACCTACCTTCAGCCTCCCAAAAACTTAGCACATTAGCCAGGAGCACTCATCTGGGGCAAGGAAAGAAAGGCCTCTTGTCACAGACTTAACTGAAAGTCTTGTCATTCATACTAGGGAATGCTATAAGCACAAGATGGCTTGCTCTTCCCAGTCTGAGCAGAAAGAGGCTCATTGGTGCATACTAAACAGTGACTCACTGGCAAATTAAAATAAGATCTTTTTACCCCCATCTTCACAACACTCCAGAAACATATGTTCCTCATTCTTTTCGGCATTCAGGAAGAACCTGCTGGCAGAATCCTGAGGCCTTTGCTACAAGAAACCAGCACTCTCAGGAGAGCTCAACTTCCCTTTCCTCTTCCCATTTGCAGACCTGCAGGTACCTACTGTTTGTTTGCAACTTTGTCTGTAGTCCTTCCTTTCCACTCAAACTCTACTTCCTGGTACCCACCCACCAAGCCATTCTAAGCATAGACCTCATTTCTGAAAACACACTGGATAGTTTTATGCCAACGACACAGGCTAGAGTCATCTGAGAAGAAGGAACCAAAATTGAGAAAATGCCTCCCTAAGATGGTGCTATAGGCAAGTCTGTAGGGCATTTTCCTAATTAGTAATTGATGGGGAGGGCCCAACACATTATGGGTGGTACCATCCCTTGGCTGGTGATCTTGGGTTCTATAAGAAAACAGGCTGAGCAAGCCATGATGAGAAAGCAGCAACCCTCCATGGTCTCTGCATCAGCTCTTGACCAGCTTGAGTTCCTGTCCTGACTTTCTTTAATGATGAACAGTGATGTGGAAGCATAAGCCAAATGAATCTTTTCCCCAAGTTGTTTTTGATCATGGTGTTTTATCACAGCAACAGTAACACTAACTAAGATACACATTTTCTCCAAAGACAGTAAAAATATATTCCATGATATTTAGGAATTATAATTTTATGGTAATTACAATTACAATATTATGATTATATTTTTTGAAGTTATACATTTTAATGGGGAGCACACATGCCACAGTGCAAGTGTAAAAGTCAGAGGACAACTTCCATGGGTAAATTCTCTTCTTCCATAGTGTGGATCCTGGGGCTCAAGCTCAGGTTGTCAGCCATCATGGCAAATACTTTTATACATTGAATCATCTTGCCAGCCTGGATGGTATGTATGTATTATTATTATTATTTTTTTTTTGCAGGGCAGGGGGTGGATGGGGGGTGGGAGGAGGGTAGTGGGTAGTGAGGATGGAGGTGGTTTCGAGACAGGGTTTCTCTGTATTGCTTTGGAGGCTGTCCTGGAACTTGCTCTGTAGACCAGACTGGCTTCCACCTCACAAAGATCTGCCTGCCTCTGATTCCCGAGTGCTGGGATTTAAAGGCATGTGCCACCAATGTCCAGTGTTGGTATGTATTTTTTAAAAAACAAGACTAATTACCATCCCTGACTTCAAGCTCTATTACAGAGCCATAGTCCTGAAAACAGCTTGGTATTGGCACAAAAGGAGACAGGTAGACCAATGGAATCAAATTGAAAACCCTGATATTAACCCACACACCACGAACACCTGATTTTTAACAAAGAAGCTAAAGTTATACAATGAAAAAAACAAAGCATCTTCAACAAATGGTGCTGGCATAACTGGATTCAGACATATAGAAGATTGCAGATAAATCCATATCTATCACCATGCACAAAACTTAAATCCAAATGGATCAAAGACCTCAACATAAATCCAGCAACACTGAACTCTTAGAAGAAAAAGTGGGAGGTAACCCTTGAGCAAATTGGTACAGTAGACCGCTTCCTGAACATAACACCAGTAGCAAAGACATTGAGATCAACAATTGATATATGGGACCTCCTGAAACCGAGAAGCTTCTGCAAGGCAAAGTACACAGCAAGACAAAACGGCAACCCACAGAATGGGAAAAGATCTTCACCAACCCCACATCTGATAGAGGGCTGATTTCCAAAATATACTATGAACTCAAGAAGCTAGCCACCAAAACACCAAACAATCCAATTAAAAAGTGGGGTGCAGAACTAAATAGAGAATTCTCAACAGAAGAATCTAAAATGGATGAAAGACACTTAAGATCCTTAAGCATCAGGGAAATGCAACTCAAAACAACTCTGAGATACCATCTTACACAGGCCAGAATGGCTAAAATAAAAAACACCAATGACAGTCTATGCTGGAGAGGATGTGGAGAAAGGCAAACACTCCTCCATTGCTGGTGGGAGTGCAAATTGTACCACCACTTTGGAAATCAGTATGGAGGTTTCTCAGGAAAATGGGAATCAGTCTACCTCAAGATCCAGCAATTCCTCTCTTGGGCATATATCCAAAGAATGCACATTCATACAACAAGGACACATGTTCAACAATGTTCATAGCAGCGTTGTTTGTAATAGCCAGTACTTGGAAGCAACCTAAATGCCCCTCAACTGAAGAATGGATGAAGAAAATATGGTACATTTACACAATGGAGTATTGGTGGAAAAAAACAATGAAATCTTGAAATCTGCAGGCAAATGGATGGAACTGGAAGAAAACATCCTGAGTGAGGTAACCCAGTCACAGAAAGTCAAGCAGGGTATATACTCACTCATATATGGATATTAGATATAGAGCAAAAGACTACCAGCCTACGATCCACACCACCAGAGAAACTAGAAACAAGGAGGACCCCCAAAAGAAGAACGCATGATCCCCCAAAGAAGGGGAGGGAGACAAGAACCCTTGAGCAAATTAGGAGGGGGTGAGGAGGAGAGAGGGGGAGGAGGAGTAGGGGGAGAAGAATAGGAGGACTGAGACAGAGGAGGGATAGAGGAGGGCAAGAAAGGAGACACCTTGATAGAGGGAGTCAGTATAGGTTTGGAGAGAGGTCTGACACAGGGGAAATGTTAGGGGATCCACAGGGATGACCCCAACTAAGAATCTAGGCAATGGTGGAGAGGCTGCCTTTGATGCCCTTCCCCTATAATGAGATTGATGACTACCTTGGTTACCATTCCTAGAGCCTTCATCTAGTAGCTGACTGAAGCAGAAACAGGCACCCACAGGTAAACACTGAGCTACTGGAATCCAGTTGCGTAGAGAGAGGAGGGATGAGCAAAGGAGACAAGACTGTGCTGGAGAAACCCCCAGAAACAGTTGACCTGACCTAGTGAGAGCACAGAGACCCTAGTCATAAAGCTGGGGAACCAGCATTGGACCAAACCAAGTCCTCTGAATGTGGGTGCCAGCTGGGAGGCCAGGGCAGTCTATGGGACCTCTAACAGTAGAGCTAGTGTTTATCCTAGAGCACAAATGGACTTTGGGAGCCCATTCCCTATGGAAGGATATTATTGCAGCTCAGATACAGGAAGGAGGGCCCAGGCCCTCCCCCAAATTATGTGATGGACTTTGATGGTTCCCCATGGAGGGCCTCACTATCCCTAGGGAGTGGGTGGGGGTGGGTTGGGAGGGTCGGTGTGGAGCATGGGAGGATGGGAGCTCGAGGGAATGTGGGGATTGATATGCAAATAAGAGTGCTTCTAAAATTTAAAAAAAATAAAAAAAGAAGACTAATTTTTCAGACACATTACGAAGTATTATAGATAAAAAGAGTATAATGTCTGGGTTTTAAGAAATAAAAGATAAACACAAGTGGCTAAGAACAGATGATCACTGAAAATTAGATGACTATAGAGAGGATCTTTATTATACTAGTCAATTAACATTTTGTCATCTGCTTAAAACTTCTCACTATAAACTGGGCGTTGGTGGCACACACCTTTAATCCCAGCACACGGGAGGCAGAGGCAGGTGGATCTCTGTGAGTTTGAGACCAGACTGGTCTACAAGAGCTAGTTCCAGGACAGCATCCAAAGCTACAGAGAAACCCTGTCTTGAAAAACCAAAAAAAATAAAATAAAATAAAATAAAAATAAAAAACTTCTCACTATAACAAAACCAAATCAAATGACTACCAAGTGATCCTCCCATCCCCACCCCATGAGACCATGAAAAGTGGCCTGGTTTCCAGCTTTCCACGCTGTCTCCAAATGCATTTACCCCCGTACCTCATGTTTTCTTGCCCACTCAACTTTACTTTTTTCTTCTTTTTTCCCATATTTTGAGACAGGATTTCTCTGTGTAGCCCTGGAAGTCCTGTAACTAGCTCTGCAGACCAGGCTGGCCTCGGACTCCATTACAACGATACACCTGCCTGTCTGTCCAGTGCTGGGATTAAAGGCACTCACCACTATCACCAGGCTGGACAGCAAGTTTCTAATTTCAGGCCTATTTTGTTATGTGACAGTCACACCAGGTGTTAGCTTTACTTCCTTATCATGTAAATGTCTTCTAAAAAAAAAAAAACAGATTTAGTTTTATTTCATGTGTATGCCTATAGGCCTGCATGAAAGTCTGTACACCATGTGTGCACAGTGTCCACAGTGCCGAAAGCGGGAGCAGGAACCCTTGGAACTGAAGTTACAGGCAGCTGGGTGCCACAGTTACGGGTGCTGCTCAAAACTGCTAAGACATCTCTCCAGCCCTGTAATATCTTCTTAATTTCATATGGAAATTATATTTCACCTTGCTCTGGTGAAACTGAAACTCCCTAAAGCCTAATGGGTGGGGCGAGGTCTCTTTAACCAGGCACTTACTTTTGACTAGCCTCCATCTCCAGCAGGGCAGACAGAGCTGAGGTTCCTTTCTTCCCAACTGGGGGGCCTGTTGACTCGAGGGAGTGCGCAGAGATGGGCCCAGTCATCTGCAAGCCTTTCATGGCAGTCCCTTTCTAAAGCATGGAAGAGGAGACGGTTCATTAGTCACATCTCAGCTCACATGGCCACCGCATCTTTGGACCCTGGGAACCCAATTAACCCAGCAGAGGAATACAGGTTCTCTGTGCTTAGCAAACAACAGAAGAAACTAAAACTCAGAGAGTCTGGTTAACCAAGTAACTCCAAATCCCCTGGAGCTGGAACTCAAACTAAAGTTGTTTCTTCTCAAAGCTTAAAGCTCTTTTCCCATAAACATTCTAAATATTCTAATCACAAGTGATCTTGTGTACATAAGGTAGCTGGTGTGGAAAAAGGAGCCTAAGGTTAAAAACAGGGCTGATGAAGGAACACTATCAGGAGATTAAAAATAATGAACTACTAATACACAAACTTGAATGAATCCTAAAGCATAATGCTATGTGGAAGAAGCAAGCCTCAAGTGATTTTATATCATATGACAGAATTTTAAAACACCTGGAAAAGACTAGCGGTTGCTAAAAGATGGAGATGGGAAAACTGTCACTGCCAAGAGTAGCATGATGCTTTTGTGTTTTTCCTTTTAGCTCTGGGGATCAAACTCAGGTTCTCTACGTCTGGGGAACCATTTGATTGTGGTGGTTGGCAACACAAATCCCTGTATTCTGTATACACTTGTATATACAGAATACACAGAGAGAAAGAGAGAGTCAATGATGATGTAATGTTAATTTAAGCAAAACAATGCTGAATCACATATCTACCCTTTATTGCCAAGGTAGCCTCAGATATATCCAATAACCTTCATAAGCCTCGGTTTCTCCTCTGAGTGGCAGTATATGACCCAAATGAAAGTGTTAGAAACTCTAAAAGGAAGCTCTGCTGCTGTCAACCTCTTAAGAGCTTTTACTTAGCAATTCAGTGCCACAAAACACAACAGCTATGTCCAATACTGAATCCCACTTGGAGAGTATGAAATAGGTGCTATGTCCTCAGCTAGAAGGGACAGCTCAAGCCATATGGCAGAGTCCAGTCATGGCTGGCACCAATCCCCTTGCCTTCATTCTACAATAGGCAAGAACATACTGATTGGAATTTCAGGCACATGTTGGGTAGTTATGGGATAAATCATCTGGCTAATGAGAAGCCCTGAGAGATCAGGAGGTAAAGCCTGCATCTCAGGCCAGGTGCAGTCCCCAGGAGCTCTAAGACCCTTACTCCAGTGATTCTCAACATTCCTAATGCTGCAACCCTTTAATACACTTCCTCAGGTTGTGGTGACCCCCAAATAATTTTATGTGGTGACCATAAAATTATTTTCGTTGTTACTTCATAACTGTAATTTTATAGAGGAGCAGTGTCTCAGTTCTTAAGACTTTTAGAAATATGTTTTCTGATGGTCTCAACCCACAGGTTGAGAACCAATGCCTCACCCGAATCATTCGGTCTGAGCGATGGCGCCTGCGGATGCGGTTTAAGCCCTCTACAAAGCGGATGAAGCCATCTAAGAGCTGCCACTCATCTTCATCTGCACGGGGTCTGTCCCCATATATGTCACAGTGCACCTCCCCTTCTGTGATGCGCTTGGTGGCAGTGACACAGGCTGGCAGTAGTAGGAATCGGGTTCTCCAGAACTTCAAAGACTCAATTAAACTACAGAGAGAGTCAAGGAAATCAGAGTGGTGGTGAGAAAAAGATAATAAAAGCCTTCCTGGAGAGCTCTCTCTGAAGCTGATGTGAAATGGTCCTGTTTTGCTGCCCAAATGGCTTTGCTTAAGATACAACAAAAAACTGCAAGACCACAAGATGGCTTCTGCCATGACAATACTTCTGTAAACCCAGACCCAGTGAAGCAGCTGTCTACCATCAATCATAAAGCAGACAGAAAAGTTAAAATATTATAAATGTGACAATACAACCACAACTACCCGACAACAAGAGGATAAAAATGCTGAAAGCAGGTGGAAACATGAATCCCTGTATTTGCTAAAAACATATAGACCTGAATATAACCATACATGTGAACACACACACAAAGAAAGGTAATTCTACTATTTGTTAATTTAAATAAGATAATACTGAATCGTGGATGTGCTCCACATTAGCTGGTGGCCTCTGGCACAATGTGAACTCTGCACAACCTCTATGAGCCTAAGTTCCTCCACTAAGTTCATTTTCTGGACTGACACCAAAAGGCACATTGTGACTGAGCTCTGCTTTTTTTCCAACTTTAATAAAATACACATGATAAAATATATCACTTTAACCCATTTTAAGTGTGTATGTCAATGGAATTGAGTACATTCACACTATTACATAACCATCATCTCTAGCCACAGTTTTAACCCATGCAGGTGTGCTCTGTTCTTCCAATTTTAGGGACAACAAAACAAATACCAGACAAAAAGAGAGACATGTTAAAAGATACATGTATCCAAGGCAGCACAGATGGGAAGTTAAAGCCTCTCTCTAACCTGAAATCTTCAGAGCCAGCTGAGCAAATATACTGATCTAAGTAATTCCACTTGTATTCCTCTAGCCGTTCATGGCAGAATTCCACCCAACAGGAGACAAACTCTGAGTCAGAGTGGGAGGGGCAGAGGCTGTAGGTGTAATGGATCTGGGCAGATTCATAAGGGTACCTGAAAAACAAAGGAGATGCTTGGATATTTAAAAGCAATCTGAGGTAGAGGCAGGTAGATCTCTTTGAGTTTGGGGCCAGCTTGGTCTACAGACTGAGTCCCAGTACATCCCAATATACTATAAACCATAAACTATAAACCTAAACTTATTTTAAAGCAAAGCCAAGAGTCTAAAGGAATCATTCAACTTCTTATATACATGTATTGTATTATACACATAGTTTAGGGTAGAGACAAAATTCAATATGACCACCAAGACTGTAAACATCCAAGGACTCACTTGGGAAGGTATCGTGTTACTGTGATCATCTTGTCCTTGAGTGTCACCTTATGGAAAGTTCTGCCCATACTCAGCCAATACTGGCCCTCCTCCTCAGGGCGGTTTCTGGACACAAGGCCTAGTAGAAAAAATAATGATTTCACTCATCTGGTAAAGGCTCATTTTTACCACAGTCTTGCTTTTCATCCACACAGATAAAGAGGGAAAAAAAATGAAAAAGAAGAAACAATGTTTTGAGAGGCTGCTCACAGAAGCAGTATTCTTGATCAAAAGATAAAATAAAATAAAATTCCAGAAACTCAGATTTTTCTCTTATTAAACCAACTAGTAGCAAATGAGAAAGTAGGTACTAGCAGCACCTAGACGCCACACTCCAACCCTGGTACCCAGACCTCTGTAGTAAACATCAACAAGTCCAGGAATACGTGAGATTGAAATGAAACTCCACTCTACCCAAGCCCATCTCGGTACTCACCCTGGGCTGCCAGTACTCACCCTGGGCTGGTAGCCAGCACAACCTCCTGGCCTGTGCTCCAACCCCTCCCTCCCCACTGCTCCTTCCAACTGCAATCTGAAAGGACCACTGATTGGTTTTATGCAATTTTTGCCCCCACATACCTGTTTGTGACACTGTTTCTGCCTTCTCTGCCTGAGCCACTAACTGAAATCTTACAGATTAAAAAATGTTTACATATATTTACTTTGTATGTGTGCAAATGTGCAAAAGCACAAATTGTGCATATTACAGTGCATATGTGGAAGTCAAATGACAATTTGCTAATCCCAGTACTCAGGAGGCAAAGGCAGGTGGATCTCTGTGAGTTCAAGACCAATCTGGTTTACAAGAGCTAGTTCCAGGACAGCCTCCAAAGCCACAGAGAAACCCTGTCTTGAAAAACCAAGAGAGATATACATGGTCCCCTGGAGAAGGGGAAAGGGTCAAGATTTGGTGAGCAAATTGGTAGCACAGGAAGAGGGGGGAGGGAGCTAGGAAAATGAGAAGGGGAGAAGAGGAGGGATGCAGAGGACATGAGGGAGCAGAAAGGTTGAGTCAGGGGAAGAGTAGTTGATAACAAGAATGGAGATATCATAATAGAGGGAGACATTTTTGGTTTACAGAGAAATCAGGCACTAAGGAAATGTCTGGAGATCTACAAAGATGACACCAGCTAACAATCTAAGCAACAGAGGAGAGGCTACCTTGAATGCCCTCCCCTGATAATGAGATTGATGACTAACTTATATGCCATCCTATAGCATTCATCCAGCAGCTGGTGGAAGTAGAAGTAGACACCCACAACTAATCACCCAACTGAACTGGAACCCAGATTCAGAGAAGGACGAGTGAAGAGCACAGGGGTCAAGACCAGGCTGGTGAAAACCACAGAAACAGCTGACCCGAACATCAGGGAACTCTTGCTCCCCAGACTGATAGCCAGAATACCAGCATGGGAATGATCCAGAATAACCCAGGAACATGGGTTTCTGTGAGGAAACCTCTGAAATCTACGGGACCTCCTGTAGAAGTTCAGTACTTGTCCCTAGCATAGGTGTGGACTTTGGGAGCCCATTCCATATAGAGGAATACTCCCTGAGCCTAGACACACAGGGGTGGGCCTACGCCCTATCCCAAAGGATACAATAGACTCTAATGACACCCTATGGAAGGCCTCACCATCCAGGGGGAGCAGAAAGGATATGTGATAGATAGGGTTTTAGTTGGGGGGGTAGTTGTAGGGGAGGACGGGTAGGAGAAGTGAACTAGGATTGTCACGTAAATCAATCCTGTTTCTAATTAAAATTTAAAAAGTTGAAAAAAAAATTCAATTTGCAGGATCAGGTCTCTTCTACATGTGGGTTCTAGGGATCAAACTCAGGTCACAGGCATGGTAGTAAGTGCCCTTATTGGCTGAGCCACAGCCAATTTATAGATGACTTAATATCACCTCCAAAGGTAAATTCCTCAGGAAAGCTATCAGACACCATTAGTCATGTGAAAATCTTATATGGAGCTCTCCTTTGGTATGTGTCTTTCCAAATATAAACTCTTACAACATGTTTCAAAGACTCAGGCACAGCAGTGTGTATCTATGGCTCCAGCCACAGGAAACACTAAAATAGGTAGATTGATTGAGTCTTTAGGTTTGATGTCAGACTGGGAAAATAGTGGATCCTTGTCTCAAGACTATATTAAATTAAAATTTAAAATAAAATTCTAAAAGGCCAGAGATAAATATTGTTTATTTTAATATTTTCAATTAGCTCCTGATGAAAGTGCCATGCCCAGAGTAGGTGTTCAAAAACTTAGTTTAATTGAATTAAGTACAGCGAAGGCAGATAACAAGAATGGGAAAGATTCTCTAAAGACTAAAAGTCATGCCATAAAAAACAACAAAGCCTAGATCCTCATGACAAAACAAACAAAAGTGTGCTGTTCTCTCTTGTTCAGCTCACATGGTGGCAGGTGGCCTGGAAATGCTCAGAAGAGAGGACAGTAGAGTCTGAGAGGATCTTTATTGTGAATGTGATAAACTTCCAAGGCAGGCCCGCAGCATATACAAAGAGGCTTCAGCTTGGGACCCTGAATTCAATCTCAACCTTTTTACCTGTCAGGGCATGTCTCTTCAGGTCTTGCTTTCTGCAACTGGAGAGGTGTGTGCCCCATGAGTTGCTCCTTCACTTTGCTATAAGCACCCTGCTGGCTCTCAGAAAAAGTGTCAGGGGTCAAGGCTCATGATCATCCAGCTCAGTGCCCCAACACATCATTCTAAACTAGGTGTATCTCAGTGATCAAACATGCATCTGTGGTTAAGTTAATGCATGCCTTTCCCAGCAGACAGTAAACTCCAAGAGTTTGTTGGAACAAGTCCTACCTTACCTTTGCAATGAATAAATCTGAAACAAGGAAACAGCATGAGCTTGGCTATAAAAAGCAACTTTCCCAATAATGATAGTAACAGGATACCAGTAGGTTTTATTACCAAGGAAATAAGAGTGTCCCTCTGACAACTAGCCATGAAGAATAAGGCTCATGAATCAATCAGGAACAGAACTTGATACTAGAATTACAGACTCACATGGGACACTCACCATCCATTCAGGAGCAAAGACTGGGCAAGCCAGATGTGGCCAGTGCCATCTAAGGGTAAATTCATTACTGTTCCTTGGATTAAAGAACTAAACTCTTCCTGCAGCCTTTCGAGACCTAATGTCTCTGGCCACACCCCCAGCTCATTCTGTGCTCTATAACTCTAGCTTTCTTTTTGGTGTGCAAAAATTATCACAATGTCTCCTACTAAAGACTTTTACACATACCAATCCCTCTGCCTGCATGCTCTTCCCTTCAACCTGCCCCCTCCATTTTTCCTAATGATTTCTATTTATTTCAAGTCTAAGGGCAAACATCACCTCCTCAAGGAAGCTATCTATACCTGATCCTCCAAACCAGATCAAGCTCCAAATTAAAGAGGTGTCATGGGTCTTTGACTAACTTTTCCCTCCAAATCTTTATCACAGCAGATCCATTTTTCATAGTTTGACAAAAGCTCTTTTCTACTAAGCTATAAATTCCTTCTTTAGACTAGGAGTCTAAAATGCTGAATGAATAAAAGAATGAATGAATGAATGAATGAATGAATGAGCACATATATTTATTTAATATATTGTTATATTCCCAGGCACAGTGTAGTTTGCACTGTGGAGATAGAAAAGATGAATCCAAAACAGTCCTGGTTAAAGTAAGTGCTTTGGTGGTACAGTGGTGACCACAGCACTTTTCCAAAATAGTCTTGGCACTCCAAAAGGTTAATACAGACTAAGGCAGGTGTTAGGAGGTGAAACAGTAAGATCAAGAGTTTAAGGCCAACTTGGGCTAAATAAGACCCTGTCTCAAAAAAAAAAAAAACAAGACCAAAAGTAGAATGTATAACATAAACAGAAGGCACCATGCAACAAACATCACAAGGAGCTTTCTAAGAAAACACAGAAGAGACCCACAGCTTCATCTACAAAACCTGGGTGGGCTGACAGCTAAGCCCACATAACATGTCTTTAAATTCTCTGACCAGAAGGAGTTTACTAGAACCAACAATGACCTGAAGTTGTACAGTGGCCGAAATAGTGAAGTGGAGGCTTCATTAGCAACAATGAAGAAGCAAAGATATCAAGACAGCTCACTGATTATTTTGGGAAATGATTATTGCTTTCCAATTCCAGGCACCCACACTTAATTCCCTCTGTCATTCTTATTTTAGAAGAGTTCTCTACAACTTGGCTCTTCCTCAATTAGTGTCACTTATTAGTCCCTGCCACTAATGGGTGACTCATTCTTGAATTAGGTCACTAAACTTCAGTGATTAAGGAGAAAGATGAACACAGACTAAGGGAAAAAGAACAAATGTACAAATGTAGGGAGGGACTGAGGTGTAGCTCAGTGGTAAAGAACTTGTCTACCATGAATAAGGTCCTGGGCTTGATTCCCAGTGCCAAAACAGAAAAAAGACACACATAAAAAAAAAAAAAAAAAAAAATGGCCGGGCGTTGGTGGCCCACACCTTTAATCCCAGCACTCGGGAGGCAGAGGCAGGTGGATCTCTTTGAGTTCGAGACCAGCCGAAAAAACAAACAAACAAACAAACAAACAAAATGTAAGCTTGGCTGGGCAGCAGTGGCAAGGCCTTTACTCCCAGCACTTGGGAAGCTGAGGCAGGTGACTCTCTGAGTTCAGGGTCAGCCTGGTCTACAGAGCAAGTTCCAGGACAGCCGGGGCTACACAGAGAAACCCTGACTCAAAAAAACAAACAAAACAAAACAACACATATTGCTCTTCTAAAAGACCAGGATTTGGTTTTTAGCAGTTATGCTGGACCTCTCACAACTGTTTGTAACTCTAGTTCTGGGGGACTTTTTATGCCCCTCTCTGGCTCTTGTGGACTGTCACTCCCCATACACATTAAAAAACAAACAAACTGTAAACTTAGATGCACCATCTGACAGCCTGTTGAGTAACAGGTAGGTATAACACTAGAAACAATTAAATACCCACTTTCAGGTTTAGAACATTCACTATACTCTTGACAACTCAGTATTGGCTGCCTGCTACTCCTAGTTGTCTAAATCAAACTATATCATTTCTAAAATTAATCATATCCTCTTCCCTTTTTTTTTGTCTTTTGTTTTGTTTTTCAAGACAGTTTCTCTGTGCAGTCCTGGAACTCACTTTGTAGACAACGCTATCCTCACACTCACAGAGGTCCACCTGCCTCTGCTCCCAAGTGCTGGGATTGACGGTGTGTGTCACCACTGCCTGGCAATATTCTCTTCCTTAAAAAGAGAATTGTACAGCCAGGAATGCAAGTGTATACCTTAAACCCCAGCACTTCACAGGGAGAGGTAAGTGGATCTTTGAGTTTGAAGTAAGTCTGGTCTATATAGTGAGTTACAGGACCCTGTCTCAAAAAGGAGAGAGAGAGAGAGAGAGAGAGAGAGAGAGAGAGAGAGAGAGAGAGAGAGAGAGAGAGAGAGAGAGAGAGATTGGTTGACTGATTAAGAAGAGTAACATTTTGGCTGGGCAGTGGTGTATTATGCTTTTAATCCCAGCACTCAGGAGGCAGAGACAGGCAGAGCCCTCCCTGTGAGTTCAAGAACAGCCTGGTCTACAGAGTGAATTCTAGAAGAGCCAGAGCTACACAGAGAAACC
Organism: Cricetulus griseus; assembly: GCF_003668045.3. Taxonomy (NCBI): domain Eukaryota; kingdom Metazoa; phylum Chordata; class Mammalia; order Rodentia; family Cricetidae; genus Cricetulus; species Cricetulus griseus. The sequence goes on along the minus strand of NW_023276807.1, from coordinate 101,974,210 downwards.
CTGTCTTGAAAAACAAAACAAAACAAAAAACAACAACAAAAAAGAGTAAGGTTTTTTAAAAAATTATTTTATTTTTACTTGTATGAGTGTTGCTTGAATGTATTGATAGACCAGCCTGAATCCATCTTAAGGATGGAAGCCATTTTGTTATAAGGTCAGAACAAGTTCATTTCTGTTTGCTGCAAAATTCAAGTTGACAATGCTTTAACCTGTTTCTGGAATTTGACATGCTCCTACCCTATGGAGTTTGACTCACACCTTGAATATACCCTGATAATATGTTCTGCCAAATAACTTTGAAAGGCTCAACCAAGTTCCTATGCAACTAAAATTACTCTGCAAATTCCCCAACCCTTAAAACCCCACTAGTCTTGCAGATTTTTGGACCATATAAACCCTACCTCATTCTGTGATGCTATTTTTTTTTCAGACTCTGCTTTCTGAAGATAGGCCTGTCTGACAGAAAATAAAGGTTGCTTAATTTGACCAAAGAATTTGGATAATGGTCTTTACTCTTGTTCTGTGGGATCAACAGTATGTGTACCACTGGGAGTGAGCCACCATCTAAGGGCGAGGAACCCATGCAAGAGTAACCACTGCCCATAACGACTTAGAGTAAGGTTGTTTTCTTTTTATTTTAAGAGTATTACTTTGTAGCTGAACTCACCATGTAGCCCAGGCTGGCCTAAAAAACCATTATAATCCTCCTATCTCAAGCTACTAAGTACTGGATTATAGGTTTGGGCCACCGAGGCTGATTTATATAGTTTTCTTTACCATTGTTGTTTCTTTGTGTTTATGTGCTAGTGATGGAACCAGGACCTAATGCATGCTGATAAGCACTCTGCCATTGAGCTACACCACTCTCAAAAGGGCTGGAGATAAATTTGTACCTGTGCCAGCTGTTTTTTTTTTTTTTTTTTTTTTTTTTTAAGATTTTACTTATTTATTGTGTATACAACATTCTGCTTCCATGTATATCTGCACATCAGAAGAGGGCACCAGATCTCATAATGGATGGTTGTGAGCCACCTTGTGGTTGCTGGGAATTGAACTCAGGACCTCTGGAAGAGCAGTCAGCGCTCTTAACCTCTGAGCTATCTCTCCAGCCCCACCAGCTGGTTTTTATGTCAACTTGACAAAGCTACAGTTGTTAGAGAGGAAGAGCCTCAAGTGAGAAAATGCCTCTATAAGACCTGGCTGTAAGAAAGCCTATTAAGCATTTTCTTAACTAGTAATTTGATGGGAGAGGGCCCAGCCCATTTTGGGTGTACTACCTTTGGGTTGGTGGTCCTGGGTGCTAAAGAAGCAGGCTGAGCAAGCCATGAAGAGCAAGCAAGCCAGCAAACAGCACTCTTCTATGGCCTCATTAGCTCCTACCTCCAGGTTCCCATTCTCTGTGAATTCCTGTCCTGATTTCCTACAGTTACAAACAGTGATGTGGAAGTGTTAGCCAAATAAACTCTTTTTTCCCCAAGTTGCTTTGGTCATAGTGTTTCATCACAGCAACAGTAACTCTAAGACAATAACATAACAAAAGAAAACCTACTCTCTCAGATTTTTTAGAAAAGAAGAAACATAATTTTAAGAAGAATAACTTACCTCTGCTATAGAGTGGGCTACTGCTCAGTGGGGGTGGGACCGTGGTGTTGGGTTTCTGGGCCTTCGGCTGTACTATGATTTGGTAGCCCTGCATGAGGCGCTGGCAAATGAACTCTTCAAACACTTGCTGGGCTGTCATTTGAACACCCTCCTCATCCCTCCTGGAAAAGAAATGACTGAACATGTGGATATGCTTGACCTTGGGCAGTGACACTTATTAGTTATTGTATTATTGATTCATCCTAGATTCATTCTATAGCAGCTCAGAAAATCAATAATCTGTACACCAGCTTTAGAAGAAATGATCAATTCAACAAGGCAGAAAAAAAGGAATAACCTTAGAAAATCAGGTGTAGTGTGCCAAAGCAACTGCATTAGTAAATATGTTATCAATGTGTTAACAAGCTGTTAAGGTCAACCAAACTTGAAAGTAACAGAAATCATAGAATTTCTCAAATACTTAAGGAGGACATGAAAGGTTTAAAAGTTCATTGTTCTTCTATACACGTGTTTCAATATACCCATAACCCTCACAAACAAAACTGACCTGTTTTCTTGGCCACTGACCTGTCCATGTCTGCTTCTGGGAGGAGATCATAGCAGCCCTCTGTGTAGTCATTCTGCAGGCCCTGGCGGTCCGGGAAGTAGTCAGTGGTGAGGGGAAGGCATGCAGGAGTAGTAAGAGACTTCCAATCCACTCCAACTGTGCAACAGAAGCCTGGCACTACAGGGGGAGCAGACAGTGTCAGAACTGCCTCGAATAACGGGGAAAAGGTGCATGTGGTCACCATGGCAGGTTTGGGATATGGAGCCAGGGGAGTTGATGGTAAAGGTGATAGAAATTGCCAGGATAGAGAAGGAGCAGAGGGAAGGGGATGGGGGAGGGAGAAAGAGAGAGAGAGAAAGAAACAGAGTTTGTTAGATAATGCAACACATGCTTATTCCATCCCATCATGCAAATGGGATTCACAGCCGCTATTTTTCATTTTCTGCTGATCATGAGCTACAGCTGAAATGCCAGTGAGGTTACTGCAGGGCAGGCAGGGTTACATATCAAAGCAAATTATTATTCTGCGGGCAGAAGAGAGGCTCAGGCCAGAGCTTCTCCTTTCAAGGACTGCAGAGTGTTTGGGTAGGAAAGGAAGAAAGCTCAGCCTAATTGGGAGCAAAACAGCATATAGCAGCAGAAACAGGAACAGTTTCAGAATCACAAGTAATAGATTCAAAAGGGTAGGAGGAAAACCAAAAGAGGATGTCTGGGACAGTTACAAGTCTGGGATTTGGAAACTTGAGTTTGATGTCTGCTCCTTTGATAAAGCAGGTTTTCAATACTGGTAACTAACTCCTGACATTTTGGACTACACAGATGTTATAGAGAGCTGTGCTGGGCATTGAGAGATGCTGAGGAGCAACACTGGACTCTGCTCACAAGATGCCAATGGTGCACTCCACTGTGAAAACCAGAAATGGCTACAGATATTGCCATATCCACTTGGGTATATGTCCCTTCCCACTAAGTTGAAGTGCTGAGGCAGCACTATTGTATGGACGCTTTGTTTCACTAGGTTCATGCACAGGGGCTTGGTCTCCAGTGTGGAAATATGAGGAATATAGAGCCTAGAGGGAGGTCCCTGGAGGTGTGTCCTCAGGAAGGTCAGGGTCATTCTGGAACTTGAGGCAGTTCTTGTCCCAGCCTGAGCTCTAGCTTTCATTTTTCTGCCTGTGATTTCTGATTCCCTCTCTAATCATAATGCCACCCACTACCATGTGATACAGTTAGTAAGCTCTTGCCAGAGCCAGTACCCAATAATGCCTCCCTCTCTCCTCCTCCTCTCTCACAGTTTTGTTATGAATCCCAGGTTAGGCTTGAATTTGTAATCCATCTTCCTTACCTTCCAAAAGGCTGGGATTACAATGTGCCCTACACCGGGCTTTAAACGACTTTTCTTTATAATCTTATTATTCCCCTTCAAGTATTAAATTTAAACCAATAGCAATCTTGCTAAGTAAAACTTACTCTAATCTGTAAGACCTTTTAAGTGAAGACCTTTTTTTTTAAAAAAAAATCTCTGTAGGAGGAAACAACAACAAAAAGACTCCATACCTTTGCCTTTTGAGTACTGAGTGGAATACATATACTCTCTATATTGTAAATGCATGTGTATGAGCAGTAATGAGTTTAAAATACACTGTAGCTTTGTTAGCCTCACATCACTCTCAAATGGGTGACAAAGTCTTGTGTGCTAAGTACAGGGACAGAGTGCTTCATGAAGCATCACTGACTTGGGGAAGACTATAAATGGACACAGGCCTAACTCCATCTCTATGCAGGTCTCATAGAGTTGTTAATATCTCAGGAATTCAAAATATATCCCCAAACAGCTGGAGCTGCACCCCAACTTCCCATATGGTAGATAAGAAGCTGTGCTTGTCCCCACTTCCTGGATAAAACCAGAAGTAGAAGAGACTTAATCAAAGCCACCATGAGGAAGTCAGAAATGGAAGTCAGCTACCTCTCTGTGTTGTCTTAGATCATGCTAGCCCTCTCACTACCTTTCTGACTCTTATATCAATGATTTCTGCTGGGCATGATAGCATGTGTGTTGTCCCAGCATTAGGGAAGCAGAGACAGAGGGTTGATAAAGTTCACAATTAGCCAGGTTACATAGAGAAACACTGTCTTAAACCACCACCACCCCCAAAAAAAAAATCCCTGGAAACTATCCAAATGGTCATTAATAAAAATGACTACTAAAACCCCAGATATAATCATATGTTTGATGATATGATTAAAAAGAACTTCAGATATTTTCATTCTGTTTTTGTTTGTTTGTTTGTTTGTAAACAGTGTCTCACTATGTAGCTCTGGCTGGCCTGATACTCCTACTTATACCAGGCTTCCCAAGTGTTGGGATTAAAGCTAACATACTCATCTTAAGGAAACTTAAAAAAGAAGAAGAAAAACAAACTGTTTGGGCTGGCATGATGACTCAATAGGTAAAGGGCACTTGCTACCAAGCCAGACAACTTGAGTTGGATTCATGGATTTACCCAGTAGCAGGACAGAGCCAACTCCCGCTGGCTGTCCTCTGCCTCCGTGCCCCTGTGCTATGGCTAATGTGCACCATCACACAAACACATGTTTCTTTTGTAACTTTTAAGAGTAATAGAGGGGCTAGAGAGATGGCTCAGCAGTTAAGAGCACTGATTGCTCTTCCAGAAGACACAGGTTCAATTCCCAGGACCCACACTGCAGCTCACAACTGTCTGTAACTCCAGTTCCAGGGGATCTGACACCCTCATGCCAATGCACATAAAATTAAAATAAATAAATTATTTTTTAAAAACTTTTAAAAAAGAGTAATAGGGACATGAAAAATAGTAAGAGGGTTAAGTTAACCATCAGTGACACACAGCCACAGCCACATAAAATAAAGTGTGTGCAGTGGTAGGACTGCTCCCCTGCTACTGTGCTAATAGAGATGTTCTCTACCTCAGCTATTTGAATAGACAAATATTTTCACTATGGGTGTATCTGAAAGGCTCTAGTAACAGTCCATTATTTCTTTCTGATTTTTTTCCAGAGCCAGTATTAGGTCTAAGAGCTAACACTGGCTTCTGCCTGGCATGAGGGTCTTTGTGGGAAGTCTACTCTACCCCCAGGTCCTGAATCACATGTTCTAGAGCAGGTCATTCAGCCATATTTCTCTCAAAAGTCCCTTAACATGTCACCTTTCTATACCGTAACATGTGGATTTCTGAACTGCTCTCTTCCCACAGGGCTTCCTCAACTCTCAATATCCTATACCCTCTATGGTCTGCCTCCTTCTCATCAGCTGTCCCCTTACTTGGGTCTGGAGAGGTAGAAACACCATCCTCTGGAGAATCCTTATTCTGGGTCCTAGGATTCATACCTAGGGGAAGAAAAAGGCACTTGTCTGAATCAAAAGTTACTCTACAAAACAGTTCTGACAGCTATGATTGGAAAAGCTCAAAAATAAAGCTAAAATAAAAACATACACCAAGTACCAATTCTAAACTGGGTATTTCAAACATCACAAAATAATCAAAGGAAAATATGAACAACCTAAAATCTGGGAATGAACCAGAACTTCAATGTCATCAACACCATTCTTTTTGCCTGATAGGGTTTTTCTTTTTCTTAAAGAAAACTGACACATTTTAAAGTCACACCAACTAATTTTTAGAAAACATAAAATAACCTAATTACATTTTGTATAGTTACTGTTTAACCTTACCTTCTGGAATTCTTTCCCAAACATAGCTTTTAAGTATATAACATAAAGGGGCTGGAGAGATGGCTGTGGTTAAGAGCACTGACTGCTCTTTTAGTGGAACTGGGTTCAATTCCCAGCATGCACATGGCAGCTCACAACTGTCTGTAATTCCACAATCTGACATCTGACATTCTCACAGAGACATACATGCAGACAAAACACCAATGCACATAAAAAAAAAAAAAGACATAACATGCTCAACATCCTTAGTCATCAGGGAAATGCAAATCAAAACAACTCTAAGATTCCATCTTATAATAATCAGAATGACTAAGATCAAAAACACCAATGACAGCTTATGCTGGAGAAGATGTGGAGAAGGGGGAACACTCCTCCATTGCTGGTGGGAGTATAAATTTGTACAGCCACTGTGGAAATCAGTATGGCAATTTCTCAGAATATTAGGGATCAACCTACCTCAAGACCCTGCAATACCACTTTTGGGCATATACCCAAAGGAGGCACATTCACACCACAAAGACATTTGCTCAGCTATGTTCACAGCAACGTTATTCGTAACAGCTAGATCTTGGAAACAACCTAGATGCCCCTCAACTGAAGAATGAATAAAGAAAATGTGGTATATTTACACAATGGAGTACTACTCAGAGGTAAGAAACAATGACAACCTAAAATTTGCAGGCAAATGGACAGAACTAGAAAAAACCATCCTGAGTGAGGTAACCCAGAACCACAAAGACAAATACAGTATGTACTCATTCATAAGTGGATATCAGATACAAAGCAAAAGATACCCACCTACAATCCACAACCCCAGAGAAGCTAGAACCTTCTTCCAGAAACAGATGGAAGCAGATGCAGAAATCCACGACTAACCAATGGGCCAAGCTCCTGGAGTACAATCGAAGTGAGGGAGGAGCAGCAATATGAACAAAGGAGTCAAGACCATGATGGGGAAACCCACAGAATTAGCTAACCAGAGATAGTGAGAGATCACTGACTCAGGTCTGACAAATGGGGAACCTGCATAAGACCAAACTAGACTCCCTTAATACAGGTGACAATTGGTAATTTACTACATTTAACTGAATAACAAATAATCTGCCCAGATAAAATTAGTCTGAAAGAGTCTGAAAGAAGATTTAAAATGAAACTTGAATATGAAATAATGGAACTAATTGAAAAACACATATAATTAATTAAACATCACTTAGAAAACATATCCATTTTCAGAAAATCATACCATAAAAAAGGATTGAAAAAAGCCTTAAAAACAACCAACATTAACTGTCTCCAAATAGAAAGCTAAGGGAAAATGTAGGTGAAAAACATAACTTTGCTGTCTTTTTAGAAGATTTATTTTATGTATGTGTATAAGTGCCTACTCATATTTATGTGTATTTTCTGTGCACCTGATGCACATGGAGGCCAGAAAAGGACATCAGATCCTCACAACACCTGTGAGCTGCCATGTGGGTCCAGGGAATGGAACCCAGGTCCTCTGCACGAGAATCACATGCTCCGGACTGCTGAGGCATCTCTCCAGCCCCAGAACTTGTATTTTACTCCATATATTTCTGTGTCACTTGGATCTCTTTTAACGATAACAAACACTTATAAATTCCTTGTGAAACACCTTGGGGGGTGGGGAGCAATGACCTGGGAAAAAAACACTTGAAAATCATGTAACATGGAATATGGAGAGTTCTCTCAAAACTCAAGAGGAAGAAAATTAACAACCCAAAAAATAAGTGAACAAAATATTTGAATTGATACTTTAAACTCCATGTACAGAAGGCAAGTAAGGACATAAAAATAGATTCCACAGGAGTGTTCATTTAAGGAAACAGAGAATTAAATAGTGAAATGACTCTATACTGGTTTTTGTTTGATATTTCAAGACATAGTCTCATGTAACTTGCTATGTAGCTGAGGATGACCTTGAACTTAAAATCCTTCTTCCTCTATCCCAGTGCCAAAATTATAGGCCTGTACCATCAAGCCCAGTTTGTCTGTTTGCTTGTTCACTTACTAATTTTATAAATGTTTTGCCTATGTGCATGTCTGTACTGTGCAGCACATTCATGCCTGGCACCCACAGAAGTCAGAAGAGGGCATCAGACTCCCTGGAACTTGAGTTACAGTTGGTTACAGGTACCCCAGTCCTCTGTAAAAACAACAAGTGCTCCTAACTGCTGAGCCAACTCTAACCTCTAAGCCCAGTTTTTCTTCTTTCTTTCTTTTTTTTTCTCCTCCTTGGAATTTTTTCCCTTTTATTGAAAATAAAAACTGGGCATGGTAGTACATGTCTTCAAACCTAGCACTTGGGGATCAGAGGCAGGTGATCAACAGAGACAGAAAGAGAAAACCTGTCTCCAAAAGAAAAAAAAAATTTTTTCTCACATAATATACCTTGATTATGGTTTTCCTTCCCTCCAATCCTCCAGTTCCTTCTCACTTTCATCCCATCTAGATATATCCCCTTTCCTCTCATTAGAAAACAAGCATGCTTCCAAAGAATAACAATAAAATAAAATAAAAACTAACTCATCAGATTAGGAAAAAACAAACAGAGGAAAAGAGTCCCAAAAAGGCATAAGAAACAGATACAGATGCAGAGACCCACTCATTCACACAATCAGGAATCTCATGAAAACACTAAACTAGAAGTAATAATATAAATGCAAAGAACCTACAGGGTAAAAAGAGAAATATATACGTATGTATGTAATATTTATATACACACCTATATAATACAATTATATTAAAAATAAGAGAAAAAAATTTTAAAAGCCCTGACGTGACATTGTAAGATAAGGAATTTCCAAAGATGCCACTAAGTTAGTTTTCCATCTAACTGTTGGCCATCTACTACTGTCAAGTCTAGTCTTCCATGCAGTGTTAGGGATGGGACACAGGATCCAGCACTACACCAACTGAGCTACATTGCAGTCCTGTTCATTGTTTAAATAGGTTATCGATATGTAATTCAGGTAGATATGTGCTTAGTATACACAAAGTTCTAGCTTCAGTCTCCAGTACCAAAAAGTAAAAAGGCAGAAAGATAAAACAGTGATCTGCCAAGACCCCTTAATAGCCTTGGCACTGCTACACTGCACAGAAAGAAGTAAACAATATAGTTACAAGGTCTTACAACTGTGCTTACAATGAAATCCTGCAGAGCCAAAGGGAAACCCACAGAGACATTATTCCTGAGAAGCATGACTCATGTATGAATCAGGCCCAAATGCAGGAAGTCTGAGTCATACTTGGGTACCTACAGGTGGCAGAAGCTTCAAACCAAGGGAGGTAGAGGTTGGGTCACAGAAGTGGTTTTCTTGCCTTTTCTGTTGTCTTTAATAAGTGAAATGTTTATTGGCTATCTATTTCAACTCTATGTTGTACCAAGACAGAGATATTGTTTTTGTTTTTTTGAGACAGGGCTTCTCCTGGCTGTCCTGGAACTTGATTTGTAGACCAGGCTGGCCTTGAACTCAGAGATCTGCCTGCCTCTGATGGATTGTTGGGATGGAAGGACTGTGAAGTGAGTGTGATCGAGGTGCATGGTGTGAAATTCCCAATTACAGTATTATGTTGGGGGTGGAGCTCACTGGGACAACACTGCCTTAGCATGTAGCATACCCGACACCATGGCTTTGATCCCCAGCACTTCAAATGAAAACAAAGTACACCCATCTAACACATATTTTTCAAGTATGTACTCTGGGCTAGAACTATCTTACGCTCTGGGAATACAAAATGAGCAAAATAAAAGTGTTTGTTCTAACAGTGCTTAAAACAAACACAAGAAGTAAAAGACTTAGATGTCAGGTGGTGCTATAGAGAACATCAGGAACGTGTGTGCGCAGTGCTGGGGCAGAGCGTAATTCTGTGAAGACATGAAAGAGAGCTGGGCACAGCTTAGTGACAGAATACCTGGCTAGAAGTGCAAAGCCCTGAGTTTGATCCCGAAACCAAAGTAATGACAAACTGATCATGAAAGAAGGTAGGGTAGGAGGCTAATCACATAATTGATCATCCAATCCAGGGCACTTTTGAGAGCGAAAGAGGACATTGTATTAGTTACACAAGTTAACAAGTTCAAACAAGACTGTCTGGCAAATTTAGACATATAGATGTTAGCCCTAAGGCTCACTGGGGCAAGAACACAGCAGAGGGGAGAGCAAGAGAAAGGGCTGAGACACTAACTGTGCCTGAGCTATCAGAGGAACCACTAGAGAGAAACATAAGAGAAAGCAGATGAGATCTGAAGCTAATCAGGGAAATATGACCCTACGGTGTCTGTTAGTGACTGCAATGCCTTCGCTATTAAATGTTAGTTGAGAAGCCCTTAGAGGGCTTTGTATAAGTTTCATGCTCTGACTTCTACTTTAGAATATTTACTCTGAATCAATCTGTTATGGTTATATAAACAACACAATGGGCTGCAGAGATGCCTCAGTGCTTAAGAACACTGTTAATCATGAGTGCTGGAGTTCAGATTCCAGCACCCACATCAAGCCAGGCACTCCTCCCTGCAAACTCCTGTAACCCCAGCTCCAAGAGGGGTGAAGAAGAAGGACCCCAGGCTTCTAACCAAGGTGAGAAGGTATGAGTCCAGGTTCAAGGACAGATCTAGCCACAAAGATATAGATGAAGAGTAATAGAAGAGGATACCTGATGGCCTTTCCTGCCCCTGTATGTGCACACTTGTGTGCATCTCCCCCAACATATGCCCACATACACACACACACACACACACACACACACACACACAGAGAGAGAGAGAGAGAGAGAGAGAGAGAGAGAGAGACATAAATAAATAAGAAAGAGCAAAAGAGAGAGCTAAGACCAGTAAACAGACTACTACATGCAAGTAAAAGGCAACAACACCTTAGACTAGACTAAGACAACAAGGGTAAGATTCTAGATATACCCTAAGAGAGACTGAACACTAATTGGTTATTGTATATGGGAATAAAAATTATGAAGATTTAATCTAATTTCCTCTGTGTTCATTAATATGATTTATCTGGTAGCCTAGGTCCAAAAATGAAACTCAATTCCCATGTAGTTATAGACTATTTCCTGGTGACCTCTGGCCCTTCTCAAAACTTATGTTATAGGTCATAAGGGGATAGACAAGAAAAGGGTAACCCCATATAACTATATCACCCCATCGAGAAAAGCAACCTAAGGACTCTACAGTTTCTAAGAAGATAAACACTGTAGAATACACACACACACACACACACACACACACACACACACACACACACACAGAAGTACAAATTAAACAGTAATTTTGTAAGTCATTCTAAAGCTTCTCACATAACAGCATAGTCTTTGAAATAAAACTTCATTTGTCAATAAACAAGACAAACACTATGGAAAGACAAGTAACAATAAACACTTTAAGCCTAGTGGAGATATAGATATGGGAGCAGTGGGGTCACGATGTACCAAGTTGTGCAGTTGGGATAGGATCAGGAGCTGTGTAGAAGCACGAGATGGAAAGGAAACCTTAAGGGAAAGCTTCAAACAAGGAGGCACACTTGGAGCTGAACCATCAGAGGAAGTGGGTGTTTTCAGGCAGAATAGGCTTGCAGACAAGAAAGGAGCATATTCTACACAGGGATGACGAGACAACACAGAGAAATAGGAAGACCATAGCTGGGATTTAAGAAAAACCCATGTCCTATTAACACCACTCCCAATCTGTTGACGACCCATGACTGCCCATGTAAGATTCATATGGGTTGTCACATTTATTTTTAGTTTTTGTTTACATTTTCAAAATATCCCCTTCACAATGAAGAACCTGAGGTAAGAGAAGTTAGTAACTAGCCCAAAGGACTCACTACCCATTAGAGGTGGAGTGAGTCTCGTGTCCTAAGATTCTACAGCTTGTACTCTTTCCAAATTCAACATCTTGTTAAAGTGGAGTCAGGTGAAGACATGAAGGGACAGAGGAAACGGGCAATGACTGGTGTCAAAAGTCAAGAAGAGCGACTGAAGGCTGTGCATTTGGGAAGAGGCTGGTTAGATCTGAATTTTGAAATAACTCATTGGTGACAGCATGGTAGTTCCCTGAAGGAGAAAGTAACAGAGCAGGAAGAGCTACTGTGATGTTCCTGAACAGAGACAACAAAGGCCTGAACAAAAGCCGGAAGTAGGGAGCTGAGGAGACAGCATCAGAACAAAAGGGCAGAAGAGAAGGAAAGCTGGGCAGAAGAATTGCAAACCACAAGTCCAGATGGTATCACATCCACAATGAGGTCTCTGCCAGTCACCCAAGCAGAGTAGTTAGGCAGACTGACAACGTAGGAGCCCAGGAAGGAAAAGGGTGGGACAGAGAGCCAGGCTACAAGCAAATGCTTTCCCAACGCCTGCCTATCTGTGTGCACAAGTGCACCAGGAAACTCTCAGCTAAGAGGATATGACAAGGTCACCTACAGATCTTCCACACACATCCTCAAATCCAGACTCTTTGACAGCTCACTCCTTTCTCAACTACAAATTAAAATCCTAAAACCTACATACAGGGAGTCATGTGATATCTCTGGGATTCTCCAGGTCACTGGGCTCTTCTGGGTAGATCCTGGGGCTGGCTGTTACCATCTGGTTCAATTAAGTCTTCCTGCTTCTGGTCATTAGTCAAGCTAGCTCAAGGAACAGTCCAAGGAAACCAGAGCAGCCCTCCTTAGTAACCTATCCCTCAAAGCCAGGAAAATTCAAAATTTGGTTCCTAAAACTAAGCTTCCTATTTTGGCAAAGTAATAGAAATGTTGCTTTTGTAATATTCTGTAAGCACTTTAGGAAATCTTGCAGCCATGGAACATTTAAGGACCCTAAATATATGACATAAAAATACCTCCACAGCCCCAAACTTTTATTAACCCTGAATCAGAGAAGCAGAACAGCCAGGCACTAGTTCTTACCTCTATCAAATTCTCAGACCAAATGGGCCACCCTGTCTCTAGGAATCCTCAGACTGAATGCAATGCTGTCTCCTCCCCCCTTATATTCCTCTCTCTGCCCAGCCATATTACTTCTGTCTCCACCTTCCTAGTGCTGAGATTAATTAAGTCCTAGTGTGACTCCCAAGTACTAGGATTAAAGTTATGAGCACCACCACTTGGCTCTGTTTCTCATTTAGACTGATTCAATCTGTGTAGTCCAGGGTGGTCTTGAACTCAGATCTGCCTGCTTCCACCTCCCCAGTGTTGGGATTAAAGGTGTATGCCACCACTTCCTGGCTTCTATGGCTAACTAGTGCCTCGCTCTGCACTTTGATATTCAGACAAGCTTTATTAGTTAAAGCACAAACAAAATATTATACCTATCTAAAGGCATGTTCCCCTTAAAAAGCACTCAAACAGATTGCTCAAATGAAGATGGCTGCACTGCTGTGAGACTAGTATCTCTGTACCTCTAGGCATTCAATTGGACAATGTGATCTGCACCTAGTAATATATGCCTTACTGTGATTATTAGATAATAAAAGTGTTTCCTGAAAGAGTAAAGATCAAGCTTGTACTCCTCCCATCATTTGCCTTGAAATCTGTACCTTCTAAGTTTCCATCCAACCAATTTCTATATCCCTTTAAGCCTGAGATACTTCTCAAAGTAACTACATCACCTCCCTCCATCCTCCCTCTTTTTGGATAGTTGCTTATTATATAGCTTTGGCTGGCCTAAAAACTCACTAGGTAGACAAGGCTGGCCTCAAACTCACAGGCCTCTGCCTCTGGAGTGCTGGGATTAAAGGTGTATACCACTACCCACAGACATCTTTCTCTTTTGTGATATTGTGACAGAAATCACAATGTTCCCCTATGGACTGTTTCTATATGAGGGTGCATTTGTTCCCCAGGCCTAGCAGTTCCAACACCTGTAAAATAGACTATTCCTACTTGGTCTCTGGTGCTACTCTCAACATCTCACAGCTCTCAGACAGGACTCCCTTACGAAACAATGAAAAATATGTCTTGACCAACATGTTCTCAGCTAAAAATGTACTGTGCAGCCCATTTATAATTCCATGCATTATACAGTATTGCTTCTAAATAGGTCACCCCAAATTGTGGCTGAAATGATCCCAAAATAGATATGGTCTGCTTTTCTGGCCTTTGCGTCACTTCTAGATGTGAGCCTGTTCTGAACATCCCAACTCTATGACTTTTTGGATGAGTTACCTGCACCACTGTTGCTAAGCAGGCTGACAGAAAGCTCTTCCATTCCACTGAAGTTCAAGGACATGCTGTCACCAGGCTGGCGGGAAGTGCTGTGCCTGCAGAGAACAAAGTCAGCCACCTGGCTTAATTAATGTTGATCATCATGGTTTTTTCCTGCTCACCCTGTACATTAGTGTGTAGGGGAGAGGATAACTGGAGAAGGGAGGACCCATGAAAAACAGGCCTGAATATTCAGTAGCATAGGCTGGCAATCCTTGGATCCATACCTCAAACCATTGTGTTTTATTTGTGTGCCAGCCCCAGACACCCTGGCTGCTCACCTACCACCATGCTATACCACTTCCCTTTTCTTCCTCTTAATAACAAAGAAATGATATAGAATGCTTGACTGGATATACCAGAGTTAGCCTAGTAAAGAGGGCCACAGATTGTCCAGACTTCCACATGAAAACCCTCCAGCAAAGAGGATGTCCACTGTCCAAAGAAGGAACCAAGGCTATTGCACAAATTCTCTTTTGTCTTAATAAAAACCCAGAATCAGATATTAGGGGGGGGAAGCAGAAAGATCAGACAAGCAAAGCAGCCAGCCACTAGCTCTTACCTCTACCACAGACCAAAGGAGCTATCCATTACATGAATCCTCAGACTGACTGCCTAGACTGCTCTACTCCTCAGACTGCATTCATCTCTATGAAACCTCAGACTGCCTGCCTCAGACTGCATCTTCAGACTACAATAAGCTTCTGTCTCCTCCCATCTTTTTTTTTAAAGATTTTATTTATTTATTATGTATACAACATTCTGCTTCCATGTATATCTGCACACCAGAAGAGGGCACCAGACCTCATAACAGATGGTTGTGAGCCACCATGTGGTTGCTGGGAATTGAACTCAGGACCTCTGGAAGAGCAGTCAGTACTCTTAACCTCTGAGCCATCTCTCCAGCCCCCCGTCTCCTCCCATCTTATACTCCTCTCCACCCAGCCATATCATTCCTGCCTCCTTAGTGCTGGGATTAAAAGTATGTCACTCCAAGTGCTGGGATCACCTTTGTATGAGCTCTGTTTCTCTTAGACTGGATCAATTTCGGGTAGCTCAGGGTGGCTTTGAACTAACTCTGCCTCCTGAGTGCTAGGATTAAAGGTGTCTGCCACCACTGCCTGGCCTCTATGGCTAACTGGTGTGGCTAGCTTTGCACTCTGATCTTCAGGCAAGCTTTATTTATTAGATCACAAACAAAATATCACCATACAAGGCTGCTTTTTATAAAGTGCTTCCTAAAGCAATTTAGGACCAGTGAGTCCAGATTTAAACCAGGGTCATGCTCATCAAGGCTTAAATGACTTTCTTCCTATACTGACTCTTCAGATACCTCATAAGACATTCAGAGCTTTCATTCAAAAACCAGTATCTCAATCCACCAGGAAGTTATCTAAGACAATAGTATGTGTCACCTGTCCCTGCATTCCAGAGGCAAACCCTAAGATAAAAGAGATATCTTATTTTCATCCTTGACCAAGATTTGGAAGAAAAGAAGTTTACAAAATGTAAGTTCAAAACAAACATAGAGCAGGGCCTTGTTAATATTACAAGAAAAATATCAGGCTGCTTGTGTTTACCCTTTGCCCAAGGATGGTAATGATGCTGGCTGACAAAGGAGGGGCCTGACCAAATGAGTTCTAAGTCACAAATGTGTCATTTCATCAGCAGGTCTGTTCAGCACTGCTCTGGGCTACCTTCCAGAGCATTGTGCAAATCCTCACCTTCCGGCAGCTTCATGATATGCCAACTCCAACAGCTCTGCAGAGGAGTGGGTGGGGTCCCTCTGTCTGCTGCCCTGCAGCTCTGCCATGTTCTGCCGGGTTTGATGATGGATTTGGATGGCTTCTCCAGATGGTCCTACCCAGACAAAGAACCTGTTATTCTGACCTGACTGCTCACAATGCACATTAAAACATACTCTTCCTTCTCTCCAACTGTTGGGACACTGGAGAGATCTGACAAAGCGCACAGCAAGAAGAACATTATACAAGGGACCTGTAGGCTCCCACAGAGGACTCTTCTGCCCATTTTATGTCTGGGACTATAAGCTGGACTCTCAGTTTCATGAATACTATGGAGATGCCATACAGAAACAGACAAGTGTAAGAGGATAAGAAGATGAGAAGGAAAATTAAAATGAAATAACAAGCTTGTTGGTGGTGATGCATGTATTTAATCCCAGCACTCAGGAAGCAGAGGCAGGTGGATCTCTGTGGGTTCGAGGCCAGCCTGGTCTACAGCGCTAGTTCCAGAACAGCTAAGGCTACACAAAGGGAGAAAAAAAAAGGAAATAACAAGATGGGCATGGTGGTGCACACCTTTAGTCCCAGCACTTGGGAGGCAGAGGCAGACAGATCTCTGAGTTAAAGGCTACAGAGTGAGCTCCAGGTCAGGGCTACCCAAAGATGTTGCGAAATATTAGTTTAAGATGTGTTACATTTAGGGCTGAAGAGATGGCTCAGCAGTTAAGAGCACCAGTTGCTCTTCCAGAGGACCCAGGTTCAATTCCCAATACCCACATGGCAGCTCACAACTGTCTGTAACTCTAGTTTCAGGGGATCTGACCTTTACACCTATGCACATAAAAATAAAGTTAAATAAATTATTAAAAAAAAAGATGTGTTACATTTGTTTATGCTGTGGAAAGATACGTTGCATTCTTTTATGTTGCATTTGTTTAACTCTGTAAAGCTGTGTTACTTTGTCTGCCTAAAACACTTGGCTGGTCTAATAAAGAGCTGAATGGCCAACAGCTTGGCAGGAGAGACAAATATGTGGGGCTGGCAGGCAGAAAGAATAAATAAGGAGGAGAAATCTAGGCTGGAGAGGAAAGCAAGGAGCAAGAAAGGACAAGATGCCAGGGGCTAACCACACAGCTAGCCACAGAGTGAGAAGGAAAGAAAGATATAGAGAATAAAGAAAGGTAAAAAGCCCAGAGACAAAACATAATTAAAGAGAGGCTAATTTAAGTTAGAAAGGCTGGCTAGAAACAAGCCAAGCTAAGGCTGGGCATTCATAGGTAAGAGTAAGTCTCTGTGTATTTATTTAGGAGCTAGGTGGTAGGCCCCCAAAGAGAAAAAAAAAAACTACACAGAAAAACCTTGTCTAGAAAAAAAAAATCAGAAAATAACTGTGTGACTTTAGGAATCTAGGGTACTTAAGCACAAAAATGACAGAGTAGAAAAGATAGGAATCATGCCTACTAAAAAGTCATTTCCTGGAAATATACAAGTTAGAGGGCTAAGTAAGGTTCCCAAGGGTTAATAAAAATTAATCTGGGTAAAGGAAACATCTATGAACCCCAAAGGTGAAAGAAGTAAAAGTGTGTAAAGATCACGAGATTGGGTAAGAAGGGAAAGACCCTCTGAGGATGGGAATGAGGACCCAGGAGGTTGGGCTGACTGGTGAAGAAGGGCCTTCGTTATCAGAGGGTCAAGTGCTCAAGAGGATAAACAAAGTGAACAGTGACTAGTTGCTATTTTGTTTTTTAGTAATGTAGGCATGAAGGTAGGGTTGGAAAAGGACAAAGACCTGAGGGTCGTGGCAGAAAAATCTCTTCAGAGTTTTTAACCTAGGGGCTGGGGAGATGGCTCAATCAGTAAATTGAGCAAGCATGAGAACCTGGGTTCAGATCCCCAGCATCCATGAGGTAGGCATAACATTATGTACTTATAACTCCAATGCAGGGGAGATAGAGCAGGAGAATTCTTGGGACTTGCTGGGAGCTAGTCTAGCCCATCAGTGAGCTCCGGTTCAGTAAGGGCACCTGTTTTCAAAACTAGGAGCAGAAGAAGACACTCTGGCCTCCACATACACACACATGCATGAGCATGAGTGTGCAAGAGAGACAGCATGAGCATGAGCATGCATGCATGCGCGCACACAAACACACACAAACATATACACACACAAAGAGAAAGATTTCAGCCTGGGGCTGGAGATGTAACTCAATTGAGACATTTCTTGCCTAGTCTGCACAAAGCAGGAAGCTCTGGGTTTGATCCCCACCATCATGTGAACAGGCTGTGCTTGTGGTGGTCATAAATTCAAGGTCATCCTCCTTATATGGCAAGCTCAATGCTAGTCTGGGCTATCTGAGATCTTGTCTCAAAAATAAATAAAAAGCAAGAGCAAGTACAAAAGAGAGAAATGGAGATACCTCAAAATAAATCTGGTAGAAACAACAAAAAAGAGAGCAAAACCAGAAAGAAACAACCTGTGTGATTCTAGCAGAGATAAGGGACAAAAGAGGTTTGGAATGGCCTCCAATTATAGCCAAATAAATCAGATATATTCCACATTTTTTATTTAACTTTAAACAGTAAAATCAAATGTAAAAGAAAATAACTAGACATTTCTAATCATTGAGTAAGATTGTTCCTATTTTAAAAAAGCAAAATAAAACAAACAAAAGAACACACACACATACACAAAATCTGTTCCTTCCTAACCCAGCAAGAACCATTAAGCTGAAGTTTAATTTTAAGTGCAGCATTATAAACCCTTACTGCCATCTTCTTGAGGCCAGAACAGAGTAAAAAGATGGGCTAGAAAAAAATAGTGAAGTAAAAATAACTTCTTTTTTCTTCACCCCTCAGAGATCCCTGGGAAATGACAAAGTAGCATAAATGCAGCATGGAGAGCAATGAGTGACAATGAGGGACAGGAAAGCTGATGTAAAACATAGTCCCTTTCAAACAAACAACCAATCAAAGCCCTTAAGCTGGTCAGCTACAAAACTTGTTCTCAAGTGTGTCTTCAAAGATCCTCCTGAGGACCCTGTGAAAAGCCCAGCAGGCATGCCCACCTCACTGGTGGGGTCAAGAGGTTCACGGATATTGAGGCACTTGGCACATGGTTTATTAGTGTTAAGGACCAGAACCAGGAACTCACAGTCCAAGGCTCTTTGCTGAGCAGCCAACTTACCTACAGGAAAAGTGTGCATCCAGCGCCTTCTGTTGGATGTCAGCTTCATGGGCATTCTTGAGGGTGCAAAAGGGTTAATCAGTGCTCTCTGAGGTGTGTATCCACCAGGTCGGACATGCAGCATGGACTCTGCACTGCCCACATGGAACCTTCCTGGTGCACTAGAGTCCCGCTGTGGTGGCTCTATCATGTTCTCCAGGACATCTGCTGGCAATCATGGAGTTGAACAGAAAGACAAAGCTCAAACCCACAAAGAAATCAGAATTAAGTATGAGTCAAGACTAGCAAAAATCTAGGACATCATAAATATCAGGAAATGATTAAAATTTGAAACTATAAAGAAATAAAGCATGCTTAGATTTGCTTATTTTTTCAAATATTTTGGAGACCTGACCCAGTGAAGACATACATAAACCTAATGGATTTCATATTTGGGGGGGTCTGAGGAGGGTAATGGGGGGATGGTGATACACAACTGTGAACACTGAGCTGGATGCAGTGAGTAACAATAGGTCTTGAGTTATTTGGAGTGAATATGTTCTCTATGTGGGTAAAACAATAATAATAAATGTTTGAGCCAGCTGTTATAGCAAACTCCTTTAGTCACAGTACTTGGGAGACAGAGACAGACAAATCTGAGCTCAAGGCCAGCCTGATCTACATATTGAGTTACAGTCTAGCCAAGGCTGCATAGCAAGACTTGCCTAAATAGGCAGGCAGGCAGGCAGACAGACAGACAGATAAATAGAAGAAAGCTATGTTTGATGAACAGACTAGGTCACTAGACCCATTTGATTTTGAACACACAAAGCTAGAATCCCTTTCCATTAACCAAATGGCACAAGTTCTAGCCAAAAGAACATGCTTATTTAGCCCATTCAAGGACTAGACAACAGCTATCTACAAGCATCATCTCCATTATCTTTTCCTCTTCCATGTCAACTTTGGAAATCAACATTGAAGATGATGGTATCATAGGATAAAAGGAATATGAGTTCCTCAATGATTGAGAGGCTCCCCCCATTGAGCCTGTGTACTGAGAGAGTTATAAGCAATCACATGTCATTGTGTGAAATTGAAGAAATGTTCTTAAGGAAAAAGAATAAAGAATGTGTTCATGCTTGGCCAGGCAAGGAAATATTGTATTTAGATTCAATCTGCCCTGTGCAATGGCCTGTAATAGAAATGGAGGCAACAAGCTATATAACTTGATCTAAGGATCTAAGAATTAAAACCCATGGGAACCAAGTCCCTTTTTGTGCATCCCATGTTTGGGAAACAACTATGCTGATTAGAAAATGGCATCAAGGAGGGCTGGAGAGATGGCTTAGCAGTTAAGAACACTGTCTACTCTGCCAGGGGACCAGGATTCAATTCCCAGCACCCAAATGGCAGCTCTCAAAGTGTAACTCCAGTTCCAGAGGATCTGACACCCTCACATAGATATGCATACAGGAAAAACACCAATGTGCATGGGATAAATAAACATTTTTTAATGGCATCAAAGAATGTTTTAACCTATAATCTGTAATCTCAGCACTTTTAATTTAATGTACAAACACAAAAATACATGGATTTAAATATGAACTGGGCCTGGTGACAAGGACTATAACTGCAACTAACTCTGAAGACTAAGGCAGGAGGATGGCAGGCTCAAGGACTATCTAGGCTATAGGGAGAGTTCAAGTCCAACCTGGGCAACTTAGTGAAATCCTGTCTCAAAATTAAAAAATGCAAGAAGAGCTGGGATATAACTCAGCAGTATGGCACTTGCCTTGAGTTTAGTCTCCATTACTGCAAAAAAAAGGCATAAATATGCAAAGCCAATTACAGAGTACAAAGTTATTTTATGTATGGCACAAACTGAGATGAGAAAATAACAAACCCTTTTAACACCAGGCCTAAAAAGACTCTGTAGATGATGTACAAAAGATTAGAGACAAAAATAGTATAAAACATATGCAATACCTAATATGATCTGTACCCATTTGTTGGCATGGAAATAACTAAAATATGAGACTTATACCCCATTCCAATATTCCCTGTTACTCCCATGCCACAGACTGAAAAGAAACTGTGCCCAGACCTCCCCAGTTCTGTCTGTGCTTCAGCACTCTGACCTCGGGTGCTGGTGTAGCCCAACGAGCTGCTGACTTCATACTGGTGCAGGTGGGGGTTAGGGATCATCAGGATGTTGGTGCTCTTGCCCAGGGAGCTGTCATCAGAAGCCTGGCTCCTCACTTCCTCAGTGGGAAGTGCACGGCTTGGTAGGGAAGGGCTGGATGAGACATCACAGGAGCTGGCACTTTTGCGATTATGATTCTCCTGCTCTCTTACAGACCTGACATCCAAGAGACGACAAAGACACTTCAACTCTGAGTTAAAATATCAACGATGGCCAGGTGGTGGTGGCACACGCCTTTAATCCCAGCACTCAAGGATGCAGAGGCAGGCAGGTCTCCGTGAGTTCAAGTCCAGCCTGGTCTACAAAGCGAGTTCCAGGACAGGCTCCAAAGCCACACAGAGAAACCCTGTCTCAAAAAACCAAACAAACAAACAAAATCAACGATGATCATCAGCTATATATACTCAGAAAACCAACATTGAAATGCTTAATGTGGGAAATAATGCTAGCTTAAACAAAGTCAGATTTCATCTCAAAAGGGAAAAAAAAGGCATGGTGACTTATATGTAATCCTAAAAATTGAGAGGCTGAGGCAGGAGGATCATCCTAGGCTACACAGTGAATCCTTGGGCTATAGCATGAGACCCTGTATCAAAACAAGAAAAAATCTTTTTGAAAAAAAGCGTTTTATTATTTTAACTATGTGTATGTGTCAGTGTGGTTGAAGGGTATGTGCTTGTGATTGTAGATGCCCAGACTGGATTCTCCTAGATCTGGAGTTACAGGAAACTGTGATAGGGCCAATGTTGGGGCTGGGACTTGAACTCAGGTCCTCGGAAGAGAAGCATGTGCTCTCAACTAATGAACCATCTCTCCAGGCCATACAAAAATGTATACAGAAGTTGAGCTGAAGAGATGGACCAATGGTTAAGAACACTTGCTTCTCTTGCAGAGGACCAAGGTTCCATTCTCATCACCCATATCAGTTGGCTCACAACAGTCTGTTGAGTTCCGGGAGACCTAACCCCCTCTTCTGGCCTCATCAAGCATTGCATGTGCAGACAGACATAGATGGAGGCAATACACCCATACATAAAAGTTAAATAAATTATTTTTTAAATGTATCCTAAGTAATATGGCACTTGCTACTGTTGCAGAGGACCCGAATTTGCTTCTCAGCATCAATCAGGCTGCTTACAACCACCTGTTGTAACTCAGATCCTGGAAATCCAATCCAGAGTTCTGGCCACTGTGGGTACCTGCTCACACTGTGGCAAACAAACACACATGTCAACACAATACACATAAATAAAAAATTAAAATAAATCTAAAAGAAGAAACAGAAACAAATAAAAAGCCCTAAGAAAAGCCCCAGAATAGCTATGACTGAGTCTCCTAAGTAGCACCAGATGTCAGTCTAGGGCAGTGTGAGCTACGGAGCAAGATCCTGTCTCAGGAAAACAAAAGCCAAGCTTGTTAGTACAGGCTTATAATCTCACCTACTCCAAAGGCTGAATCTTGAAAATTGTAAGTTCAAGGCTAATCTGAGCTACAGTAAGTTCAAAGTCAACCTGGGCAACTAATTCATTGAGACGCCATCTAAAAGCAAAAGGGATCTAATGCAAGCTTAGCCAGCTTGAAGCCCTAAATTCAATTCTAATATGAGGAAAGTAAAACAAAATCTAAACTAAGAAAAAAATACAAGACTACTATGAAAATAAAATATAGGGACTAGAAAAATAGCTCAGTGGTTTTTCCAGAGGATCTGGGTTCAATTCCAGCATCCACATGCTGGCTCATAATTGTCTATAACACCAGTCCTAAGGGATGTGATGCCTCCTGGGTTCCTGAGCACAGGCACATACCTGGTATATAAGCATGCATGCAGGTAAAACATTCATACACATACAAATTTTTTTAAATGTTTTAAAATTTTAAAAATATTTAACTTGGAGTAGCTCTTTTTTTAATTATTATTTTATTATTTTTTTATTTTTTGCGACAGTCTCACTCTATTATGTAGTCCTGGCTATTCTGGAACTCACTATGTAGACTGGCCTAGAACTCAGAGATCTGCCTCCCAAGTCCTGGGGTTAAAGATGTGTGCCACCACATTGGCTATTTTGTTTTTAATTATGAGTACGGGTGTGTTTCTGTATGTGGTTGTGTGTATGTGACTGCCAAGTGCCTTTGCAGGGGGTAGTTGTGAGTTTCCTGGCATGGGTGCTGGAAACTGAACCTGGGTATTCAACAAGAACAATAAGCACTCAATTTCTGAAGCATCTCTCTAACTCGAAGTGCATTAAAAATTTTTTTTTTTTTTTTTTTTGTTTTTTGAGACAGGGTTTCTCTGTGTAGCCTTGGCTGTCCTAGAACCAGGCTGGCTCTAACTCACAGAGATCCACCTGCCTCTGCCTCCCAAGTGCTGGGATTAAAAGTGTGTGCCACCACCACCTGGCCTGCTCCAAGTGCATCTTAAGAAAACTACACAAGATCCAAAAATGAACAGGTTGTTAAATCTATCACAATTATAAACTGCTAATTGGCCAAAATGGCAGAGAGCAAATTTAAAAAGTGGGAGTTAAAGAAAGAAAAACTCTGTTCTTGGAAAAATAAATTTAAAAGATCAATATTAGTGCTGGCTGAGAAAGAGCCTGTGCTTTGTGAATTTCATTTCCTGGCTAAAATGTGTCTGAGAATCATCCTGTATCTTGAGACAAAATGTCACTACAGACAAAACAAACTTAAGAGCCTGAAAATGGAATCCCCAGTGATCTCTACAACACAGCTTTCCTGAGGCTAATTTTAATTTAAAACTCCTTTAAAATTTTTTTTTTTGTTGTTTTTTTGTTTTTCAAGACAGGGTTTCTCTGTGGCTTTGGAGGCTGTCCTGGAACTAGCTCTTGTAGACCAGGCTAGTCTCGAACTCACAGAGATCCACCTGCCTCTGCCTCCCGAGTGCTGAGATTAAAGGCATGCACCACCACTGCCCGGCTTCCTTTAAAATTTTTTAAATCATTTTTTAATGCATGTAAATATTCTGCCTGCATATATGTAGGTGCACATGTTTTCCTGGAGTTCCAGATGGTTATGTAGGACGCTAGGAACTGAACCTGGGTCCTCTGAAAGAGTAACAAGTGCTCTTAACCACTGAGCAATCCCTCCAGACCCAATTTAAACATTTTTAAGGCTGCTTTCATAAAGGTCCCTCAGTTTTTTTTTTGCTTTATACTAGTCTGTTTTAATATAAACAAATGTTGGAATTTAAAAAAAAAAAAACATGGATCGAGACCAGCCTGGTCTACAAGAGCTAGTTCCAGGACAGTCTCTAAAGCCACAGAGAAACCCTGTCTCAAAAAAACAAAAATAAATAAATAAATACTAAAAAATCATGGAATACTTCACGAATTTGTATGTTATCCTTACACAGAGGCTATGCTAATTAATCTTCTCTGTATTGTTCCAATTTAGTATATGTGCTGCCGAAGCACGCACCTCTCAGGTTTTCTTAAACAATCTATTTTCCCTGAAATACAGCCTCACTATATAATTGGGGCTGGCTTTGAATTTGGAATCCCTCCACCTTTGCCTATTGAATGTTAGGGTACAGACCTGTGCCACATGTCTGGCCCCTAAATAATTGTATATGCACCCTCAAAGGAATCTGACAGAAAACCTGCATGTGGCGAGGCGCTGAGCCCGAGATGGACCGGGCAGCCTGAATACTTGAGCATCGTAGGCATCATAATCTACTTGGATGGGAAGGGTATTTTCAGATTCCTTCGGCGTCCCAAGAGCTGTAAAACACAAATAATACAATTAAAACACAATTTCAACAGATATCTATAGAAATATCTATAAGTATCCAATAGATATCTACAGAGATGACCTATAGAGGGTCATCAAAATCTGCAAGGCACAGGTGATCATCTACCAAGGAAAAGATGGAATAATAACCCAACTATCAGGTTAAGACTGGATGATATAGCCGGGTGTTGGTGGTGCACGCCTTTAATCCCAGCACTCAGGAGGCAGAGGAAGGCGGATCTCTGTGAGTTGGAGGCCAGCCTGGTCTCCAGAGCGAGTGCCAAGATAGGCTCCGAAGCTACACAGAAAAACCCTGTCTCGAAAAACCAAAAAAAAAAAAAAAAAAAAAGACTGGATGATATAAATGTCAAAGTGACATTAAAATAGTACAGCAGTAGCTTGGCATGGTGGCACACGCCTTTAATCCCAGCGTTCAGGAAGTAGAGGCAGGTGAATCTCTGTGAGTTCGAGGACATCCTGGTCTACAAAGTGAGTTCCAGGACAGCCAGGGCTGTTACACACAAAGACCTGTTTCAAAAAAACAAACAAACAAAAAAGTATAGCAGTTAAAGAAAGGCAATGTTCAGCACGTTAGTCCTATACATAGTCCTGCTGAAATACCACCTGAGCATCCTCCGTGCTTCACTATTTTTCACCTGACCCATTCACTGCAGCCGACAAGGTACAACTAAAAAGTGGCTAAAGACCCTTCCAAAGGTGACACTGGAATGTGGATGTACTGACTTTTATATGAACCTTCTTATGACACTTCCCATTATTTTGTTGCCATAAATTAGCTAATTATTTCTAAAAGTGATGAAAAACATCTCAAAAATACTCACATGTATCACGGCCATTTTTGGTTTTCTCAGAAGCAGGCTGAAAAATTAAATAAATATTTTATCACTCCTCTGATAGAACCAAACTTAACACAACACAGTATGTTACGTACTACTCCCCAGAGCAAAGACCATGTTCTAGCTATCAGGTAACTTATGAAAAATGGGTGTGAACACTTGACAAGCCCTGGGAAGTCTTTTAGTTCCCACCTTGTATCTTATGCTCACAACCTTATCCAGGTAGGGCACAGACCCCACTTCCTTCCTGCGGATTCAATCCGCAGGACCTTGTGCATCCTTAGCAAAGCTACAGCCCCAGCTTCTCCATAAAGTTTCAACACAAAAATGTTTAAGCCCTATTTATGACCCTAGGCAGGGAAGAAGGGAGATGACAGTACTTTAGATCAGAATAAACACACAGTTGTATGTAGCCCCCGAAAGTTGTTCAAACTGGGAAAACATACCTTCTTTCCTGCCAGTTTTATCCGTGGAGTAAAACTGTTACAAAAGAGCTGGCTTTTGGATGTGTAGAAACTGTTTTAAAAAAAAAAGAGTCATAAATCTGTAACTTATTTTTTTATTTTTGCATGCATTTGGCATTTGGCCTACATATATGTCTGTGTGAGGGAGTCGATCTCCTGAAACTGGAGTTACAGATAGTTGTGAGTTGCCACGTGGGTGCTGAGAACTGAACCCAGGTTCTCTGGGAAGAGCAAATGATATTCCTAACTGCTGAGGCATCTCACCAGGAACAATTTTTTGTTGTTGTTGTTTTGGTTTTTTTGTTTTTGTTTTTTGTTTTTCAATACAGGGCTTCTCAGTGTAGCCCTGGCTGTCTTCAAACTCAGATCTGCCTACCTCTGCCTCCTAAGTGCTAAAATAAAAGGTGTGCTAGACTATGCCCAGCTTCTTTAATCTAAACCTTAAAACAAAACTGCAATCCCAAGTAAGA
The DNA here is from genome assembly GCF_003668045.3 of Cricetulus griseus. Lineage (NCBI taxonomy): Eukaryota > Metazoa > Chordata > Mammalia > Rodentia > Cricetidae > Cricetulus > Cricetulus griseus. Next base: position 101,947,460 of record NW_023276807.1, on the reverse strand, counting down.
TCAGCTTGCCTGTGCCTGACTTTGTTTTAGGTTTACAAATCTTCCCAATTCTAGCCAGTGAGATGGCTCAGTGGGTAAAGCACTGTGAAAACCTGACAGTGTAATCTTCAGCAACCTCTGGTGGAAGGAGAGAATGAATTTTCAAAAGCTGTTCTCTGACCTACACACACACACACACACACACACACACACACACACACACACACCATTTACACACATACATAAAAGTAATTTATTATTAGAAAGCCAAGCACAGTTGTAAATGCTTTTAACACAGTACTCTGGAGGCAGAGGTAAGTGGACCTCTATGAATTAAGAGGCCAGCCGATCTACATAGAAAGTTCTCAGCCAGCCTAGGCTACACAGTAAGACTTTTTCTCAAATAATAATGGTAATAATAATAATATAATAATAGTAAAAATTTAAATTCCAATTTCAATATTAACAATGATTTCAACTGCTGCTCTGGCCTTTTCTCCTCATATATCATATGTTCAGTGTTTAGCCTGCACTAGTCCTAACTGCTAACTAGATCAGAGTGTTCTATTTCAGGGACAAATCTCTTTACTTTTTTTTTTTTTTCTGAGACAAGGTTTCTATCCTGGAACTCGCTTTTTAGACCAGGTTGGGCTCGAACTCATAGAGATCCACCTGCCTCTGCCCCCCTAGTACTGAGAGTAAAGGCGTGAAACACCAATGCCTGGCTATATCAAATGTGTTTAGTATAATGTTAGAGCCACAGGAAGTTCTTAATATTCACTCACTGGTCTGGACTTAGTTAAACAAAACAAAATAAGGTTTTTTTTTTTTTTAAAAAAATAAAGGACAAAAGTTAGTGCTCCAGAAAAGATATCAGAAACCATTAAATCCCAATCCCTCTAAAAGTAATCTTAATACGTCCATGTCATAAACCTATATTAACTGGGGACCAGCCTCACACCCGAGTGCTGAATGAACACACAGAAGTTATACTGCCTTTCCATGCAGTATATTCTCTTTTCTCAGTCATAAACTTACAATAATGTTTGGGCATTGCCCTAAGTCTACCTTCTAGAAAATCTCTGACTATAAACAAATAAAAATTAAAAACAAAGCCAGATGTGGTGGGACACACTTTTTCAACACTTTTGAAGCAGAGGAATGTGGAGTTCAAGGCCAGTCTAGTTTTGGTGAGTTCTAGGTCAGCCACAGCTACAAAATGAAAGCCTGCCTCACAAAAACAAAAAAAATAAAAGCAGCAGCATCTGCAGTAAGTGACAGGCTATGGGAACAATTTTATGGTAAACTAAAAATACATAAGAACATAAGAGTGTCACCTGTACCCGCCATGAGACCTGGAGCCCAGCTGACCCCTGATTTGGCTTCTCCCAGTGGTAGAAAGGACAGAACTAAGTAGATGTTGCTATTTTCTTCCCGGACATCAGGAGTAAAGGATATGAGTGAAAACCTGGCATGATGGCAGACATCCATTATTATAGCACTTGGAAGGCTGAGGCAGAAGGAGTGCTTGAGTTTTAGGCCAGCCTAGGGCACACAGCAAGACCATGTCTCAGGAAAAAGAAATTGCTAAGGAGATGGCTTAGTCAGTAAAGCGCTTGTCATGCAAGCATGAGGACCTGGGTTCAATTTCCACAATGCAAATAAAAAAGCCAGGCTCAGTACTACACACTTGCAATACCAGCACAGGTGAGACAGATAGGTAGATAGATCCCTCTGGCTCACTGTCTACCCAGCCTAGTTTAATTGGAAAAGCTCTAGGACAATCAGAGAACCTGTCTCAAAAAACAAAGTGAATGGCTCCTTAGGAAAGACACACTAGGTTGATATCTGCCCTCCACAAATATGTACATACACATGCATACACACCCTCATACACATGTGTAGCAATATAATGAAAATATCTCTTACATTCTAAATGACTGGAACTTCTGCTGGACCTCCCAGCCATAGTTAACAGTTCACCTTGAAGACACTTAAGACTGACTTTAAGAGAACAATGTATCACAGGGCATGGTGGTGTATGTCTTTAACCTCAGCACTAGGAACAGAGGAAGTTTAGGTCAGTCAGGGAGGGAGGGAGGAAAGGAGGGAGAGAAGGAGGGAGGGGGAGAGACAGAGAGCGAGAGAGAGCACTCACGAGCACAATGGGTCAAACAAACTTACTTACTTGCCTTATATTTTCCATGTAATCAACCTTTATAAGCTACACTGTAAACTATGTACTCTTCCTTGTCCTTGACCCATAAATAATGCACATGTATGTGTTATAGTAATAAATGCTGGAAATAGCAAATACAAAACAAATGAAAATCCACCATAAATGTTGAAGACAACATACCAATATTGCTTGATAGCTTCTGATTGCTTGTTATCTGTGTCAGTGGGACTCAGTGACACAATCCCTTATAAAATTCTGTTAAAGATTTCTGTAAAGTATCCCTCATTCCTTCCCCATGTGATGTGTTCTGTGCTATTCAATAAAAGAGAAAGACAAGCCCTTTGTTAGGGACACAAAGAGACACACACACACACATGGAGATTCACAAGATGACATTCAGGCAGGCAGAGATTCATTCAGGCTGATACAACAGACTAAGAGAAAAATACAAAAAACACAGGGAGAGAAGTAGAGAATTCGAATCTGGGCTCAATCTCAGTTAAATTACACCAAGTGGAAGTGCTTTTAATTTCTTTTTTTTGTTTGTTTTTTTTGTTTTTTGTTTTTTTGGTTTTTTTGTTTGTTTTTCGAGACAGGGTTTCTCTGTGTAGCTTTGGAGCCTATCCTGGCACTTGCTCTGGAGACCAGGCTGGCCTCGAACTCACAGAGATCCACCTACCTCTGCCTCCCGAGTACTGGGATTAAAGGTGTGCGCCACCAATGCCTGGCTAATTTCTTTTTTTTTTAATGAAACACTGATATATTTGGGGTATTCTAAGGCTATTTATTAATGTGTCCAAACTAACACACATGCACTCATATAAACACCCACACATGCAAACACACCACAGAAATGAGTTATAAAGTAATGTGAGACAGAAAAATGGATTTCCATTAAGTTGAATCATGAAATTGCTATTTTTCAGGGTCACAAGCAATCTAATATAATTTTCATTGGGGTTTCAGGTTTTGTTTTGTTTTTTGCTGGTTTTTTTTTTTTTTTTTTTTGCAAGGCTCACAATGAATTGTGAGAAACAGGTCTCAGTCCCTCCAAATTCTCAGATTTAAAAGTCCTTACGTATGGTCCTATCATACATCATAATGGAAACCAATGGAGGATTGAAAAAATAAAGTGGTAATTTGGCAATCTTCTAAATTACTATAAGGTAATATATGAGGAAAAACTGCAGAACTTTAATTGGAATTCATGTATTTCTATATATTCTATAGTTACTTTTTATATTTCCTGATGATGGAAAAGGAAAGACTGCCAACCAGTGTGGAACTTGTCTCCTGGAAAGAAATCTCAAACAATTCTAACAATCTGTCAAACCATCTTCCAGGATGAGACTAAAACCCAGATGATGATGGTCAGTGGTGAGCAGGACCACACCTGGATTAGCACTAGTATATCCTTGGTCCTATATTTAAATTTTGATCTCACCTCAGGACTCTGTCTCTTCCCAATGTTGTTACACTGAATCAATCTTTTTTGCTTTCTACTTTTCCCCCCTCAGAGCTAAAGACCAAGACAGGGGCTGGACAGATGGATCAGGGATTAAGAGAATCAGCTACTTTTCCAGATAACCCAGGTTTGATTCCTAGCTCCTACATGAGGGCTCACAATCTGTAACTCCAGTTTCAGGGGACCTCTAGGAATGCAAGGCAAGCATGTATGCACATACATGCAGGCAAAAGACCAAGACAAAAATAAATCTTTTTTTTAAGTATGATATCAGTGCTAGATGTGATGGTTTGTAGCTTTAATACTAGCATTGCTGAGACAGAACAATCAACAGTTTGAGACTAGCTTGTCTACATAGCAACACCTTGTCTCAAGAAAAAAAAAAAAAGCACAATTTTTCTTTCTGTTTTTTCTTCTTTCTCTTTCTTTCTTTTATTTGTTTTTGGGGTTTTTGTTTTGTTTTGTTTTTTGAGACAGGTCTCTGTGTAGCCCTGGCTGTCCTGGAAGTTGGTTCTACAGACTAGGCAGGCCTCAAACTCACACAGATCTGCCTGTCTCTGCCTCCCAAGTGCTAAGATTAAAGGGATGCCCCACTGCCCAGCTTACAATTTTTCATAAAAACCAGCCATACATTATTTTATGGTATCTGAGAGAAGAGGTATTCACTGAATAGGATAATTGTAATGGGAACACATATCCTTACAGAGATGGCTAATCAAGTAAGCCTTGCTCATTTCTGGTTCTTCACCTATGAATAATTATTGGTAACCACCAACAATCACAGTATCAATAGGAACACAGCTTGTGACAAAGATAAAACACACACACACAAGGCTAACATCTGTATTTATAATGAGTTTCCAAGCTGGTCTCTGGTAATATATTTGCAACGTAAATACTGTAGAAGCCAGGACCAGCATTTGCTCAGTGTTAGGTAGAGGTGCTTGCTAACAAGCCTGATGACCTGAGTTTGACCCCCCAGGAAATACAAGGTAGAAGGAAGGAAAGCACCAAATTGTCCTCTGCTCAGTGTTAGGTAGAGGTGCTTGCTAACAAGCCCGATGACCTGAGTTTGACCCCCAGGAAATACAAGGTGGAAGGAAGGAAAGCACTAAATTGTCCTCTGACCTCCACCAGTGTGCCATGGCATGTGCAGACATATACACATGCACACAGACACATAAATAATAAATGGGATAATAATTTTTTTTAAATATGCTATAGAAGGTTCTGTTGAGCTAGAAGCATAAGCCAAGTCTGACCCTCACAGAGCCCAGCCCATGACAAACAACACAAAGAACAGAAAGTACCAAAGAAAAAGTGTTTACTGGCCAGTGGGAAGGAGTCACAGAGGAGAGGGGCACTGGGCCTTGAAGGAAAGCACCTGTAAGGAAATGACAGGCAGAGGCCCCCTAGCATGAAAAAAAAAAAAGAAAGAAAGAAAGAAAGAAAGAAAGAAAGAAAGAAAGAAAGAAAGAAAGAAAGAAAGCCCAGACCTGAGAGTGTCTGCCAGCCTTAGCCAGGAAGGGAAATGGTGGCAGGAGAGGAGGCCGCAGGAGTCAAGCTATCTTGGAGAATTGGATCAAACACATATAGAGAAGAACACTAATACTGTTTTTACTTCTTAAGAGTCAAATTAAGAATATTAAAACTATCTTGCTACCCAGGAATAAAATGAAAAGAAAGAAAATAATGATCTAAAGAAATGATCCTCAGGTTTAGGACAAAGCTGTGCAGAGAACAATTGCCTATTGTGCATAAAGCCCTAGGTGCCTGCTGGAGAGATAGTTCAATGGTTAAGAGGACTTGAGTTTGGTTCCCATCACCCATAACAGGCAGCTCCCAACCACCTATAACTCTAGTTCCAGATGGTCTGGCCTTTCTGTGCACCCTTATTTGTGTGCATATATGATATATGCACATTTAGAAATAAAAGTAAATATTAAAAAATATTTTTAAAAACCTAACAATTCCTAGTATAGACAACTAACGAATAAAATAAATAAACAGATAAATAAACAAGTAAATAAATAAGGCAGGTTTGGGTGGTTCACAATATGATCCCAGCAATCAGAAGGCTGAGGCAGGTCTGCCATGAGTTTGAGGCTGGGCCATAAGGAGAAGCCATCTCAAAAAAACAAAACAAAGCAACAGATTTAAAGAGCCAATACCAAGGAAACTATTCAGAACATTCATCTTCCACTGGAGATGACACCCACCTGTGGTTTATCCAGTGAGGAATATTATAATCATCGCCTAGCCGAGAATCCCTCGGAACACTCCGGTTGTGCAGCTGCCAGGAAAAAAGTGAGGGCACAGGTAAGTTAAAAAGCAAGATGGCTATGAACTTCTCCAATTTTTCTACTTTTAATTACTCCTCAACTGGTCTTTCAGAAGGAAATCTAAATTCCATTACCTTGAATAATGGCACAGCGTGTAAAGGCTGCTCTCCCATGCAGACTAAGTCTACACCAATTCCTAAAAAGGGAAGGATGAAGAGAGGCGGGTGAGGAGGACAACAGCAGAGGTATGTATTCCAGTCTGTTAATGATATTACTAAACACGATCTGAGGCAAAGCTGACTTGCTGTGCTGCAATTTATAAACTCATCATTGCTCCCCACACAGGAAGGAAATACATGCATTTCCTGTTTCCTCTATTGTGCTTTAAGATAGACATTGATTACCCAAAAGACCTATAAAAAGAGAGGCAAGGCCTTCACTATTCAATTCTAGTGACACTGCCTGATCACCTTGCAAAGCCCTTCATAATCTAAGAAGACAATGAAAACTCCACAGTTTTAGGACAAGGGATGACATTAACACAGGGAGACAGTAGAAACCAAGGACTGTTACCATTATCAATCATACGCTGCTTGGTCAAGATCATGAGTAGTCGATCCACTTCAAAGACACCCACCCCGGGTGTGATCACCACAGACATCTGCCCAGTACGGTCAAAGTTTCGGTTGATGTAGTGCTTGTCAAACACTTTAAAGAAAACAAAAATCCCTCCAGTGATGATGTCACCGGTTTTCAGGAACCAGCCACAGGTAAATATCTCTGTGCTTTCAGAACATGTTGCACACATTCCAATCATACCAATTGGCCTGAATTTTACCAAGTCATACCCACATTTACCTTCCCCTTCTACTTTAGCAATGTCTTAAAAACAAGACATTCACTTTACCCTTTATAAGTCACCCTCACTGGTGCCCAGTACTTGCGCATACAGTCTTTAAGTGCTTAATTTCTGTGTCATAAACTTACATTATCCATCAACGAGTCTATACTGAAAGCTCCAAGAATCAAATGGGGCACTTCATGCTTATGAATTTATTGTGTGTACACTCAAGTGCCAAAATGCACATGTAGAAAAGTCAGGGGACTTGTGGGAGTTTGCTCTCTCCTTCCACCATGTGGAGTCCAAGGGACTGAACTCAGCGCATCAGGTTGAGAGACAGGCACCTTTGTCCACTGAGTCCTCTTACCAGCCCTCAAATATCTATGTAAGACAATATTTAAGAAAATAGATCAAGAGCTTTACAAGATATAAATTTAATTTTTATTCCTGAACTAATTAATCATTGCTATGAAAAATCCTTGAAATTTAAATATGACAAAAGGAGTAGTAATTCTGTATTCTAGAATTCCCTAGCAGCTAGATACAGACTCATGGGAAGGTGATGCAGTCTAGTGAAAACACGTCAGCGCTTCCACCACCAGCAAGTGCTGCTAATGGCCACCTGGAGCTGGGCTTATCATAGTCTTCACACTAGAAAGTAGAATTCCAAATACAGCAGAGACAGGGTCAGTGAGGATGGAATGTGGCTCCAGGAATTCCTACTACTGTGTTTCTCAAAGCCATCAAGGTCTCCACATTCCCTGAAAAGGGCTGCCTGAATCTTTAATGTTAAATTTCCAAAAACCTTAGCAGAACCACAGTCAGTAATTGGCTCTTCTTATAACAGGACTGATGATAGGTGCCTTGTTTTTACTTAGCATACCCTTCTCTACTTGAATTCTAAGAATACAGTATCTTTTGTGGTTTTGTTTAATTTTTTATTACAGTGTGTGTGTATGTGTGTGTGTCACTGTGTGTATGTAGAGGACAGAGGACAACTTGCAGAAATTGTTTTTCTCCTTCTAATATCTCAGGGATCAAACGCAGGTCCTCAACTTGGTTATTAGGCACCTTTACCCACTAAGTCACCTGACTGACCCCTGTGCTTTTGTTTTTGATAGACAGGGTCTCTCTAAGTAGTTCACTTTCTCTATATCCCCATGCTTTTGATTCTCCTACCAAAGGCACTCAAGAGTATAAATGTTTTCTTTTAAAAAGCAGAATTTAAACTAAAAAACATATCTAAAATCAGCTGAAGAATGATGTGAAAAATAAAGATAGTCTGTAGTAAAACAAGCAGCCAGACTGGAGTCCTGCCAGCTCTGTACTGAAAGAGGCAGACTAGAACACTAAGTGGATAACCCAACAGAAGGCCCACAAGCCAAAGAGCAGTCACTACCACCATCCAATTGGAACGCACTACTTTGAGTTAATTTGAAATGTAGAAGGGAAAAAAGGCCTCCAGGTCTGGGGCTTTGGGCATCAGCAACGGGCTGTCTATGGCCACATGGGAAGCAAGAGGTCAGCTTAGTGTGTTCTTACTCACCGTTAAAAGACAAGTTGATGGCCTCTAGGTAGTTTCCTTGTGCTGAGGTAGAATTGTCTCCTTGAGGAAAGCCCCCTGAAGCAAAAGATATAATACAAGGAAAAACATTTCATGAAAGATGAACTCTTAAAAAAAAATAAAACGGGAAGGTAGCAGATGGTTTGGTAATATACACCTTTAATACCAGGACTCAGGAGGCAGTGTGGGATATCTGTGTTTCAGGCCTCCTAGTCTACAAAGACAGCCAGGACTACACAGAGAAACCCTGTCTAGGTGGCTGGCGAGGTGGCTCAAAGGTTAAGAGCACTGACTGCTCTTCCAGAGGTCCTGAGTTCAATTCCCAGCAACCACATGGTGGCTCACAACCATCTGTAATGAGATCTGGTGCCCTCTTCTGGTTGTGCAGATATACATGGAAGCAGAATGCTGTATACATAATAAATAAATAAAATCTTTAAAAAAAAAGAAAGAAAGAAAGAAACCCTGTCTAGAAACCCCCCTCCCAGCCTACCCGTTCTCCCCCCCAAAAAAAAAGAAAGAAAAGAAAAACCAGGAAGGCATCTGGCTCAATCCTATGCCCTGACACTGTGTTAGGGATATTGTGGGAAGTGACAGTGTATGTAAGGAACAACTTGATCCAACAGAAAATAAAGGCCTGACCAGAAGCAGAAACTAGCTACAGCAACACAAAGGAGTGGCACACAAGCTGCTTCTCTGTCTCCAGCTCCATTCCACACGTCATTCCCCCACTGCACCTCTGACACATGGATGCAGTACCTGCCTGTTCCAGTCGCACCAACACTGGATATTGGATGAAGAGCTTTTTAATGGTCACAAGGAGTGAAGTCCACTCTTCCCTTCTCTCATTCTGAGCCACCACTCTGAAAGGAATATTATCATGAAAGAGAAACCAAGCACCTATTACATACATGTTATCATGTTCATTACAAAGTTTCAAGGAAGGAGGAAAATTTGGTTAATAAGGAGGGGATGAAGGGATGAACATGTCTATGATTCAAGGACTGAGGACTAAGGTAAACCTACAAGTTCATAGTGAGTTTTAGACAAGCCAGGGTTAGTTGATCAAAAACAAAACAACACCTGGCGATGGTGGCACATGCCTTTAATCCCAGCACTTGGGAGTCTGTGAGTTTGAGGCCAGCCTGGTCTACAAAGTGAGTTCCAGGACAGCCAGAGCTACACAGTGAAACCCTGCCTCAAAAAACCAAAACCCAAAACAAACAAACAAACAAAAAAACCTAACAAGCTAGGTGTGGTGTCACAAGCCTTTGATCCCAGTACGGCAGAGGTAGAAGGATCTCTGAATTATACTCCAGCCTGGTCTATATAGAGAATTCCAGGCAAGCCAGGGATACAGAGAAAGACCCAGTTTCAAAACAAAAAACAAATAAACAAAGATGGCTTATCAGGTAAAGGCACCTGCCACAGACCCTGATGCATGAGTTCATCTCAGGGACCCACAAAGTGGAAAGACAGAAGTTGTCCTCTGTCCTCCACAAGCCGTATTCCCGTGAGTACATGCATATATGCTATAAATAATTAAGTATATCAGGGCTGGAGAGACGGCTTGGTGGTTAAGAACACTGACTAATCTTCCTGAGGACTGAGGTTCAATCCCCAGCACTCACATGGCAGTGCACAATTGCCTATAACTCCAATTCCAGGGGATCTGACACCCTCATACAAACAAACATGCAAGCAAAACACCAATGCACATAAAAGAAGTAAGTATTCATTATCTTAGAATTAAAAATTAGGCCAGGCATGACTGGTATATGCCTTTAATCCTAGCACTCAGGAGGCAAAGGCAGGTAGATCTCTGTTTGAAGCCAGCCTGGTCTATAGAGTGAGTTCCAGGGCAACCAAAATTAAATATAAACTCTATCTGAAATTTTAAAAAAACAATAGTAGTAGTAATAATAATAACAGGGGCTAGAGAGATGGCTCAGCGGTTAAAAGCACTGGGTGCTCTTCCAGAGGACTAGGGTTCAATTCCCAGCACCCACATGGCAGCTCACAGAAACTATCTACAACTCCAGTTCCAGGGGATCTAACACCTTTACACCAATGCATATAAAATAAAGTTAAATAAATTATAAAATAATAATAATAATAATAATATAATAAATAAGAGGGAAAACGCTTGACTTCTAACCTCTTCAGGAGCATGTTCAGAAATGCCATGCACAAATGTGAACACAATGCAGACACTCCCCACACAGAATGACACTATAGAACATAATAGGACAATAAAGCCTCTGTATACCCACCATTCAACACAAAAGGCAAAGAGCCAACAACCAAGCATGAGAACCTAACTCTGGATCCCCAGCACTGATGGAAAAGCCAGACAATAGCTGCGTCTATCTGTAACCCCAGTGGTGGGGGAACAACAGATAGGTAGATCCCTGAGCTAACTGGCCAGCCAGTCTAACCCATTCAGCAAGCTCCAAGTTCAATGAAAGACCCTGTCTCAAAGAATAAGGTGGAAAAAAATCAAGGAAGATTCCCAGTGTTGACCTCTGGCCACAAAATGCAAATGAACACCCACTCACACAGATGCACATACACCCTCATATACACAGAGAGTTTGCTGTTGTTTGGCTTTTCCATTTATTTGTTTGTTTGTTTATTTAATATGTACACAATGTTCTGCCTGCATGTATGCATGCAGGCCAGAAGAGGGCACCAGATCTCATTATAGATATTGCCTCCAACATCTTTTTTTTTTTTTTTTTTTTTGCTTTGGAGGCTGTCCTGGAACTTGTTTTGTAGACCAGGCTGGCCTCAAACTCAGAGAGATCCACCTGCCTCTGCCTCCCAAGTGCTGAGATTAAAGGTGTTCGCCACCGCTGTTCTGGCCACAGATAGCTATTTTAGCACATAATTAAGAAACTCTGAAAAGCACCAGATAACCGAATAATGTCAGTCACTGTTAATTTTGTTAAATGACATTATGATTTTGTATAAATGATCTTATTTTGCATAGGAATAATAATAATAAGAGGTATACTTTAAGTAAAATGTAGCCAAAAGCAGAGAAAGCAAATATGGCAAGTTATTAACCACAATTCAAACACTGAACATCCAGGGCTTTTATGTTACCTACTCGCCTAGTATTACTTTTCAAGGCTAAAATACTTTACAATAAAAAAAAAATCTGGAAGCTGTGATGGGTCACACCTACAACCCCAGAATCTTGTAAGCAGAAACAAGGAATGTTCAAAGCTAGCCTGGTCTCTACAGTGAGTTCCCAACTAACTACAGCTGAATAGTGAAACTCTGTTCAAAAGAGCAAAAACAAAAAAATTCTAAATACAATGTGTTATTTTAGATCCTAGAATTTAAAAATATAAGAATGGAAAATTGATGAAATCTAAAAGTTAAAGTTAGGAAGAAACAACTGATAATAAGTTAAAGACACAGCAAGGCACCAAAACATACTTGTAAAAGTCCTCATAGAATCTCCCTTTGTGATCCTGTTGAATTGAAGCTCGGTTTATTTCAGGAAATTCATCTGAAATACAGAAAATTCAGTATACAGATCATATTAAAAAGATTATTAAAGTGTTGCTGGGTTTCTCTATCTTTTGGGTTGAAGATCTGTATCATCAAAAAGTAAGCCAGGCAGTGGCGGCACACGCCTTTAATCCCAGCACTCGGGAGCCAGAGACAGGTGGATCTCTGTGAGTTAGAGGCCAGCTTGGTCTCCAGAGTGAGTGCCAGAACAGCCAGGCTATATAATGAGACCCCGTCTCAAAAGAAACAAAGTTGTGTGTCTGTTATTTGAGTTTTAAGTGGTGTCACAGCCCAGCCATCTTACATACATTAAGATGTGCTCGTTTCCATTTTACATAGTCCCCCTAGCAAAGATGGGAAAGACAAAAAATATAAAAGCAAAGAAGAGGAAAACGAACTGCTGGAGATGAAGGTGAGGGACCCCATAGAAATAACTGAAAGAAGCTGAGTATAGTCGCATGAGCTGGCACTCCAGTCACTCACGACCTCAGGCGGGAGGTCAAGGACAGCCTGAAAAATGTACAAGACCCTGTCTATTAAAAATTTATCTGGGTTAATGGTGCATACCTTCCAGCACTTGAGACAGAGGCAGGAAGATCTCTGTGAGTTCGAGGCCAGCCTGGTTACACAGTAAGTCCCAGAAAAGCCAAAATATAGTGAAACCCTGTCTCTGGGGAAAAAAACAAAACAAAACAGAGCAAAAACCAAATGAATAAATACAAATAAAAATTTAAAAGTGCAATCAGAATATATCATATTAAAAATCTATCAAAATTTTTTAAATTCTCAATACATACACACACACACACACAAAATGAGAAAAATTTACTCACCAATAGATTTTGCATCATAAAAAGTTCTGGAAAACAGGACCACAGTCACTTCATGACTACAGTTCTTCTCCTAGGCATGAACACAGAAAAAGTAGGTACAAGTTTATTTCATTTATTTCACTATGAAGCAACCTATGCATACTAATATATGCAATCCTCTTGGGCTCAATGGCTGTGCACAGTATTAGAGAGCTTCACATGATTGTAGGGAGCACTGTGAAGAGGACAAAACACTTGCTGTCAAAAGACTTGTTCTCAATTCTGGCTCTTAAGCTTACCACTGTGTGATTTCAGATAGGTTACTTAAAGTTCCAAGGATGTGCAAAAATGCCTGGAAAGCTACAAATAAGAAAGTGTCCCTGTCACCCAATTCTCAATTTGACATAAACTTGACCAACTGAGTGTTAGAACTTGATTATATCACAATTAATTCATTAGAACTATAGTGCCCACAGTGGTGGTTTTAAGAACCAAAGACATTCCTATGTCACAGAATAAGACCCAGAAGCTTTTGGGACAGGAAGGGATATAAGCCAAAATCATGAATTACCTTTTGGATGCAGATGGGAGCTAGTAAGAATAAACATTTCCATGAAGTCTTGAGATCAAAATCCTGGGAGCAGGGTGCTTATTGGTGGACATGACATGTAGCTTGTTTACCGAGCCAACAAGCTTGTTCCTGCCAGACTCAAGCTCATCTCTCCTAACCATACTAACACAATTCAGCATTTGACATAAAAGAATACAACTTAATGTACATATGTCACCTTACATTCTTCCATGGATATATCGAAAGTGGATAGAAATTCCTGAATACAAGTCGCAGCGCACAAAGCACACTGCTGGGTAACTAACGTAACCTCCTTAGTTACCAACTAGTTACTGGACTTCATATGCTCCAAATCCACCATCCTTATCTAATTTCAATGGACAGAAAAAATGTCACATACTGTACTGCACAGAGCAGGAGAGTCTCTCAACTCTTTTCTCCATTTTGCAGAAAAGAAAAACAAGGTTCTCCATAACCAAAAAGCTAACTGGAGGAGAACCCCAATTTTAAACTCATCATGTTTTACTCTGAACTCTGTGATCTACAAAACTGTGTATATCAGGATGTTGTTTTCACTGCTAGGAAGGTCAACTGAGCTATAGTCCTAGCGTCAAAAGACTTTAATTTTAAAAACTTCAATTTATCTTTTTTGTTTCATTTTGTTTTTGAGACAGAGTATCATGTATCCTGGGCTGGTCTTGAACTTACTATGTAACTAAGGATGACCTTGAACTCATGCTCTCCTTGCCTCCACAGTCCTAGTGCTAGGATTACAGGTGTGCAATACAGCTAGTTTTATCAAGTGTTAGACACTGAACTCAGGACTTTGTGCATGGTAAGCATTCTACCAACTGCGCCACATCCTAGCTTTTTGTTGTCTTTCAAGACAGGGTCTCTCTGTGTAGCCCTGGCTGTCCTGGAACTCACTCTGTAGACCACACTGGCCTCAAACTCAGAGATCTGCCTGCCTGAGTGCTGGGATTAAAGGCATGTGCCACTGATGTCCAGCCCAAATTCATTCTTTTGCATATAAATATTCAGTTGTCTCAGAATGTCTGCTGCATAGAGTATTCCTTCCCCTCTAAATGGACTTCATTATCCTTGTCTAAAAGCACCAGACCACAGAGGTATGGTTAATATATGGACTTTTATTTCAATTATATTGATCTATATGTCTATCCTAACACCATTATCATACTAGCACTATTTTGCTGTCTATAGTGAGAAATCAAATTCTTTATTCTTTTACAAGGCTGTTTAAACTATTCCAATTCTTGCAATTACATAGAAATTTGAGGATCAGATTTCTATTTCTACAAAAAAAAAAATGGGTAAAGGAATTCTGACACAAACACACTGTGCTGCAGACTGCTCTGTATTCTATCTTTATTTTGTTTTTGTCATTTTGAGACTAGGTATGACTAAACAGCCCAGGATGGGATCTTTCTACTTCTGCCTCCCAAATCCTGATATTATAGGCATGTGCCAATGCACCCAGTCAGCATTGTCATTTTAACCCTGTTAATACAAGCATGGTGGTCTATGCCTGTAATTCCAACCATTTGGGAAGCTGGGGCGGGAGGATTGGTGGCTCCAGTACAGCTTTACCAAGATCCCAATCCAAAAGCATCAGGAATTTTATTTCTCTGTCTATCTAATGTGTATGAGTGCTTTGTCTGCATGCATATATGTGCACCATACATGTATCTGATGGCCATGGAGATTAGAAGAAACTGGATTCCCTGGAACTGAAGCTAAAGATGGTTGTGAGCCACCATATATGTGGGTCCCGAGAACCAAACCCAGGTCCTATGTAAACACAGCAAGTGCTCCTAAGCATTGAGATATCTCTCCAGCCACTGTTTCCTTTGTAAAATTTTTGCCTTTACTTTTATTTTTACTGGTATGGGTATTTTGCCTGTATGTATGCCTATGCACTATGTGTGTGCTGGATCTCTGCAGAGGCCAAAACAGTGTCAGATCCCCTGGAACTGGAAATACAGACAGCTGTAAGCCCTTATAGTGGCTGAGACTCAAATTCAGGACTTCGAAGAGCAGCCAATACTTTTAACCACCTAGCCGTGTCTCTAGCCTCCTGCCCTATTTTCTTTTTTTTTTTTTTAATTTTTTTACTTTTATTTATATGTGGGTACCTACAGTGGCAAAGGAAACGTTCCTAGTCCTAATCTTAGAGAAAGTTTTCAGTCTTTCACCACTGAGTGTGAGCTGTAAGGCTAGCCCTGTGTTTCTCATGAATGCTGTTCATCGTGTTGAGGTGATTAACATAATTTAAATTTCGAGTCCACATTTCAGCGAAAGTAGCTCAAGATGAGGCAAATTAATAGAAAATTGCATTGAGAAAACCCACATTCGGGGGCTTAGAAGAAAACTCCATTTGTAAAGTGCTTGCCACATAAGCACGAGGACCTGACTTCAGTCTACACGAAAAGATAGAGTGGTGTCTTGTAGTTGTGGCATACACATTAAATCCCAGCACTCAGAAGGTAGAAGGCAGATCTCTGTGAGTTCAAGACCAACCTGGTCTATATGTAGTGAATTTCAGGCTAGATAGCTACATAAGGAGACCCTTTCTAAGAAAGAAAAAAAAAAAAAAAAACTGTGTACAATGGCACATGTTTGTAACCCCAATGCTGGGGCACCTGAGACAGGAGCTCCCTGAGGCTCCCTGGACAGCAAACCTAGCATTCTTAAGAAGATCCAAAATCCAGGTAGGTAATACCTGAGAAACAATACCCAAGGTTGCCCTGTTTAAAGACACAAAATGTGAAAAAAGAAAAAACAAAAATAGAAGAGCTGCCTATAATCCCAGTACTTGTTAAATAAAGGCAGGAGGATCAGAAAGTTCAGGGTTATCACTGGCTACACAGGGAGGCAGAAACCAGTCTTGGCTACATGAGAACTCTATCTCAAAAACTAAAAATTAGCTGAGTGGTAGTGATGCACACCGTAGTCTGTATCACTTGGGAGGCAGAGACAGGTGGATGTCTACAAATTCAAAGACAGACTGGTCCACAAAGCAAGTTCTAGAACAGCCTGAGGTACACAGGGAAACCATGTATGGAGAAATAAAAAAAATTTAAAAAAATAAAATAAAAAACATGAAAAATTAAAGCTCTAGTGAGTGGTATTTATCTAGATAAGGATGAAAAACAAACAAACAAACAAAAACCCCAAAAACATACCTTCCACTTAGTAAACAGATCAGCAAGGAAACCATTCACAGCTTTCTCGAAATACAGATCCCCTGGAAAGAAACAGAGAGAAGAGAATGAGAACTAACTATTTTTTCTTTTCTTTCATTCTTTCTCTCCCCCCTCTCTTTTTACTTGAAATGTCTCCTCTAAATACAATCAAGAAATCGGACCAAATAGAAAACAGTGGGGGCGGGGCAGTGGTGGCACATGCCTTTAATCCCTGCACTCGGGAAGCAGAGGCAAGCAGATCTCTGTGAGTTCAAGGCCAGCCTGGTCTACAAGAACCAGTTCCAGGACAGCCACCAAAGCTACACAGAGAAACCCTGTCTCAAAAAACCAAAGAGAGAGAGAGAGAGGGAGAGAGAGAGAGAGAGAAGAGGAGGAGGAGGAGAGGAGGAGGAGGAGGAGGAGGAGGAGGAGGAGGAGGAGGAGGAGAAGAAGAAGAAGAAGAAGAAGAAGAAGAAGAAGAAGAAGAAGAAGAAGAAGAAGAAGAAGAAGAAGAAAATTTGGAATTTGGGGGGGGTGCAGTGAGATGGCTCAGTGGGTAAGGGCACTTACTGACAAATTTAATCTCCTATGGGGGTGTTTGATTCCCCAGAACCCCCCCCATAGGAGAAAGAAAACTGACTCTTGAAATTGTACTTACATCTCTCTCTCTCTCTCTCTCTCTCTCTCTCTCTCTCTCTCTCTCTCTCTCCCCCCCCTTCTCTCTCAAAGTAATGGAAGATAAAAAAAAAATGATTTTGTAGGCCCTAGGTATCCATTACTTATTGTTTGTAGTTCCTCCTAGCCATAATTTCCTTGTTGATACACAACAAGAATGAATTTGCAACAATAATAATCTGAACAAATCATGAAACTGATGGGGTAGTCACAGTATCTGTACCACATAGCAGTTTTTGGCCTTCCTTGCTCATTATTTCATAATTCAAATGCGATGACGCTGAAGCAAACTTGTTTTTTCCATGATTGATAGGAAACTAAATGATAAAGACATCAAGTTGAAGGTAATAGCACATGTCTGTACACAGGAGGCTGGGGCAGGAAGATTGTGAATTTGAGGACAGTCTGGGTTATAGATGACAGAAAGTAAAGAAAGAAATTGGTAGTACCTAATCATATTAGAATTTAAGATCTGAGAATTCAGGCTTTTCATTAATACTTTACTGCAGTTTCTGGAACTCATATTTTGTTTCTGCATTTGTCTTTTCATATAGCTATGCAGTTTATAAAAATAAAGTAGAGGAACTGGAAAGATGGTTCAGTGGGTAAAAGCATTTGCTGCTTAGGCCTGATGGCAGTTTGATCCCGGGAATCCACACATAACATCAAAAAAGAACAGACTCTCTATAAAGTTGTCCTCTGACTTTCATATGGGCATGTGGGCATGCATGGACATACTTGCAAAATATTAATAAATGAAAAAGTCTAAAAATAAATACAATAGAGAAGAATTGTGCATGGTAATGCATGCTTGAAATCACAGCACCTGGAAGGTAGAGGCAGGAGAATAAGTTCAAGATCATCCTTGGCTATAGGGTCTCACTCTAGCTCTGACAGGAATTGCTATGTAGACTAGGCTGGCCTTGAACTCACAGAAATCAATATGCCTCTGAGTGCTTCAGGATTAAAGGTGTACATCAACACTGTTCCTGACCTGTACCTCTGCTTGGTACAGTGCTTGCTTAGCATAACAGAGCCCAGGGTTCGATCTCCAGAACAGCATAAACTGAGCATAAAGATGAATGCCTTTAATCGCAGCACTTGGTAGACAGTAGGAGGAGAATGGAAAGTCCAAGGCCATCATCAGCTATGTGAAAACTTATCTCAAAAAACAAACAGCAACAAAAAGAACAATGAGCCAGGTGGTGGTGGCACTCACCTTTAATCCCAGCACTTGAGAGGCAGAGACAGGTGATCATTGTGAGTTCAAGACCAGCCTGGTCTACAAAGAGTTCCAGGACAGGCTCCAAAACTATAGAGAAACCCTGTCTCGAAAAACAAAACAAACAAATAAAAAACCCAAAAAACGGTGGTAGAGAGATGGCTCAGTGGTTAAGAGCACTGGCTGCTCTTCCAGAGGAAGAGGTTCATTCCCAGCACCCACAAGGCAGCTCACAACTATCTGGAACTCTGGTTCCAGGGGATCTGACACCTTCATACCAATACACATAAGAATAATAGTAAAAGAGAGAGAACTGATGATGTTTGGCAAGAAAGCAGGACACATCTTTAGAGAGTAGCAAGCGCTTACTATAAAATGATACAAACAGGGGGTGGGCCCCCACCCAATAGAAAATTCTCTCCAGAGGCAGTTACAAGCAGTACTTAGGGAACAGTACCATAAATATCAAAATCCCACATTTCACAGCTCATCTGAATAAATATGTAAACCATAGCCGACGTAGAACGGAACACCACCTGTAACAAATAAAAACATAATTGCATTAAAAAGCAAAAGATTTGTATAGAATTTCAGTTCTACAGAATGAATAGGGTCTCAAAGTCTGTCACAATAGTAATATACCTAACATATTTATCTACATTTATATGTATGTATGTATATGTGCATGTGTGCAAACACATATGGAGGTCAGAGAACACCCTGCAGTTGGTTTTTTCCTTCCACTTTATGAGTCCCAGGGACCCAAGCTCAGGTTTTCAGGCTTGGTGGTAAGCACCTTTACTCACTAAGTCACTGCACCAGCTCAACATACTTAAGTATACACTTAAGAATAGTGTACATGCCATGTAGCAGTGGTACACAACTTTAATCCCACCCCTCCAGGGACAGAGGCAGGCAGATGTCTGATTTCAAGGGCAGCCTGATCTACAAAGAGAGTTCCAGGACAGCCAGGAATGTTACACAGATATGCAGGTCAAGCTCTCAGCACACACACTGAGGCTCACAACTATCCTTAAATCTTGTCATGTTTCATGAAGATTCACAAAACAAGTATAGTAGTAAAAAAACAGCAGTGCTACCCATGAAAGTAAAAAAGCCTCACAGAACTTTAACCAAGACTTGCCAAATGAGCCTAATATTTTTTTTTTTTTTTTTAATTTTGGTTTTTCTACACAGGGTTTCTCTGTATAGCCCTGACTGTCTTGGAACCCACTCTGTAGACCAGGCTGGCTTGAAATCAGAGATTCACCTGCCTCTTCCTCCCCAGTGCTGGGATTTAAGGCATGCACCACCACTGCCCAGGCGAGCTTAATAAATTATAACTGATATCACACATCCCCTTAACCAGATTGCCCCAAGCAAAAGTATAAGTGCCGTTTTGGTTACATGTGCTTTACCACTAATGCTATTCAGTCATTCTCCCTAGCTCTGAAGAAGTTTGGTAAAAAACAATGCAAATCTCTTATCATTTTTAGTTTTTATATTTCTTAGTTCATTAGACTTACTACTTAAAGACTATTCACACTGGATGCTGAGGCATACATAACAAGTACTGATAAATGCATTCTCCTGTTCTAACACACAGAAATATAAAGTCTAGAAAGAAATATACTTTTGAAAGTGTTAGATTTGATCATCTGGTGACTTCTAGGTACTGGTATGAAAGATTTTGTACACAGCAAGTTTGGTGTGTGTGTGACTGAGTGTTGAAGCCAGGCTTTGGTGGCACACGTCTTTAATCCCTGCACTCAGGAGGTAGAGGCAGGCGGATCTCTGTGAGTTTAAGGCCAGCCTGGTCTACAGAGCGAGTTCCAGGACAGCCTCCAAAGCAATACAAGGAAACCCTGTCTCGGGGAAAAAAAAAAAAAAGAATTACCACTTACATGACAGGCATGGTGGCACGTGCCTTTAATCCCAGAACTTGGGAGGCAGAGGCAGGAAGATCTCAGTGTGTGATCAATCCAGTCTAGGTAACAAATTCCAGGACAGCCAGGACTACACAGAGAAACCCTGTCTTGAAAAAGAAAAAAACAAACAACAACAACAAAAAAAAGTAATTAATTGAAAAACAAATTTACCACTTACAACATTTTATGAGATGGAAAAAACAGGCAAATGATCTGGTTATAAAGTTACCTAAAGTAAGAGGGCAGGTTGGTGGTGTGAATAATATGCTACTATAGGCTTGATTCCAGCACTTAAAAAAATAAAAATAAAACAAAGCAATATATATCAATGTAAGGTAAGAGAGCCTTAAACTTAAATTCTGTGTGTGTGTGTGTGTGTGTGTGTGTGTGTGTGTGTGTGTGTGTGTGTAAAAGGTAGGCGAGGAGGAGATTATGAGTGTAGTCAAGTTTAAATGGGTGCAGACACACTTTTCTCCTTTCCAGCATTTGAGCATTTGAAATCTCTTCTTCAGGTAACCCAGTGAAAGCGAGTCCTTAGGTTCAATACCCGCGGCAGAAAGAAAGGAAAAAGAAGAGGGGAGAAGAAAAGCGGCCTCTCTGCCTACTTTGAGAGGACACAAAGATAGCTCAAAAAACTAAAGTCCCATGCGATGCTTCCTTCAGTGCCATGCTTGTCATAATTCCACACTAAAACGCAAACGCCCTCCTTAAAAGTCTTGTCTAAGCACCGAAGAAGCCATGGTGCTCAGGTAGCAGTCAGAGGCCAACCTCTGAATACAGTTCTCACCTTTCCACACTGAGTTAGGGTCTCTTCAGTGCTGCATAAGCCAGGTGAACTGGCCCAGGAGCTTCTAAAGAGTCTCCTCTCCAGCTCCCACCTCCCCTGTAGGAGTATACAAGGAAACTGATGCTGGCACTACAGCACATGGCTTTCACATGGGTTTCCAGACTGGAACTGATTATATAACCCATGATGGCTTCTAACTCACAGTAATCTTCCTGCCTCAGCCTTCTAAGGGCTGCTATTATAAGCAAGAGCTATCACAACCAGTCCTGTATTTAATATATTGAACAGACTCATTTGGAAGAAGAAGAAAATGATCAATTCCAACCTGCCAAGATCCAACTATAAAATATCAGAACAGTAGAGGACCAGCTCTAGCTGGCCAGATAGATGGTACCAATCACGAGATTTGCTTATTCCTTTACTTTGAATTTGGGATTCAGACATGGTATAAGGAAACAAAACCAAAAAGTCACTTTGTAAATCTTACCCTTGTCTCTTCACTGATGTACCCACACATGACCTTCTCATTCTTGACCCACAGCTCACCAGCCTGTGCCCTGAAAGGAGCCCACATACAAGTTATTATTACTGTTCTCTTCAGGTGGCTCACTCACTCACTGTCTGTCTTCTGAACTAAAGTCATGACAGGGTTTTCTGTGTAACAGCCCTACATGTTCTGGGTCTTGCTTTGTAGACCAGACTGGTTTCGGAACTCACAGAGATCTGCCTGCCTCTGCCTCCCAAGTGCTTCAATTAATAGCATTGCCACCACCACTTGGCGAATTTATTTTTAGTGGTTTCATTAAAATCCCAGTAGGTATGTATGCCATTTTTTTTATCCACTCATCTGTTAATGGACATACAAGCTGATGCCCATTTCTTAGCTACTGTGACTACAGCAACAATACACATGAATGTGCAAGTATATCTGCAATAGGATTAAGAGTCCTTCAGACAGCAGGGCAATGGTAGCACACCTTTAATCCCAGCACTCAGGAGGCAGAGGCAGGCAGATCTTGTGAGTTCCAGGCCAGCCTGGTCTACAAAGTGAGTTCCAGAATAGCCAGGGCTGCTACACAGAGAAACCCTATCTTGAAAAACTGGGGGGAGGGGGGAGACGACAGAGGTTGGAAAGACAGCTCAGCAGTTAAGAGCACTTGTTGGTCTTACAGAGAACCTGGGCTCAGGTCCCAGTACCCATATAGTAGCTCACAACCATTCATAACCCCAGTTCTAGAAATCTGACACTCTCTTCTGACTTCTGGTGTGGTACACATACACACATGCAGGAAAAACACTCATGCAGATAAAATAAATTTAAAAACAATTAAAAAATAGCCAACTAATTAAAATAAACTATGGTGTATCCATATAGCAGAATGTCATAGAATCATTACGATAACGCTTACAGTGAGCTATAAATTCACAAAGAATATATGTAGCCAGCATAGGCTGTAGTGAGTTGCAAGCTAACCAAAGCTACTTTGACACTGTATTAAATTTTTAAAAATAGGGATGTACATTTGTGGCAGAGTACTTTCCCAGCATGTGTGAGGCCATTCCCAGTACAAAACAAATAAGGCCGTAAAGAAAATGGTGGTGGTAGGCAGGGTGGAGTGGGGGTGTTTCAGGGCTGAAGCTGTGGCTCAGGAGAGGGGGTGTCCCATCTCTAGCACTAAAAAAAAAGGGGAGATTTTGAAAAGTCTCTTCTACTAAAATACAGAAACCATTTTAGATACAGTGATAGTGAAGCAGTCCAGGTAGTACAGCAACACATCAGAACTACTACGCTGGTTATTTCATACCTGTAAACAAGTGTCCTAATCTGTAAAACTGAAGACATGATAACATGTTGATATAAAATAGTTCCAGCCTAAAATGTGTAATTTGTGCCTCTGGTTATAGTAGCTTCAGCCACTTCTTACGATAATTCTGAAAGCAGCCAGGTGTGGAGGCATGCACCTGTCATCCTGGCACTGCAGAAGTCAGGGCAAAAGACTCATGGGTATATACCCAAATACTGCATGTTCATACAACAAGGACATATGTTCAACCATGTTCAGAGCAGCATTGTTTGTAATAGCCAGAACCTGAAAGCAACCTAGATGCCCCTCAACTGAAGAATGGAAAGAGAAAATGTGGTACATTTATACAATGGAGTACTACTCAGCAGAAAAATGCAATGGAATCTTGAAATTCGCAGGCAAATGGATGGAACTAGAAGAAACCATCCTGAGTGAGAGTCCTCATCCAGTGGCTGATGGAAGCAGAGACAGACATCCACAGAAATACACTGAGCTGAAATCTGGAACCTAGTTGAAGAGAGGGAGGAATGAAGAACGAAGGGGTCTGTACCAGGTTGGAGAAACCCACAGAAACAGTTGGCCTGAAAAAGGGAAAGCATATCGACCCCAGACGCTCTTTGGGAGGCCAGTACGGGACTGATCCAGCCCCCTGATCATGGATGCCAATGGGGAGGCCCCTGTACTCCTTGGAGCCTCCGGAGGTGGACTGGCGTTTTGCCCTGGTGTGTGGGGGGGACTTTGAGAGCCCATCCCACTTGAAGGGATGCGCTCTGTCTCTGGACACATGGGGAGGGGCCTAGGCCCAGCACAGGAAGATTTGGTGGACTTGGTGGAGCCCCTGTTGGGGGCCCTACCCTGCCTGGGGAGTGGTGGGTGGATGGGGTGGGGGGTAGGTTGGAGGTGGGGGAAAAGGAATGGGAGTGAGGGGAGGGAGAGAGAGAGGGGACTTACATGTGAAACAAGCCTGTTCCCTAACTTGAATTAATAATAATAATAATAAGAAGAAGAAGAAGAAGAAGAAGAAGAAGAAGAAGAAGAAGAAGAAGAGGAGGAGAAAAAAAAAAGACTCAAGGATTAAAAGCCTGGCTATGTGAGACTAGGTCCCAAAATTATAATCGGCAAATTCATAAAACAATCCTAAAACCCCATCATGTACTTTGGTACGTCTTTACTCTTATCACAGCAGTCTAACATTTGAAACATGTGTGCACTTTCCTATATGGAGATCCACATGCCTCACGCATCTTATTCTGCTCATTTCCTACACTAGATTCTACTTCTGTTTACCATCCAGTAAGTCCAGAATGCCATAATACCTACCTGATGCCAGCAAATTCCACCTTCTGAGTGATATAGGCACAGGTGCTCACCTAAGGGAAGGAGAAAAAGAAAGGACTCAACCCATCAGGCCATGGAAAGTCACACAAAAAGGCTCCTGACTTTAAAATCTCCTCCTCCAACAACAATAAAAGGCTGGGCATGGTGGCATACACCTTTAATTCCAGCACCAGAGAGGCAGAGGAAGGCAGATCTCTGTGAGTTTGAGGCTAGCCTGGTCAATCTCCTCCAACACAAAGTCCAGTCAGCAAGGGAGCAACAGCCTCATTCACAGGGAAGCTGCCTGGGCTGTATGCTTTAGACTTCAGCAAGTACAAATAGTAAAGTCAGGAAGACAGTAAGTGCAGCCTGAGAAATACACTAATCTTCATAAATATTTACACAGGTCTCTACACTCATATAATAAATGTACTACAGATTATCTTTCCACCTGGATTTTTTTTGTCAGTGCCAGAGGTCAAACCTAGGGCTTCAAAGTGAGTACTTTACAACTGAGGGAGCTGGAAGAACAGAAACTCTTTACACCCAATTTTAAAAATGCTTAATTTTTATTCATTTACTTGTTTATTTTTATTTTGGTGCTGGAAATTGAACCTAGTGCCTTATATATACTAGGCAAAGACTATCACTGAAATACGTTCACAGCCCAATAAGGTTTTAGTGGTTTGATTTTTTCCCCTGGAAATATATTTTGTATTAAAAATCTACATATAATTTTTTACCTATTTTTTTTGGGGGGGGGGTTTCAAGACAGGGTTTCTCTGTGTAGCCTGGCATTTACTCTGTAGACCAGGCTGGCCTCGAACTCACAGAGATCCTCTGCCTCTGCCTCCAGAGTGGAGGGATTAAAGGCATGTGCCACCAACGCCCAAAAATTCTACAAAGAATTTGTTCCTTCATAATATGTAAAAACTAAAGAGTTTTCAGTACAGGGTCACAACTCTGATGAAGTAGACATTTTAAAAGGAAAAGCCTTATTAAAATAAATAAATAAGTATGTCTGATGCCTTTAATCCCAACACTCAGGAGGCAGAGGCAGATGTCTTTCTGTGAGTTCCAGGCCAGCCAAGACCACATACCTAGACCCTTTTCTAAAATGGGATGAGGAGTAGGGATGGGGTTGAGAGATGGCTCAGCACTTGTTGCTCTTAGAGAGGAACCAGGTTTGGTTCCCAGCACTCACATGGCAGCTCAGTCTGTAACTCCAATATCTTCTTCTGACTGGTGAAAGTACTAACATGCACACAGTATAAATGCACACATGCCACAGCCACACACATAAAATAAACAAACAAAAAAGAAATTAGGAAAGGATAAAGCCAAATATTTACAGTAACTATTTGTGGATGCTAGAATCAGAAGTTATTTTGATGGCTCTAAATTTATGTGATAAACAAGGACGATTCCTGTCATAGGAAAGGCAATGTTAGCTGGGTGGTGGTGGTGGTACACAAATTTAATCCCAGTACTCTGGAGGCAGAGGCAGGGGGATTCTATGAGTTCAAGGCCAACCTGGTCTACAGAGCGAGTTCCAGAACAGCCAAGGCTATACAGAGAAACCCTGTCTCAAAAACAAATGTAACAATTAAAAAGAAAAAATCGTATCTTACCAAACTTTTCTTTAATCGCCACATATCCCCACGGCCAATGTATTGATCCTTAAAAGTCAATTCTACTAGGTCAAGAGTCACATCCTAAAAGAGGATAATCACACTTTACATTGTTTTGCCACACTTTATTGTCAAAATATGATGTCTACACACCATGAAAAAAAGTGCAAAAAAGAAACCTTTGGAAGACCACTCAACCACAGAACCTGACAATTCTCCATAGCAAAAGCAACTCAACCATGCCCATGACAATGCTACAGCATATGCTATGGCAGCTATCCCAGGAAAAAGGAGCCCAGAGAACTGTTTACTATGCTTCAGTCCTTTGTTGTTTGACAAAGGGTATTTTACTTTGCTGTCCAGGCTGCCCTCCCAGTACTGAGCTCCAACAATCTTCTCTGCCTTAGCATAGGTAGCTGTAACTATAGATACATGCAATCATGCCCTTTTGTTTTAGTCTTGAAAGATACCATTGATCTGTCTAATTTGTTTCACTACAGAATACACGTAACACCCTACAAACAATTATTTTGCCTATGAAGCATCAACTAATAAAGAAACTGCAAATCTGGATGTGGGGGTAAATGCCTTTAATCCCAGCACTGTGGAGGCAAAGGCAGGCAGAGCTCTGGAAGCTTGAGATAAGCCTGGTCTACATTGTGAATTCCAAGACAGCCAATACTACATAGTGAGACCCTGTCTCAAAAAAACAAAACAAAAGAAAAACAAATACAAAGCCAGGTACAGCAGTGTGCCACATACTCCCAAGAAGCTGAGGGAGGACTGCTGCCATTTCCAGGCCAGACTGGGCTATATGGTACATTCCATGTCAGCTGAGCTAAACAACTGACTCTGCCAAAAAAAAAAAAAAGAATAAATCATTTAAAGAAAATAAATATGACAGGCTGAAGAGATGGCTCAGAGATAAGAGCACTGACTGCTCTTCTAGAAGACCCAGGTTCAAATCCCAGCACCTACATGGTAGCTCACAACTATCTATAACTCCAGTTTCAGGGGAATCCAACATCCACTTCTGGCCAGGCACATATGTGGAATACAGATATACATGCAAGCAAACACTCACATAAAAATAAACAATTTTTCTAAATAATAAAACAATTTAAAAAGGAAAAAGAATAGATAGAATATACAAAAAAATTAGGAACAAAATAGGAAATTATAAATACATCCTTTTATATGAACTAAGACAAGCTTTAAAAAGTGAGGATTTAAATGCAGCCTACACACAGTGACCACCTAGCTATGACCACTTAGCAATATAGCACTACACTTAAGAACCTAATTTCCATAGTGGCCTAACCTTTGAGGATAGGTACTAATCATTATAAAAAGATATTAAAGTCAAAAATAAAGACTTGCCTTGGGGTCTACAACATTCACATAGACATCCTGATAAGGTCTTAGCCGGAATACTTGAGTCACAGTCTGGTCCACACTGACAGTTTCTGAAATAGGAAAAAAAAAAAAAAATTCTGGCTCAGTTAACACATTTTGATCATTTGCTATGGCTTCTGCCATCCAGGAGATTAAGTTTTAAAGTTTTCTACAATGAAACAATCCCAAGAACTAACACCTGATTTAAATAAAGCAATGAAAAGCAGCTGGTGCCATGGCTTACCCCTTGCCCCCATAATTCCAGCATTTGGAGGCGGAGGCAGGAGGACTGAAAAGCCTGACTAGGGTACTTAACCAGCCCTTAACTCAAAAAAAGAGAGAAGGAGCTGGAGAAATGGCTATGGTGGCTCACAACCATCTGTAACCCCAGTTTCAAGGGATCCAACAAGCATGCACATGGTACATATACAAGTATACAGGAAGAACATCCATACACAAAGTAAAATAAATCAATCTAAAAACTAAAAGAGAAAAAAGTAACTCAGTAATTGCAAATATGTTCAGCACGTATGAGTACCTGAGTTTGCTGGTAGAGTGGAGAAATGAGAAAGATAGGAGATAAAGAGGCAAACATTTAAGATCTTGCACTTGGGGGACTAGAGGGGTGGCTGTCAGTAAAGTGTATGCTTCATGAGCATGAGAACATGAATCCTGATCTTCAGCATCCATGTAAAATCCAAGCATGGCAGCACACACTTGCACTCTAGCAACTGGGGGTTCAGAAACAAATGGATTCCTAGTACTGTGGCCAGTTAGCCTAGCCAAAACAGAGCTTAGGCTCATCAAAAGACTCTATCTTGCTGGGCAGTGATGGCACACACCTTAAATCCCAGCACTCGGGAGGCAGAGGCAAGCGGATCTCTGTGAGTTCAAGGCCAGTCTGGTATACATAGTGAGTTCCACAACAGCAAATGTCACACAGTAAGACCCAGTATCAAAAACAAACCAAACAAAAAAGACCATCAAAAAATAATAGGGTGGAGATAGAAGACACCTGACATCAACCTCTAGTCTCCATATATGTAGGCATGGGTACATGTACATACACCATACCAACACATATAACACACATACACACAGAGAGAGAAAGATTTTAGTACTTAGGACACTGAGACATGAAGATTGTCCTGAGTTGGAAGCCAGGCTGGATTACACAGTGAGTTTGAGGACAAGCTGGGCTACACAGTGAGTTTGAGAACAGGCTGGGCATTGTACAGTTTAAAAAAAAAAAAAATGGAATAGTAAGTGTCTTTTTCCAGCACTCTGGAGATGGAAGATGGAGGATCAGAAATTCAAAGTCATCCTAGCTACACAGCAAGTTCAGCCTGGACCAAGAGACCTTACCACCATAAACAAAAAACAAACAAACGAACAAAAAACCTTAAAAATGAAAATCATTAGAAAAAAAGATCTGAGCCAGGTGTAGCTCAGCCTGGCCTACATAGTGATTCAAGAAAGAGAGAGAGAGAGGGAGGGAGGGAGGGGGAGAGGGAGGGAGGGAGGGGAGAGGAGGGAAGAGAGGAGAGGAGGGAGTGGGGAAGTATCTGGAGGCTGGGAATATAACTCAGTGCCACAGAAACTGTTTAGTATGCACAGGGCCCTGGATGGGAGTAGGAGGAACAACATAAGAAAACTTCAAATCCCAGTGGCAGGAGTGAGCTATCTCACTACAAGTTGTTAGTCATGGAAGACTCCACAGATTCTCAAAACACAAGTAACTGCCATTGCTGTTGGTTGTTCCCTAAAACTAGATGATAAGACTTTATTTTTGAAGGCACCTCAGGCCTTGGTCAAGGAACAGAGAGAAATCCAGCTAGAACTGGGCTGAAAGCTTTCTCCTTACTAACTAGCCCTCATGGGGGTAAAAGGCATATATAACCAGTCGTCTTACTCAGCTATAGATCCTATAGCAACAACACAAACCAATCAGGCAGAATGAGTCCAATGGCTGGGAAATCAGCATGGGACTGATCCAGACCCCCTGAATGTGGGTGTCAGTGAGGAGACCTTGGAAATCTATGGGGCCTCTTGTAGTGGATCAGTACTTATGGCTACCATAGGAATGGACTTTAGGAGCCCATCCCACATAGAGGAATATTCCCTGAGTCTAGACACAAAGCCCTTTCCCAAAGAATATGACAGACTTTGAAGACCCTCTATGAAGGCTTCACCCTTCCTGGGGAGCAGAAAGGGTATGGGATGGGTAGGGCGTTAGTTAGGGCAGCAGGGGAGGAGGGGAGGGAGAGGGACCTGGGATTGACATGTGAAATAATTTTCTTTCTAATAAAAAAAAGAAAAGAAAAAAGAATTGAAAATGAAAAAAAGAATATAAAAAAATTAATAAAATTTAATAAAAATTAAAAAAAAAGAGAATGAGTCCAATGGTGCAATACAAGTCTGTTATGAACTCAATCTGACACAATACAGTAACAGGAAATTCATTTCTACTACTGTAAACCTGAGCATGCCAAATGCACACCTTTGATCCCAGCACTTGAGAGGCAGTGACAGGTGGATCTCTGAGTCTGAGGCCAGCATGGTCTACAGAGCCAGTTCCAAGACAGCCAGGGCTGTTACACAGAGAAACCTTGTCTTGGGGAGGAGGAGGAGGTTCACGACAACAAACCAAAAAACTGGGCAAAAGCTTGGGGTTAAAGTGATCATAGACAGTAGTGTGGAAACTACTACTGTAGTTTTACTAAATGGATACAATGTGCCTTTCAAATTGACTTCTCCCATCCAAGTATTAACCCGGCCTAATCCTGCTTAGCTTCTAAGATTTGATAAGGCTGAGTATATTTGTAGAAAGGCCACAAACTCAAATTGCTTTCTAAATTACTATGTTTTTATTTTATTTTATTTATTATTATTTTGATTTTGGAGAAAGAGTCTCACAATGTAGTCCTAAACTGCCTTAGAACTTTACTCTGTAGCACAGGTTGGTCTTAACTCACAAGGATCTGCCTGCCTCCATTGGAATTAAGGCATACAGCACTGAAACTGGCTTAATAACTATGTATCGCCCACAGATTAGTGTTGCTATTAGCTTTGACCAGAGAAGCTTCTTTCTGCATTGATCGGCAATTACCGCAGAGATTCATAACTGGTCAAAGTACCGAGAATAAATTATTCTTACATGTCCGGCCACAAGGCTCAGGGAACATCAACACAGAAGAAGGAGCAGAAAGAATATAGGAGCCAAAGAAGTAGGAAGAAGAGTGTGGGATGCTAACTTCTAGAAATATGACATGAAAATAAATCACTCTATAAATCTTGTGTAGGTAGCTATGATTACCTAAGACCGGACCTGTCAATACCCGGTCATGAAAGGAGGGGCTCATGAGGACACAGCCATCTCTGCAGATTTATACACAGCTAGTGGTTGATGAGGGAAGAAAACACATTTTTCCCAGTGGTGTAGCCACGGGTAAGGTACGTATGCTCCTGTACACAAATCCTCCCCATGTTCTTGTAAACAACACCAATAAAACTCACTGGGTCACATACAAAGCCCTGAAAGCAGGGGAGGTACTCTGGAAGAGGACAGGATTATCAAACGTGAGAGACAAGAGAAGGTAATAAGGAATATATCTGGTAGAAATTCATTATGTACATATATAGAAAGGTCATAAGACCCATTATTTGGGCTGGCAAGGTGGTTTGATGGTAAAGTCACTTGCCACCATACCTGACAATCTGAGTTCAATCCTTGGGAGCCACACAGTAGAATAAATTCTCTGAAGTTGTATCATGACTTCCACCCATGCATTCTGCCACACACATACTTATATAAATAAGCATAGGAAGAAATTTCTCAGACAGGGTCTCACTATGTCTTCAGATAAAGACAGCATTCCAGAAACACATAATTGATCAAAATGCAGAGAACAAGAGGTCGGGCGGTGCCCAGTCCCAACTGATTCACCTACATCACAATTCCTGTACTCTGGGATCACTGTGGAAGAGTGACTGAAAGAGATATTAAGAACAGGAAGTTAGCTGTTATATTATGTGTCCTAGAGATGTCAGAAAGGTTCTCCTATGAAGTTTCAACAACATGGATGCCTAAACAAGACCTTAACAATGACACACCAATGAACATGCTAATATGGAAAGCAGAAAGTTTATGAGACCTCAACCATAGACAAAAAGTACAGGCTAAGAGCAGGAGAAACGGTCTGCCATAGGGAAGAGCCCCTATTTGCATATCCAATATCAAGTGTTCATCCCTGAGATCAAGAACACAAAGGTAACTTACAGACTGAGCAGGTTGTATTTTTTAAGTATTTCAGAATGTGTATGTATGTATACAATAACAATAAAGACTCAGGAAGGGAGGCCTGGGCAGTCTATGGGACCTCTAACAGTGGAACCACTATTTATTCCTAGTGCACAAATGGACTTTGGGAGCCCATTCCCTATGGAGGGATTCTATTTCAGCCCAGATACACAGAGAAGGGCCTAGGCCCTCCCACAAATGATGTGACAGATTTTTTTTTTTGATGATCCCCCATGGAAGGCCTCACCGTCCTTGGGGAGCAGTTAGGGGGCAGGTTGAGGGTTTGGTAGGGGGCATGGAAGGATGGGAGGGAGAGGGAAGGAAGGGTTGATATGTAAAATGTCTGTTTCTAAAAAAAAAAAAGAAAGACTTAGGAAGAAATATATAATATAATATATATATATATATATATATATACACACACACACACACACACACACACACACACACATACCAGGGAGACAGTAAGAAAGTCTGAATATCAGGAGATGAAGGATTAGATGCAGGTGACAAACACAATTACAAAGAGGATAGAAAGCTATTTGTTTTTCTGGGTTTAGTTTGGCCACAGATCTTTTTGTTTCATTTTTTTGTGATGGCTAAGTGCATAAAATATATTTGATAATAAACGTGTAAAACTTAATGTGACATTTCCCAACTTTCCTTCCAAATGCCTATTCTAACTGTATAGAAAAGTTCATTGAGTTATGCAGATTTTGGATCTCATTCATTTTGTTGTGTGATATTATTTATTTGTAAGTGGGTTTTTATTTTGTTTTGTTTTGTTTGTTTTTGAGACAGGATTTCTCTGTGTAACAGCCCTAGAAGTCCTGGAAACCACTTTGCAGATCATGATGGCCTTGAACTAACAGAGATCCACCTGCCTCTCTGCCTCCAGAGTGCTGGGATTAAAGGCTTTTGACACCAGACATGGTTTTTCTTTCTTTCTTCCTTCCTTTCTTTTTTTTTTGGGGGGGGGGCGGGGATATCGATTGAAGGCCTGCACCACTACACCTGTTTTATACAGTTTGAGATATGGAAGGAACCCAGGGCTCAGTGTATATTGGGCAGGCAGACAGACTGAGCCACATCCCTTGCACCCCCCCCTTTTTTTTTTTTAGTTTTTCAAGACAAGGTTTCTCTGTGTAGTCCTGGAACTCACAGAGAATCCCCCTGACTCTGCCTCCCAAGTGCTGGGATTAAAGGCATGTGCCACCACCACCCAGCTAGCCCCTCCCCTTTTATGAGGTAAGGTCTGATACCCTAAAGTGCAGGCATAGTGGGCAAACTGTTTTATGAGTAAACATTTAGGGAAAATACCCTATTTATCACCCTATGCCTATGAATGAGTAGGCATACATATGATTAAAATCAAACTCATCATGCAAAAAGACATGATCAGTTTTACACAACCCAAGTCTAACACTCAATACAGAAAACTACCCAGACTTTCTCCTAGACCTACAAAAGCAAGCCCTGGTTAGAAACCAGGTACTCAGGGACCCATGCTTGCTCAGGCTTTTGCAACTTATCTACTCTCTACAATCCTTTCTTTTTGAATAATATTCCTTGATACTTTTTAATTTGCATGTAACTCTTTGATTCTTTGAAAAAAAGACAGGAAGAATCTAGAAACACCTAGTCAAAACAGAGAACACTGGCAACACATTCATCCAGGAAAACACCTAAATATTTTGTGAAAAACTTACTTAGAAAATTCACCATCAATTTTTTTTTGAGTTAAATATAAAACTTCCCATGTTCAAATTACCTTTTCCTCTGGGTCTAAATTTAATTTCTTCAATGCCTGCAACACGCTAACAAATGAGATTCTGTGGCAATTTTCACACCTGATTTGGTGTCTGGGAAAGGTTACAGCTTAGCTAGATAAAAAGGTAAATGAAGACAGCAAACATACCAACTATTGTTCCTAGGGCAGGGCAGTGTCGGCAAATGTAGTCACCACCCTCCAAAAGCTTTAGCTGTCATCTTTTTTGCTAGAGGAAACTCAACCTATCAGGTACTTATTCCCTAAGATTCCCAAGAGAGGTTTCTTAAGTTTCTCAGATAATAACTATAAAAATCTCAAAGAGAGAGGTAATATTTACCTTTCTGTAAATCTTCCTTAAGAGACTTGACTTGCAAAAGCAGAGGACTGGAAAAGAAAGCAACAAAGATGAGCAAGACTTCAGGAGGTAAACTTCCTCTACCTCTGGTCAAAATACAAACAAATAATGTAATACACATTGTAACTTGGGTCACAACCAGAGAAAACTTACTTAGAAACAAAGAGACTGCACTTGGCCTGAAAGGACATGAACAAAAGCAACAAAACTTTCCAGAGTTGTTACCTCAACTCTAAAAACAAAAATGAGCCACTTAAAAAACCTGTTGTTGTGGGGGAGGGAGGCAGAGGCAGGTGGATCTCTGTGAGTTCGAGACCATCCTGGTCTACAAGAGCTAGTTCCAGGACAGCCTCCAATGCCACAGAGAAACCCTGTCTCGAAAAACCCCTGTTGTTGGGGCTGAAGTCAGGGCTCATTGGTTAAGAGGACTTACTGCTCCTCCAGAGGACCCCAGCTCGGTTTCCAACTCCCACCTCAAGTTACTTACAACTGTCTATAACCCCAGATTCCGGGACTCTCCATCTGAGGGCACTTGCACTCATACGCACAGACATATACATAATTTTTTTAAAATTTTTTAATTAATCTTTTCGAGACAAGGTTTCTCTGATGTGAACTCACTTTGTAGACCAGACTGGCCATGAACTCGAGAGATCCACTTGCCTCTACCTCCAGAATGCTGGAATTAAAGGCATGCACCATCACACCTGACCATAATTTCAAAAACTCTTTAAAAAATTTTTTTTAATTTTCTATGTATATAAGTGTTTTACCGTGCATGTATGTCTGTGTACCACATGCATGCCTGGTGTCCTAGGAGGCCAGAAGAGGGTATAAGATGTTCTAGGATTAGAATGACACATGGCTGTGATGTGCCAC
This sequence comes from Cricetulus griseus, assembly GCF_003668045.3. Classification (NCBI taxonomy): domain Eukaryota; kingdom Metazoa; phylum Chordata; class Mammalia; order Rodentia; family Cricetidae; genus Cricetulus; species Cricetulus griseus. Next base: position 101,912,977 of record NW_023276807.1, on the reverse strand, counting down.
ATGCTGGAAATCAAACTCAGGTCCTCTAGAAGAGCAGCCAGTGCTCTTAACCCCTAAGACATTTCTTCAGCCCTAAACATGAGCTTTTTGTTTGTTTTTTGTTTTTTCAAGACAGGGTTTCCCTGTGTAACAGCCCTTTTTGTCCTTAAACTCACAGAGATCTGCCTGCCTCCGCCTCCAAGTACTAGGATTAAAAGTATATGACACCACCACTAGGCAACATGAACATTTGTTTTGTTTTGTTTTGTTTTTGAGATAGTCTGACTAGCCAGAAACAGCATTTGAAAACAGCTGGGTGCCTAGTTCCCTTAATCTTTGAATTGCTCACCTGTATTCATCATTGGGGTGAGCAATCTCCACAATATCTCCAAGTTTGATGTGAGGAAACACTTTAGGGTTCACAACTAGCTCATCATCTGAAAGACAATTCAGTGATTTTTAAAAAGCAAACAGGCCTTAGTATCTGACCATAGACTTAGCATGTATAAGGTATTGGGTTGAATCTCTAGCACACACCCTCTAAAAGATAAACACATCAGAGAGAAAACAAAGGGCACCCCCATCATGTTGGTATTACTACTGGATCTCACAGATGAACTCAGGCACTATTTTTATGTTTTTGATTGACACAAGAGTCTCAGGATGGCATCAAACTTATCATATAAGGTGGTTTTGAACTCTTCCACGTTCCAGACTGCTGAGACCATAGGGCAGGCTGTACCATGCTCAACATTTCTTTTTCTTTTTGTTGTTATATTGAAGTTCCATTCAGGTTTTTGTTTTCTGGGTTTTTTTTGTTGTTGTTTTTTTAAGTGTGTGTGTATGTAGGTCAGAGGACAACTCTTGCAGATGTTAGTCCTTTCCCTTCATCATATGAGGCCCAGGATTGAACTCAGCTCAATGGGTTTGAGCCTTACCCACTGAGCCCCCATTTGTTTGGATTGTTTGTTTTCCTATTTTATAAGGTACTAAGGATACAACTTAACCTAAGGCTCACACATAGATAAGCAAGTGTTCTGCCTTTTCCCTGAGTGTCCACTTTGAATCCAATTTTAGAACAACTAAAGGATTTACATAGGGCTGGGGATGTAACTCAGAAGTAAAGTACTTAGCATGCTTGAGAGCCTGGTTTCCATCCTCAGCTCAAAAGAAAAAAAAAGTTAAAAAAAATTTGCAAAGGTATCTAGGGCCACAATAGTAAATGGCTGAGTCACACAGGACTCAGGGATCTGTCTCCAAACACATGCTCTTTCTACTGTCTTACTGCTCCTATGGAAAAAGCAGCCCATGGTTCGGGAAATTACACCTCTGGTATATCACTTTACTCTCTAAAATACTTGTGAATCTGGCATACACATGATGGAAACAGCCTAAGTACCAAATATAGCACTCTTATATTTATGTAATATTCAAAGAATTTCCTTAAAAGCATTGTCTTAATTAAACCCTCACAATAAAACTTTAGAACAAGAGCAAGGATAACCCTGCAGGAAAAACTGACTTGTCTCAAGGTAGACTACAGCCAGACCTCATTACTAGTACTGATTTCCTTCTGTCTAAATTAGGCTTGTCCCCTCTTATTCGTTATAAAACTAGAGCCAAATAGTCTAGACTTCAATGTTATTTCACACTAGGGTTCAAAACAACCTTTAAATTACAGGGGTTGAGGTAAGGGCATAGCTCAATAGAGTACACACTTAGCATAAGACCCTGGCTGCAATCCCAATTATCAGAACCAATAGAAGATAGACAGGAAAATCCATCCCAAAATAAAGGTAGACTTCAAGTATAATTAATTATACTTTATAAAGTTCAGCCTAGTAAAGGACTTACTGGGTTGATCTCAGCTTTTATTTGGAATGTTCCATTGACAATTTTAAGGCTAAGCTCTGTGAAGTCCCTATTATGAGCATCCATTGTCTAAATTCCCTGAGAACATTTTTGTTTGTTTGTTTCGTTTCTTTTCTCTTTTTCTTCCATGTTGCCATCTCTTCTTCTTTTTCTTTTCTGTGTTTGTTTGTTTGTTTGTTTTGAGACAGTCTTATTGGGTAACTTTAGCTAGCCTAGAGCTCACCATGTAGACCACGGCAGCCTTGAACTCACAAAAAGATCTGACTGCCTTTGCCTCACAAATACTGGGATTAAAGGTGCATCACCACCACCTGGAAGAATTTTATTTGTATTCCTAGGTATATCACCAAGCTACATCTGTCTTGTACACACATACACACACACACACCCCAAAAACAAAAGACCCCACAGACCTATACACATTATGTATATATGTATATATGTATATATATCATATATACTGTATTCTTGTTATTTCCTCTGCTAAAGGTATCTCTGTTGCTTACTCAATAGCTATTCTTCATAAATGCTTAGTTCAGTTTCATAAACAGTGTGTTGCAATCCATATGGGACTGATACAACTAAATATGAGGACTGCAGTAATTTGACAACTAAAGGTTTCTAAACATGCAAGTACTGAATTAATTCCAAATCAACACCTAATGAATCCAAGGTATCAGGCAGAGCTTTCACATGTCAATCACTCAATTTCACTGGCCAGCCAGTCTAGCCTAATTGGCAAGCCCCAGGTCCCAAAGAGAAGCCATCTCAAAAAACAAGGTAAAGAAAAATAATAAATGAACAAAAATACAAGGTGGCCAGGCATAATGGCACATGCCTTTAATCCCAATAGTAAGTAGGCAAAGATATCTCTGTAACACAGAGAATCTCTGTAACTTCAAGGCCAGAAGGATCAGCATTGTAAACCAATGAAAGCTACATAGTGAGAAGCTATATCACCCGCCTCCCCAAAAAAAGGCTAATGGCTCCTGAGGAACAATACATGTGCAAAAGTGTCCACATACACACAGGTGTACACATGTGCATAAATAAACAAATACTACATTAAAGTAAAAAAAAAGACTCACTGAGGGCTGGGGCTGTTGCTCCTTGGTAGAGTGCTTGCTAGAATGCACAATATATGGGTTCTTTGCCCAGAATCACATAAAACCAGGTAGGAGCACATGTGAGATCCCAGCACTTGGTTATAGAGGAAGGAAGGTCAGAAATTTGAGATCATCTTCTAGTACATATTGATTTCAAAGCCAGTATGGGCTACAAGACTGTCTCGAAAACAAAACTTTCTCGCTGTATCAGTAATTCTGATTGCTGAAGTAAACAGCATTTATTTTTTAAGCATTAGGGAGAGCTTGGATGCAGTCCTGTGGCAGAGAGCTTAACCTATGTGGGCTTGGGTTAATTTCCTGGCACTGCACAGGCAAGAGGCAGAAAAAAAAAAAAAGGAGAAATTAAGTCAGGTATGGTAGAGCATTTCCAGATACAGACAAGATGATAATGGGTGATAAAGTTTGAGCTCCAAGGGGAGTTCCAAATGAGCCTGGGGTGACCTAGATTCAAAATACAACCAAACAAAATCTGAACGTGAATGCTTTTCAAAAAGATCTGTGCACTTGGATTCAACCATTCTCCTGATAGCTGCTATTGCTTCACTCATTTACCTGCCTAGCCTCAACTGTGATACTCGTAATTTTTAAGGCTTTGTATTGGGCACATCATAACTTAGGCCAATTTACACAATCCCCAAAGACCAATCAATACTGACCACTGCCCCCAAAGCCCTTCTTGTGGATGACAAGTTTGTAGACCTTTGTAGTTTTCATTTTGTCTTTTGGTTTCTTCAGCTGTTCCAGTCTTGAAGTAGGGAAGTCATCTTGCCTTCCTGCCATTGAAACACAAACAAAACAGCCAGAATGTCAGGCTTCCTAAAATTGCTCTCTAAATTTTAGGCCTTGAAGATACTGGTTGTTCAGCTGAGAGGCGTGCCAACCCTTGCATTAAATCACTCCTCCAATTACCAAGGGAGGAAAACAAACAGAAGTGTGCTTTAGGAATTAATGGGAATTGGGGCTGGTATCTAGTCAGTCCTCTGCAAAGATCTCTCTACCGCACACCTAAGAGAGAGACTTGTGAGGGACAGTGCCTTGTTTCTGTCTGCATTAGTAACACCAAAATAGTACCCAGATATTAGGCTAGTCCATCACATCTGTAGAGAAACGTCAAAACAAGGGACTCGCCCAAGGTCACTCAAACTCTTAGGCATTCCCATGATTCACATTTCACATTTCTCTTCCTGGGGAAGAGAAGAGAGAGGAAGGCTGGGGTTTCTTTGCCGAACCTCTGTGTGTACCAACTCTCAGCGGACCGTCCTGCCTCCATTTCATCTTTGTGGCAGCAGAAGCTCGGGAGGAGAAAGACTTATCCAAGGTCACACCGGAGCTGAGAGAAGAGTCGGGCCTCGAACCCGGCTCATAGCCCCCTCCTTCAAACCCCTCAAGTCTCAGCCCGAGGCGGGCGCTCGACTCGCCCCCAGCTCCAGAGCCCCTCCCCTCCTCAGGCCGGGCCCGAGGCCAGATTCCTGGCCATACATCCCGGACCTCCTCAGGCTATCCCACCTGAGCCCCCACAGCTCGCGCAGCTTCCGCACCATAGCTCTAGTAGCCAGCCAGCCAGGACCGCCGAGGAGCGCTCACCTGAGCCCGCGCCGCTCCGGAGGCCCCGCCCCGAGTCCCCGCCCCTTGCCGGTCTCCGCTCAGCCGGCCCTGACCGCTCTAGCCCAGACTCCGCCACGTCTCGGTGGCCTCGCCACTTCCTCCTCCGGGGCTGGGGGGGCGGGGGCGTGGCGTCGAGTCTGACTTCATGCTCTTGAGTTCCTGCTGGCGTTTCCCGCCTCCAGCTAGAGTGCTGCCGTTTTGAAAGGAAATTTGAAAATAAAGCCGCAGCCGGACCTTCGTTTCAGACAGTGATCTCAGAATAGGAGAAACTTGTTAGAGTCGACTCCTATCTCGCTGAGCGGTGTTTTATTTTTCACAATGTTAGTAACTCAATCTGGGTCCAGAGGGCTGTAGAAAAGCACCAAAGTCTCAGAGAGAAACTAAATATGATGATGCACCCTAGTAATTCAGGTATTCTGGAAACAGAGAACTGACAATTCCCTGTACTTCAAGGCCAGAATGGGCTATGTAGGAAGAAAACGGGACTCTGTGTATAACTTATGAGAGAGTTAACTGATTTATTGTAAACTGTTAAGTATAATTAAGAAATACAAGTCAGGGGCTGGAGAGATGGCTCAGCGGTTAAGAGCACTGGCTGCTCTTTTAGAGGACCCGGGTTCAATTCCCGGCACCCACATGGCAGCTCAAAACTGTCTGTTACTCCAGTTTCAGGGGATCTGACACCTTTCACACCAATACACATAAAATAAAGTTAAATAAATTATTTTTTTAAAAAAAGAAATACAAGTCAATGGTCAGTCATGCGAAGTACAAATGTCACATTTACAGAGACAAGCCTGGAGGGAAAGACCAATATGCATTTCTCATTATATAGTCTTCTGTTGTCAAAATTAAGCCTAACATGACAACTCAGAACAAGATTAAAGTAAACTTAAAGTTTGTTTAATATAAAAGAATATTCAGAATCAGGTGTATAAAAAAACTGGTTATGAAATATTGAACACTTGAGTAAAATGGGTTAATCAGCTTGAATGGCAGGAGTTCCCAGGCCCAAGAAGTTCCCTTGGATGGGGCACATGGGACACAGATCATCCAATTACAGTAAGTTGCATGCTCCATTATGGAACAAGAATGCATGGGAAATGAGACCTGCTAGAAGTCTGCTGCTTCTGTCTCTGGGTGTATAGGATTGACTAGCTTTGGCCTTTGTAGGCCAAACCAGAAAAAAAAAAGAGAAAAGAAAAGAAAAGACCTTCCTCCTTATCTAAAGGTGAATTCCTCCTTATGTCTCATGTGACAGGGGGATGAATTCTCTTGCCCATTGGAGGACTTCAGAGTCTGCACCTACATCCTAGATGTCTAAAACAACAGAGGCAAAGAACAATTACACTCTGCCCTCAGTGTCTCCCAAATAGACAAATGAAGATTCAGTGAACAGGGGAACCTTGTGGCTTGTATGAGACCTGCATAATAGTTTAATTGGCCATGCCCTCTACCCTGGCATTTAATTCTTCCTGGCAAAAGCTAATTCCAGGGTCCTCACCCTAACCACCCATGTTCTCTCATTAAAGGAAGATGCCACATACTCTGTCATCAAACTCATAGCTTTAGAAAACTATTCAGAACATCCAAGCCATGTCTTTGACAGTTAGTTTTATATCTGTAGAGTCAAAGTTTCTATTCAATGATATCCCAAGCCTTTAGATTCTCCAGGAAAAGATGACTTAGATGAAGGAGATTCTCTCCAACCTGGGATCACCCATTGATCTTTGATACTATAACCTAATCTGTATAGAAATAGAGAGCTCCAGGGCCAGTGCCTATAAGGAGTATACAGGCTATGGAAGTGGTACTTGTTGGATGCTTTCCAGTAAATTCCAAAAGCCAAAGCTCATTTAAATTTAGTTATCTCCCTTTACAAATTATGCCTCTAAACCAATCGATTTTTAAATAAAATGATGTTAAAAAATTTTCTTCTGGGCCGGGCGTTGGTGGCGCATGCCTTTAATCCCAGCACTCGGGAGGCAGAGGCAGGCGGATCTCTGTGAGTTCAAGGCCAGCCTGTCTCCAGAGTGAGTGCCAGGATAGGCTCCAAAGCTACACAGAGAAACCCTGTCTCGAAAAACCAAAAAAAAAAAAAAAAAGAAAAAAGAAATTTTCTTCTACCAAGCAGTGTTGGTGCATGTCTTTAATTCCAGCACTCGGGAAGCAGAGGCAGGCAGATTTCTGTAAATTCAAGGCCAGCCTGGTCTATAGAGCTGGTTCCAGGATAGCTAGGACTGTTAGAGAAACCCTGTCTCAAAAAAAAAAAAAAGACTACACCTCCCAGGTTCCCTTGCAGCCAGGCATATGAACTCTGGAACTGAGAAACTGCAGGAGGGAATGTATAATAGGTAATGTAGCCATTTATGCCCCTATAAAGGTTGTAGCCTTCTTCCCGGGGTATTCTCTCATCTGTCTGCATGTAGTGGGCCATTTTCTTATCTTATTCTCTTATGAGGTGTTCTCTCATGCCTCCCGCCCACACACACACATGACATGGGACATAGGCTCATCCCTCCACGTAAGTGACATTTTGTCCCCTCACAGTATGTCCACCAATAAACATGATCCTACCTAGAGTCAGACTTTCCTCTTTCTTTCTCCTTTTCGTCTCCTTTAAGCCACTCTCAGAAATCTACCAGTGTGTGTATGGTGTGTGTATGGGGGCAGTGTTATATACTTAAAACAATGGAATAGCTCCTGCTTCTTGGAAGTGTCCACTGTGCAGGTCTCCACAAATCCAAACCCTAAGATATTCCTAGGCTTCTATGATCCTTTGGTTGTTGGTTGTTCTGAGGACTGAACCCAGGACCTGGGGTATGCAAAACCAGCACCCATCCCACAGAACTGGGGATTGAAAAGCTAAATCAATGTTACTCAAATGCCATTGAAACAATCCCAACTCCACAATAGCTATAGGTTTTGTTGTTGATGTTTGTTTGTTTGGTTGGTTGGTTTGGTTTTTTGAGACAGGGTTTCTCTGTATTGTTTTAGAGCCTGTCTTGGAACTCACTCTGTTGACCAGGCTGGTCTCGAACTCACAGAGATCTGCCTGTCTCTGCCTCCCCAGTGTTGTGATTAAATGTGTGTGCCACCAATGCCCAGAGACAATAGCTATAGTTTTTAATGTTAAGAATTTTAATTTAACCGGGTGTTGCCTGACAGCCTGACTTCCATCACTGGGAACCAAGAGACTAGGGGCATGCATCTGTTGTAATCCAAGCCCTACTACTAGTTGAGACCACCCCCCCCACCCGGAAAAAAAAAAAAGCTTAGGGGCTAGCTAGACGAGCCTGGAGATCTCTATGCTGCAGAAACCAGAAGGGAAACCATGCCTCAAAAATGAAGTGCACTGGGGGATGTATGCTCAGTATTGCATGACTAATGAAGCTATTCACATACTAAACATATATACCTAAATAAATAAATAGCTGCTGTGACTTCCAAGACATCTTTCTAAACTTTCTATTGTAACATGGCTAGACAGTAGACACTAGGGTACTTCACAGGTGGTCAGTGAAATGCTGAGGAAAACTCAGAAGGGATGGATGCCAACCTCTTTCAAGCCAACTTAGTATATTAAACCCAGGACTGGCCTAAGCCCCTATTTACTGGGACATCTCTCTCTTTAAGGAGAGTTAGGTGACTAGACAGACTGGCGTTGAACTCATGACAATCCTCCTGCCTCAGCCTCCTTCCTAATTCTGTCTGAGGAATGAGCCACCCTCCCCAGAGCACTAGCCTCTTGCTTCCTCACTTTCTTTTTTCTTTCTTTCTCTTACTGCTAGGGCTGGGACCTCATACCCACTAGGCAAAGCTATCTATCTGCATGCAACCTCAGCCTGGTCTCTGACCTGTGCCACTCTACCAGCCTCCTACTTTGTTCTGGTAACCATTTTCTTTTTTAAAAGATTTTATTTATTTATTACGTATACAGCATTCTGCTTCCATGTATATCTGAACTAGTATCTTAGGGCATAACACTGCCATGTGTCTTCTGATCATGATTACCAATCTAAATGGCATCTTTGCCTCTAGTTAATTGCAGCACTTTTTAAACTTTTTTTTTCAGCTTTAACATAAGCTACAGGATTCCAAGATTCCAATGTTTAGATAGATAGATAGATAGATAGATAGATAGATAGATAGATAGATAGATAGAGCAAAAGCACTGTAACACAGTAGAGGACTTGGGACTTGGCCAAAGGGCCTCCCATAGCACAGTTGGGAAAGGTTCTCATGGTGGTATATACCTATAATGCCATCACTGGAAGAGTTTGAGAGCAGTCTAACCTATATAGTGAGAGATTGTGTAAAAGGAAAAAAGAAAGATGTTAGGAGGAAAAAAGCCAGGTAGCACACATCTTTAATCCTAGCACTTGGGAGTCAGATCTCTGAGTTAGAGGCCAGTCTGGTCTACAGAGAGAGAGAGAGAGAGTTCCAAGACAGCCAGGGCTACACAGAGAAACCCTGTCTCAAAAGACAAAAATGACAGGACAGCCTCTAAAGCCACAGAGAAACCGTGTCTCGATAAACAAACAAATAAAAAGACAAAAACAACACCAACAACAATTAATGGAATTTAAGAGACTGCTTTACAAAAAAGAAAGAAAAGAAAAAAAGATAGCTAGTTATCTCAATATAGTGAGTTTCAGGCCAGCCCGGGCTACATAGGGAGAATTGTATTATAATACTCCCTATTCCCCACCCCTAAGAGAGAAAGAGGAAGAGAGAGAATTAAAAATAAAAATTTAGTAAGATGAATAATATTTTCACGTGATTTAAGAGAGTGAGTAAGCCAGGCACGGTTGTACATGTCCATTATCCTACTGTTCAAAACGGCTGAGGCTGGGAGAATTTGAAGCCAGCCTGGTCTACAGAGAAAGTTTCAGACTTGCCTGAACTAGAAAGTGAGATCCTGTCTCAAAACAATTAAAAGTAAAACTAACCAATAAGTAAAAAAAAAGCAGAGCTGAGCATGTTGACACATGACTTTATTGAGGGCTTGTTTACAGTTTCAGAATGTGAGTCCATGAATGCCCTGGCAAGGAGAATGGCAGCAGGTAGGTAACAGTTCTACTAACTTCAGAGCAAGCATTCAATTATATGAGCCTATGGGGTCATTCTCATTCAAACCACCACTGTCATCCTCTGCTACATAGAGTCTTCTTCAAAAACTAAATAAACAAACCATAATTAATACAAAGATTTCATGAAGAGAAAATACCACATTTAAAAATGAAAGCAAGATGAAAAATGGATCCATACTGCATCTTGAGACAAAAGGAAAAGCCAGTAGTTTTGACTTTCTCAGACTCCATTATAAAGTTGTGCAATTGCCTGTGAATATATTTAATAGGATACTGTGAAATTTTAAAAATTTTCCAAAGGTTGGTGGTGGCACACACCTTTAATTCCAGCACTTAGGAGACAGAGGCAGGTGGATCTCTGTGAGTCTGAGGCCAGCCTGGTCTACAGAGAGAGTTCCAGGACAACCAAGGCGACACAGAGAAACCCTGTCTCAAAACATGCCCCCCAGACCCAAAATTTAATTTACTTTAAGAAAATTTTTGTTATTTTTTTATTTATATGTATGTGTTTTTATCTCTGTGTATCTGGGGGTGGGCATGCCCACAAAGTCTAGAAAAGGGCATCAGATCCTCTACATTTGGAGCTATAAGCGGTTGCAAACTGCATTCTGCAAAGCAAACTCTGTCCTCTGCTAGAGTTCGGGTCTTAACTGCTGAGTCATCTATCTCTCCAGTCACTTGAAATGTTTCCAAGTGAATTTTTAGTTAATCTTTTTGTTTGCTTTGGATGGAGGGGTTTGCTTTCACTTTGGTTTGGTTTTCGAGACAGAGTTTTTGTGTGTGTGTAACAGACCGGGCTATCCTGGAACTCTTATTTGTAGACCAGGCTGGCCTGTAACTCAGAGATCTGCCTGCTACTACTGCTCTGACTCCTGGAGTTCTGGGATTAAAGACACTTACCAGCGCCACCTGGCTAGTTAATTAATCTTTACCTAAGTATAGATTAGAAAATCAGTAATTTGTATGCAAACTAAACACATATATGAACTGTTTATGATATCATTCAGCCCAGAGATAGTAGAGTTGGCATGTAAGTTTGTGTATTTTCAATCCTAACGCTGAGAAAAACCACTATCTCAGGCAAAATGCATACTCACTGGCTCAAAGCTATCTTTTAAAAAAATATTTTCTAATTATGTGTTTGTGTATGGGAAATTTGAGTGTGGGTATGTAGGCCAGATGCCCGGGCTCCTGGCGGAGCTGAAGTTACACGCTGTTGTGAGCCGCCCAGTAAGGTTGCTAGAAACTGTCCTCAAACCTACTGAGAAAGCAGGAGTGTCCTGTTTAACACAGAACTTTCTATCCGGCCTCTAACGATATTTTTGTTTATTTGTTTGTTCAGTCAACAAACTCCCTGGAACTCACAGATATACACTAGCCTCTGCTGGGGTTAAAGGAGTGCATCGCCAAGCCTAGCTCCCTCCATACATCCTAATCAGAGAAAAGGAAATTACAATTTTCTCCAAAGCCTTCGTCGCCTGCTATGCTGGTGAGGTTCAGGAAACTATAGGTGTCTATTTCTAAATCATGACTGTGATTCGGGGCAAGTTGATTATTCTATGGACGTATTTAATACTCTCCCTCCCCAACCCTTTTTGCAGTCTAATCTCTGCCAGACACTTCTTTAGGTGCTGTGATATAGTGCTGAAGAAAACAGGTGAGGATGGGAAGGGACGGGCAACAAATAAGATGAAATGCAGTGCTTTCAACGCTGAAGCAGCGAAGAAATAAAAACAAAGTGTAACCAACTACCTTCCTGGTGTATCGTTTAGATTTAGTAGCCAGTGTGATTGGAAGCATCAGGAGAATGGTGTGACCTAAGTTATTGATTGTAGTTATTAAAGGTCTCACGATCTGCCAGGATGGTGGCAGCTGTCCATGTCACAGAAATGGATTGGACCATAGCACTGGTAACAGTTGGAGGCAGGAACTGAGCCAAAGGGTGTGTTTCTCTTTAAGAGCCAGTGCGACGGGGGCGGGGCTGAGTGTGTGCGGGGCTAGCAGAGGGCGGAGGTACCGGCTGGGAAGAGCCGCCCTCCGGAGTGCGCGCGCGCCGTGCGGGGGCGGGATCAAGGCCAGTCCGCATGGCTGGCTTTGGCCCCGGATGAGGAAGTGCGGTGGGAGGGGGGAACAGACTGTAGAAGCGGTGGAGGCCGGAGCGCCCTCGGGCCTCGGCTCCAGAAGATCTGGTAGAGTTGGCGGCCGCGGGGACAGCGGGGACCGAGGCAGCCGAGGCCAAGGTGGCGGGATGAGCACGGGCCGCGGAGCAGGCCACAGGGTAAGAGGCCCGGGCGGCCCCACAACGCCCTGGGGGTCCTCCGCTGGACGGTGCTGACTAAAGGGGGTCCGGGCCCCCAGCCTTTCGGGGCGCTGAAGGGCACCAAAGCTGCGTTGTTAGTGACAGAAACACCCACAGACATCAAGGAGATCAGGCGCCACGTCACTGGGAGAAAACAGCTTCAGAGTCCTGGCTCCAGGGAAAAGAGGTTCCCTTTTCAACCTCCACCTGCAGGGGACCCCTAACTTCTCTCCTTGGAGAGGACGACGCCCCTTGTCGGCATTCGCCTTTCCTCGGCTCTAGTCCATTTGTCAGCGAAGGAAGGCCCGTTTATGGTGCCAAAGGGAATTCTTTATCCTAAGGATTTAAGGGGTAATCCCCAAACGACCCCACTTTGGTCAGCGTCTTCCGAGTGAAGGAGATTCTCAACTTCCCAAAAACGCGACAGAAGTATCTTTCTTTTCTACAAACAAACAACCCTCCACCTCAAACATTTGTCTTCCCTTCATTTTTTTACATTCACCTCAAGATAAAGAGAGGAAGGCCCAGAATTTATGTTATTGCAAGTAAGCCTTCTTCCCTTACCCAGTCATGTCCACCAAGGGAGCTTTGCTTTTTGTGTTTTTATTAGGTCTTTTAGTGTTTAGTGATCTTCTCTTCCTCTTTTGGAGTTTGATATTTGCAAGTTTGTATCTCCCACTTAACATCTTTGTGACCTTGACTCATCCTTCCCATGTCAGTGCAGCCCATCTGTAACCTGGTGCTTTTCTTCTTCTATGAATTGTCATGAGGGCTAAAGTGAAGTTTTGTGAAAATGCTGAGTGCACAGTGGACTTTTGGTCAGTTATTACTATTGATTTGTTAAAGAAAAGCCTTGTCCTGCTCAAAGAATCAGGTATTTGCATGAATGTATCTTCCATCACAAATGTTCAACCCATTCTTTCTACCAGAAAGGCTTTTCCCACAGTCTTATAATAAAGGACACCTCCTCTCCTTTGGAATCTTACTGTACTCTACTCCCTAAGTTAAGAAAGAGAGCCTTAGTAAAAATCAGACAAAAAAAAAAAAGATTAATTTTTGTTGCTGTTTTTCAAGACCGGGTTTCTCTGTGTAAGAGCCCAAGCTGCCCTTAAACTCACAGAGACCTACCTGCCTCTGCCTCCCGAATGCTGGGATTAAATGTGTGATTAATATTTGGAAACAGCCGGGTGGTGGTGGTGCATACCTTTAGTCCCAGCACCTGGGAGGCAGAGGCAGTCTGATCTCTGTGTGTTCGAGGCCAGCCTGGTCTACAGAGTAAGTTCCAGGACAGCTAAGAACAGCTAAGGCTACACACAGAAATCCTGTGTGGAAAAAAAAATAAAAATTTTGGAAACAAGTTTTTTGTTTTCTTGTGGTTTTTGTTTGTTTGTTTGTTTTTGAGATAAGGTCTCAATACAGCCCACCCAGGCTTTCCTCAAATGCAGTATGTAGCCTAGGCTGTCCTCCAACCCCTGACCCCTGGTAATCCTTTTTCATCCTACAGAATGCTGCTATTTCAGACATGTACCTCATGTAGCCCAGACTGGCCCCAATTTGCTGTATAGCCAAGCCCCTGATCCTCCTGCATCTATCTCCCTATAAGATTCTTAAGAGGAAACAATGCCAGAAGCCAGACTTTTTTTGTCTACCAAGTTTATCTAGGTCTGCTTTTGTGACGATTAAAAAATAGCTTCTTATCTACATATCCTCTTCAGCCTCCAGCTATCCTAAGAAAAATAAAACTGTCCTTTCCTAGTATGTAAAGTGGTGCAGATGGTTTCTTTTCCCCTTTCCCATTGATAAATATATGAAAATCTTCCACACATGATCGCTTGTCAGTAGACATCAAGAGCATTTTCAGTTTCATCCCCTCTGTTGAAAAATTGATCTTTCTTTCTAATGTTAATAAAAAGGGAAGGGGAAAGTGCCTGATGCCTTGGAGACTCCCATGCACAGTTGAGGTTTAAGAACTGGGTCTCATGTAGTGTGTGTTCTCCTGGTCTTGCTTTCAGTTTGTGCGGAGATCTTCTTTAGTCGTTTCTTTTTTTCTTTTTGGTTTTTCGAGGCAGGGTTTCACTGTGTAGCCCTGGCTGTCCTGGAACTCACTCTGTAGACCAGGCTGGCCTCAAATTCACAGAGATCCACCTGCCTCTGCCTCCTGAGTGTTGGAATCAAAGGCATGCACCACCACCTCCAGGCTTTTTTTTTCTTTAGACACAGGATCTTGCTAGGTAGCTCTAGCTGACCTGATACTCACTGTTTTTTTCCAAGTCTGACCTCGAACTCTCAGCAGTTCTCTTGCATCAGCCTCTTTCTAAGTGTTGGGATCACAGGTGTCAGTCACTACTCCTTGTTTAGGGAGATCATATTAAAAGATTCTTTTTCTGTCCCTCAAGAAGAGACCTCTCTTCAAATTCCCTCAGGGAAGAATTGACTATGTTTGAGTGTTCCTTTTGGAGGGATGGCTGAAGAATCAGAATCTTTGGAAAAGAAAGCCCCTTTCTCAAGATGAAAGGGGTTTTTGCGAACTTCTGAGGGCCTGTTCATTTTTGTGAATATTGTTCCGTGCCACAAGGATGGCTGTGCCCAGTGTTCTTTTCTTTCTTTTTTTTTGGGGGGGGCAGGGGGAGAGTGGGGTTCAAGATCGTTTTCTCTGTAAAGTCCTGGAACTCCTGCTGTAGACCAGGCTGGCCTCCAGAGTGCTGGGATTATAGGTATTCACCACCATGCCCAGCTATGTGCCCAATGTTCTTAACAGCTTCTTTTACATTTGAACTAAAGAGAAGGGATTATTGGGGCACATAGTTTTCAGTTCTACTTTCTTTGTTTAATTTTTTTCCTGATTTTTTTGCTTTATTGCTGTAAAGTTTTACTTTCAAAACTATTATTTTGGGGAAAGTTGAATGATTAAAAATTTTGCCACTGTAGGATTTTTGGCATTGTAAAATATTCTAATGACAGAGTTTTGATGTTAATTAATTCTTTAGTAGTAGGTTTCTGTTTTGTAATACTTTTTATTTTTGGTAGGGTACCCACTTCCAAAGTGTGTTACCTGAAGGCACACTGAAGAAAAGCTTTTTTTTTTTTTTTTGGTATGTAAATTGTTCTTAAGTTGCCTCAAATGCCTATGAGTACCTATTGAAGGCATTGATATCTGTCTGTAGGGTGTGTGCTGAAACAAAAAAGAAAGTTATCATTTTTATAGTGGGTTTGTCTTGTGATTATTTTGACTTGGTCATTTCTTATGGGAAAAAACAAACCCAGGAAAGTTCCTTTAAACTGAAGACATTCCAGGCTGTGAATCTAGTGAGTGGAGTCTGAAGAGGGACTGACTCTTGCCCAGTGATTTTGAACTATTCCCTACAGAGCTTTGCATTTTAAACAGAGGTCTTTTATCTCTTCCCCCTTCCTCCTCTTCTTTTTTATTTTCTGTTTTATTTTTTGAGACAGGGTGTCTCTGTGTAACTCTAGCTGTCTTGGAACTCACTTTGTAGACCAGGCTGGCCTTGAACTCATAGATTCACCTGCCTCTGCCTCCCGAATGCTAGAATTAAGTGTGTGCCCGGCCTTTTCCTCACTCCCATCCTTCCTTCCTTTTTTTCTTTAACAAACTTGTTTTGTTTGAGACAGGGCTTCCCTGTGTAGTCTGCTATGTAGCCCTAGCTGACCTGGAGCTTTGTATTTTCCCTGGTCTTGGGGTGGTAGTCTTGTGTTATGAACTTCATCTTTTATTAAAGTAATTTTACTTTAGACTTAGTACAAATATTAGGCATTTTACAAAGTCTGCAATAAATCTGTTCCCTTAACAATTTAGTGCTTATTTGTACAGATGACAAGAGTAATTTTTTTTTTTTAAGATTTCTTTTTAAATTCTATTCTATCTAGTTAGTTGGTTATTTTTCAAGACGGGTTTCTCTATGTAGCTTTTTTTTTTTTTTTTTTTTTTTGAGACAAGGTTTCTCTGTGGCTTTGGAGGCTCGAACTCAGAGATCCGCCTGCTGGGATTAAAGGCGTGCGCCACCAACGCCCGGCTTCTCTGTGTAGCTTTGGCTGTCCTGGAAGACCCTCTGTAGACCAGGTTGGCCTTGAACTCAGAGATCCTACTTCCCAAATGCTGGGATTAAAGGTGTGTGCTATACCACTACCTAGCTTTAAATTTTATTTTATATATATGATGTATGTATGTATGTATGTATGTATGTATGT
This sequence comes from Cricetulus griseus, assembly GCF_003668045.3. Taxonomy (NCBI): domain Eukaryota; kingdom Metazoa; phylum Chordata; class Mammalia; order Rodentia; family Cricetidae; genus Cricetulus; species Cricetulus griseus. The sequence goes on along the minus strand of NW_023276807.1, from coordinate 101,896,796 downwards.
ATGACATGTGTGTGCCTGATACCTGCAAAGACCTGAAGAAGGCATCACAATACCAGAGCCAGAATTATAGACAGTTGTGACTTGCCGTGTGGGTGCTGGGAATCAAACCCAGATCCCCTGGAAGAGCAGCAAGTACTCTTAACCACTGAGCAATCTCTCCTGCCTGGTAAGAGTCATTCTTAAGTCAGTGGGTTAATTTTCACTTAAACCTTAAACTAGATAATGACCTGGTGTTTTGTTTTCTTTGTCTTTGAGACTAGGTCTCTCTATATACTCCTGACTGTACAGGAACTCACTATGTAGACCAGACTATCCTGGAACTCATGGAGATCTGCTTGCCTCTACCTCCCAAGTGCTGGGACTCCACCACATCTGGCTCAGAACTTTTGGGTATGGGTGCTCTGTCTGCTTGCATGCCTGCATTGCCAGAAGAGGGCAGCAGATCTCATTACAGGTTGTGAGCCACCCTGTGGTTGCTGGGAATTGAACCCATGACCTGGAAGAGCAGCCAGTGCTTTTAACCGCTGAGTCATCTCTCCAGCCCTGGCTCAGAACTTTTAAAACCGATTTTGTGTGCTTGAGTGTTTTGCTTACAGTGTCCATAGGCATCAGAAGAGAGCATTGGATACCCTGGAACTATATAGGTGCTGAGAACCAAACCCAGGTCCTTTGCAACAGCAGCCAGTACTTTGAACCACTGAGCCATCTCTCCAGCCCTAATTTTAGAACTTTTTCTTTTACTTGCTTGCTTATTTATTTATAATGGAGACCAAGTCTCATTGTGTATCATTGGATATCTTGGAACTCTCTGCGTAGATCACACTGGCCTCAAACTCATCCATTTGTCTCTGTCTCTCTATATGTGTGTTGGTTCCCTTGGAAGATTGTTGGGTCCTCTGGAGCTGATGTTAGAGGTGGTTGTAATCTACCATATGGGTGCTGGGAACTGAACTCAGGTTCTTTGTAAGAATAGCAAGTGCTCTTAACCACTGATCATCTTTCCAGATTTTATTATTCCAGAAAGAAATTGTGCAGTCCCTGTCATTTTGTGATGGCAGAACTCTTATCCCTAAGTAACTATCCACGTTGTAGATTTAAGCCTATGCTTAAAATTTTGTATAAATAGGGTCTTAAAATTTGTGGTTTCTCTGACAAGGCTCTTACACTTAGCATAGTGTTTTCAAAGTCTGTCCATTTTGTAATCTTTTGGTACTTTGTTCCTTTTATGGCTTAATATTCCTTTGTATAACCTGACGGTATTTTGTTTGTCTACTTACCAGTGGTCATTTGTATTTGTTTCTATTTTTGTCCACTGTGAATAGTTCTGCTAAGAATGTTTGTGTCTAGGTTTTTGTGAACATGTTTCCTATGTGTGTACCTAACAGTGGACTTTTTGAATCATAATGGTGACTATGATCAAAAGAACCGATTGTTGGTCTTTTTGTTTTTTCCTCAGTGCTAGGGATTGGACCCGTCATTTTTCCCCCTTATTTTTTAAAATTATTTATTTATGTATGTGTGTGTCTGCGTACATGCATGTGGTGCCCTTAGAGGCCAGAAGAGGAATTGGATTCCCTGGAGCTGGAGTTCCAGGAGGTTATAATGTGCTCCATATGGTTGCTGGGAACCTAACTGGCCCTGTGGAGGAGCACTGCTCACTCTGAACTGTAGAGACATGTTTTCGTCCATGACCCAGGATTTTACATGTTAGGCAAACACTTTCACTGAGCTACATCACCAGCCCAAGGAGACAGAATTGGGTTTCCCTCAGCAGAGAAGCTTCAAGGAAAGGTGAAGTCATCTAGGAATTGAAACTTAGAAGAAAGTTATGGATTAGCTTTTGAGAACACCCATATCTCCCCTGCAGGCAGGGGAGAAAGAGATCTTCACACAAGGTGGTGGAGACCCAAGAAGTCTGAAGTCTGTGTGTATTTGTAAACTTGGTTTTCTTTAGATGGAGAGTGACTGTATACCAGGTTGGCCATGAACTCACAGTCCTGCTTGCTCAGGTGTTGCAGCTGCAGGTGTGCTCCTTCCCACAGAGAAATAACACTTGCTTTTTGTTTGTTTGTTTGTTTTTTGTTTTTCGAGACAGGGTTTCTCTGTGGCTTTGGCGGCTGTCCTAGAACCAGCTCTTGTAGACTAGGCTGGTCTCGAACTCACAGAGATCCTCCTGCCTCTGCCTCCCGAGTGCTGGGATTAAAGGCGTGCACCACCACCGCCCAGCAACACTTGCTTTTTATAATGTCTTTTATTTATATTTGTGTGTGTATATGATGTAAATGAATGTGGGCCCGTGTTCGCCACAGTGGGTATGTAGAGGCCAGAGGACAACTTTGGCAGGTCTCTCCTTCACCTTATAAGTTTCAGGGATTGTGTTCAGGTCACAGGCTTGAAAAGCAAACAGTTTATCTGCTGAGCCATCTTAATGACCCATCCTTACAGTACTTTTTCCTGTACTTACTCCACTTTGTGTACATTGTGATAACTAGGAAGAAGAATCCAAACATAGTTAAAATTGAATATTTCCTACTTTTTTTTGGCATCAAATAGCAATTGCAATTTATTTCTGCTAACTCCCACATACATAGGCAAATGCTTTCAGAAACAGCCAGTAGCTAGAGGCAAAAAGGAAGATTCTAACTCTAAAAGGGATAAATTAATCTCAACACTTTTTTTTTTTTTTTCTTCGAGACAGGGTTTCCCTGTGTAGCTTTGGAGCCTATCCTGGCACTTACTTTGGAGACCAGGCTGGCCTCGAACTCACAGAGATATGCCTGCCTCTGCCTCCCGAGTGCTGGGATTAAAGGTGTGCGCCACCAACGCCCGGCTAATCTCAACACTTTTTAAAAAATATTTTTATTTTTAGTTGCTTATATTTTTATTTTATATATGTGTGTGCTGAGTGTATTTACATGTACCATCTGTGTGCAGGTGACCACAGAGGCCAGAAGACATAGTGTCATATCCCTTGGAACTGAGTTATATGTGGTTATGATGAAGCACATGGGTGCTGGGACCTGAACCCAGGCCCTCTGCAAGAGCAGCAAGCACTGTCAATGCTGGGCCATTGCTAGGATTACTACTATGAGCTCAATGATTTAGGCAATTTGTATTCATTTTTTTAAAAGTTAATGTATATGTGTGTGTCCCAGCATTCTTTTATGTCACCACAAGCATTCAGGTGCCCTCAGAGACCAGAGGGTTTCAGATACTCTGGAGCTAGAGTTAGTGATGGCTGTGAGCCACCTGATGTAGGTGCTGGAATCCAGGTTCTCTGCAAAAACATCAAGTTCTCATAACCAGAGCCATTTATCCAACCCTCAATTTAGGCAAGTTTTTGAGACAGGGTTTCACTATACAGCTCTGACTGGCCTGGAACCTGTTAGGTAGAGCTGGCTGATCTCAGAATTCTGCATTTCTGCCTCCTAAGTGTTGGTACTAAAGGTGTGTGCTAGCACACCCATCCAAAGCAAATATTCCCTAAACTTTATTTCTACATTTGCTTAAGTGTTTAATTTTTATGTGTATAGGTGTTTGTCTTGTACCACATATGTGCAGTGTCCATGGGAATCCAGAAGAGGGGGTTTTGTCTCCTGGAACTGGTGTTCTGGATGATAGTAAGCCACCTTGTGAGGAGTGGTAGGAACTGAATCCAGGGCCTCTGAAGAGGTAGCTAGTGCTCTTAAGCATTGAGCCATAGCTCCAGTCCCTGGCCCAAGAATTTCAGAACACACCCCACTCCCCCACTCCCCCACTCTTCCCCCATCCCCAAGTCAGGGTTTCTCTGTGTTTCAGTTCTGGCTGTCCTAGAACTCTCTTTGTAGACCAGGGTGGCCTTGAGCTCACAGAGATCCTCCTGCCTCTGCTTCTGGAAAACCTTTTTAATTTTTCATTTAAAATTTTTTATCTTAAACCAGGTATGAGTTCATGCCTGTAAACCCAACATTCAATAGACTTACATGGGAGAAGACCAACCCTAAATATGGGTGACAGCAGTCCATGGGCTGTGCCCTGGACTAGATGAAAAGGACAGAGAAGTGGAGCCTACGGTGTCCTTCTTTGCTTTTGACTAAGATGCAGTACCCCAGATTCCTCCTTCTGTTCCCGGTGCCCTCGACTTCCCCACTGTGATAGACTACAACCTTGAGCTATGAGCTGAAATAAGCTTTTTCTCTCTTAAATTGCTTCTCGTTGGAGTAGTTTACCACCACAACGGGTCGGGGGTGGGGGGCACTAAGACACATCACCCAGTGAAGTCTGCCCATCCACACAGCTGAATTCATCACAAACTTGTGCTGGAAGCTTATTAAAATAAATTTGTTGCAAGACAGAAAAAAAAAAAAAAAAGAGGCTTACATAGGGTCTCTACTTTTAGGTCAGCATAGACTTTTAGGTAGGTAAGCTGCTTTCCATAGTTTCTAGTCTTTAAATTGGAGACAATTTCTTATATTTCTCTTCTGTTATTTAGGGTAGGAGAAGTATCAAGCATTATCATGCAGGGGGCTGGAAAAATGGCTCAGTAGTTAAGAGCACTAGCTGCTCTTCCAAAGGACCCAGGTTCCATTTCCAGCACCCACATGGCAACTCACAACTGTCTGTAACTCCAGTTCCAGGGGATCCAATGCCCTTTATACAGACATACATGCAGGCAAAACACCAATGCATATAAAATAGACATAAATAATTTTAAGCCAGGCGTTGGTGGAGCATGCCTTCCTTTAATCCCAACACTCAGGAGGCAGAGGCAGGCGGATCTCTGTGAGTTGAGGCCAGCCTGGTCTACAGAGCAAGTGCCAGGATAGGTTCCAAAGCTACACAGAGAAACTCTGTCTCGAACAAACAAACAAAAATTTTAAAAAGGATTAGCGTGTAGCCAGGTAGTGGTGGTTTTCTAAGTTTGAAGCCAGCCTGGTTTACAGAATGAGTTCCAGGATAGCTAGTACTACACAGAGAAACATTGTCAAAAAAGAAAAAAAATAACTGGGCGTTGGTGGCGCACACCTTCCTTTAATCCCAGCACTCGGGAGGCAGAGGCAAGAGGATCTCTGTGAGTTTGAGACCAGCCTGGTTTACAAGAGCTAGTTCCAGGACAGCCTCCAAAGCCACAGAGAAACCCTGTTTTGAAACATGTGTGTCCCCCCTCCCCCCCAAAAAAAGAAAAACAGCTAGGTGTCATCCCTGCATAGGGCAGGCAAAGGTGAGGATTCTTGGGTTTACTGGCTATCCAGTCTAGCTTAATTGTTGAACTCTAGGCCAATGAGAGGCTGTCTCAAAGGAGGTGGATAGTATTCCTGAGAATGACACCGAATATTGTCCTGTGCCCTCCATGTGCACCTGTGCACACACAAATATGTAAAACAAAAACAAAACCTTCCGGAGGAACTGCTACATGTCAAGTGCCTACTCTGGGATATATCAGTGAACAAGGTATCTAAGACTCATGCCTTGAAATCAGATGGAGAAGCTGATCTATTTATTTTCTAGTTGATGTCAGATCTGGTTTTGGATACAACTGGTTTTATCCTCACCTGGGTTTGCTCAATTTTTTTTTCAGAGCTAAAAAATTGCTTTAAAAGTTTTGTTTATTTATTTTGAGATACAGTCTCTATGTGGAGCCTTGTCTGGCATGTAACTCACTTGAGATCAGGCTGGTCTCAAACTCACAGAAATCTGCCTGCCTCAGCCTCATGAACAGTGTAATTAAAGGCATGTGCCACCAGACCTGGCTGTTTAGTAGTATGTGTATTTATATTTTTCTATGCAGATGAGTGTAGCTTCCTAAAGATGCTGGAGGCCCCAGATCCCCCTGGAGCTTGAGGTACTGATAGTTTTGAACTGTTCAGCATGGGTGCAGACTCATGTGGGAAGCAAACTCATGTCATCTACAAGAACAGTATATATACACTTTTAACCACTTAGCCATTTTGCTAACCTCCCTTTTCCCCATATTCTTGAGATAGGAGCTCAATCTTAGCCCAGGATTGAACTCACTCTGTAGTTGAGGTTGTTTTTGCATTTGTGTCAATCCTCCTGTCTTAGTCTCCTATTATTCAAGTATGAGTCCCAACACTTAATTTTGGTGGTGTTGGGGCTTAAACTCAGGCTTTGTATACCCTTAGTAAGTGCTCTACCACTAAGATACATTTCGTGCTTCACATTTAAACAGAATATTCACAAGGCAGTATTTTAATTAAGGTCAATGACATGCCTATTGAAGATAAGATATAGATAAGATATGTATTTTTCCACCAATTCAGTAGACATTTTGGTATCCAAGAATGCTGGCATTTGAAGTTGAATCTGATTTCCTTTTTTTTTTTTTTTTTTTTTTTTTTTTTGTTTTGTTTTGTTTTGTTTTGTTTTGAGAAAGGGTTTCTCTGTAACAGCTCTGGCTGTTCTGAAACTTACTCTGTAAACTGGTTCCATTTGCCTGCTTCTGCCTCCCAAGTGCTGGGATTAAAGGCGTGAACTACCATTGCCTGACTGTTTTCCATATTTTAACTCATGTGAACTGAAACATTTCTTTTATCCCGCCAGGTTTTAAACTTGTATCCCTTGCTTTGATTTGTGTCAGGGTAAACCTTTGATGTAAAAGACTTGACTCCATAATCTCCATCTGCCCTAATGCTGTCATCTGGAGTAGAGACTCAGCCAGCTCCACTTGACTCCCTCATGCCTGCTGTGGTACATGAATTATACTCTGAACTCTCAGTAAGTGTCTCCAAAGAGCTTCATGCTGAGAAGGAGCCAAGTATGATTCCAGATGTAAAACCTGGAGCCTCAAGCTCTCCTAGAAGTCAGAGTAGGGCATCACCCCTGGAGCTGCAGAGGACTCATGCAGAAGGCTGTTGTGAAGAAACCTTTGAAACCTTGGATTATGGAAGCAAGCCTGGGTGGTGCGGACTAGTGAACCCTACAGCAAGAGGACCTGTGGCTTTTGAGATATTGGATAGGGAAGAAAGAACCAAGAGCATGGAGCCAAAGGTCTTCAGAGATCAAGGAGACCAGGCCGAAGTTGTCATTGGCCCCTGTGAGGCAGCAAAGGAGGACCCATGTGAACATTCCACAGCTTCTAAAGAAAAGATCTACCCCAGTCAGGTAAGAAATGAGGCTTGATGGAGGTAAGTTGAATGTGAGTGATGATGCTGCAGAGCAACGCTTCTCATGAGAAACTATAGATGCTGACAGATGGCCTGTGGTTTAATCTTGAAACATTTTTAAAAAATATTGATTTTGATATTTTTTTATGTAAGTCACTGCTGTGCTTTTACTATTGTATGAATTATTGAGTCTCTAAAGATAATGTTTTTTAAATTTATTTTTATTTTATGTGCATTGGTGTTTTGCCTGCATGTGTGTCTGTGTGAGGATGTCAGCTCTTGGAGTTACAGTTGTTAGCTGCCATGTGGGTGCTGGAAATTGAACACAGTTCCTCTGGAAGAGCAGTCAGTGCTCTTAACTGCTGAGCCGTCTCTCTAGCCCCTCAAAATAATGTATTTCTACATATGATGTTAGATAATTATGTGTAAGGGCTGGGGACATGGCTTAATTGGTGAAGCATCTGCCATGAAAAGTTCAGATCCCCAACACCCACATAAAAAAGCCAGGCATAGCAGCACCTCAGTAGCAGATAGGGCAGATCCTTGGAGTTTGTTGGCTAGCCAGCTGAGCCAAATCTATGAGCTCCAGGCTCAGTGGGAGACCCTGTTCAAAAAGGAAGGTTGCACTGGTTAGTGGTGGCGGCACACAACTTTAATCCCAGTACTTGGGATTGTTATTGCATGCATATATGTATATGTACATTTATGTTCCTAAATATACCTGCTAAGTCTATATGATGTTCTTTGTATGTGTGTTTTCAGGGCTGACTATTTGACGATGGACAACCAGTTGGTGTCCTCTTCCCTGATGACTATCATCTTTCCTGTTCCCAGCTTCCCTCAGTTACCTCGTTTTTGTGTAGTAGATAAGGAAAAGTCTATAAGGCCTAAACCCCATACACAAAAAATTCTTAATATTTATTTTTAAATTTATGTGTCTGAATATTTTGCCTACATGTATGTATGTACACTATGTGTGTGCCTGGTACCTGTGGAGGGCAGAAGAGGGCTTCAGATCTTGGAAATGGAGTTACTGATAGTTGTGAGCCATCGTTTGAGTGCTGGGAGCCAAACCCAGGTTCTCTGCTGAACTATCTGTCCAGTACCATGATTTTTCTTTTTCTTTTCTTTTAATTGTTGCTTTATTTACTTATTTATTTGGGGTTTTTGGAGACATTGTTTCCCTGTGTAGCCCTGGCTGTCCTGTGTGTAGACCAACCTGACCTCAAACTCAGAGATCTGCCTGCCTCTACCTTCAGAGTGCTGGGATTAAAGACATGTGCCACTACCGCCCAGCATAGAAAAGGATTTCGTATTGAAAATAAATAGAATTTCAGTGACTTAGAAGTGAGAACTCTTGGCAGCTGAAGAGACATCTCCATCAGTAAATGCTTGCTTGCTATGCAAGCACGAGGACCCGAGTTTGATCCATAGCACCCATGTCAGAGTGATGGCACACTTGTAATCTGGAGAGTCTCTGGGACTGGCACTGACCAGTCTAACCTATCCTTCACACTGAGAGACCCTTTCTCAAAAACAAGCTGAGAGTTGGTTGAGAAGACTCTGAAGGTAAAGGTATTTAAAAGTATAAGCCAGAAGACCTGAGTTTGATATCCAGAACCCATGGAAAGATAGGAGAGAACCAATTCCACAAAATTGTTCTCTGACTTCCACATGTGCACAGAGACACATGTTCTCCCCACCATTACACACATAATAATAATAATAGAGGAAAGAAAAAAAATGGGGGTGGATGGCCCATGAGGAACACCACCAAAGGTCAACATCTGGCCTTCACCTATACGCATGCATATCCACAGGTGTGCTTAAACACAATGGAAAAAAATGTTTTTTATAAAGGTCTCAAGGCAGAATTGATGTTGATAGGCTGTTCTTGGGTCTACAGGGCACTGTTGTCCCCTAGTTTGATGTGGTTCTGATCTCATGCAACAGATAAGCATCTAAAGCATGTTGCTGAGGTGTAAAAGTTTTCTGTGACTTCACAATCAGTGCTTTACTTAAAGCTGCAGTTTTTCTGATTGAGATTCAGAGGAACATTCTGTAAAAGTTCCTCTCTACATATAAAGGTGTAAGAAACTGGAAGATTGATCTGGTGATAAAGCTTTTCATTCATTAGAGTGGTGGCAGTTGAATCCTGGGCTTTGTGCCTGCTGGTTAGGCACTGTACCAACCAAGCTGAATTTCAGCACTGTTTGTCTTTTTCAGAAGTCTCAACTCAGTAGCCCAGAGGCTGGCCTCTTACATCTATTTGTCTTCCATCTCAGCCTCTAAGTGCTGGGATTAAAAATGTGGGCCACCAGAGCCACTTCCAGGAGTCAGTCTGCCTGTCTGCCCACCTGTCTCCCCTCCTCTCCTCTCCTCCTCTCCCCTCCCCTCCTTCTCCTATCCTTCCTTGTTTTTTCAGGGCAGGGTTTCTCCTTGTAGACCAGGCTGGCCTCTAATTCACAGAGATTCACCTGCCTCTGCATCCTGAGTGCTAGGTTTAAAGGTGTGTGTCACAACAAGTATGCTTTCTTAACCTTGGATCTGGGTTTGATTCTTAGCACGCATGTGGTCACAACCATCTATACCTGCATTCCAGGGAACCTGACACCTTCTTCTGACCTCTGCAGGTACCAGGAACACTTGTGTTGTAACTTTGTACAGGCAAAACATTCATACACATAAAATAAATTAAACACACAAACGGAAACTGGGGGCTGAAGAAATGGCTCAGTGATTAAGAATACTGACTGTTCTTCCAGAGGTCCCTAGTTCAATTTTCAGCACCCACATGGCAGCTTGTAACTGGTTATAACTTCAATCTTTGGAGATGATGACTGCTTCTGGCACCCAAGGGCACTCACTGCATGAGGGCAAACAGGCAAAGCACCCATGTGTAAGAAACAGTATGTTTTTTTAAATTAAAAAAAAAAAAACTTCAAAAAGTTTTTTTTTAAGTAATTTGTGATTTACATAAAAATAAAAAGGTAGAACAAAAGTTTGAAACTAAAATCAAGCCTCAATTTATTAGAACTTTTTATTAGAACTTTTTTTTTTTTGGTTTCTTTGGCAATGTTTGATTATTTCATCTTATTGGGCTGGAACTTGCTATATAGACTGGACTGGCTTTGAACTTATAGAGGTTTATCTGTCTCTGCAGAGCTGGCATTAAAAGTCACAATTCAGCAATTAACTCCCAGTTTTCAGATTAGTTTGCAAGTGTTGTAAGAGTTTTCCAGCAGCTACAGTTCCTGAGATCTAGCTGGCTCCTCCTCTTCCTGACCTTGTTCTCTCCAACCCCTCATTAAACTTTGCATAGCTGTTGTATGAGCTGCATGCCTGAGCAAGGGAGCACAGGGAAACCTTGGAAGGAAGAAAGGGGCACTCACTGGCTTCACCTCTGCCACCCATGGCTTGTCCTGTACCTGCTTAAATTGGCACAGCTCTAAGTGCGCCTGTACCCCCAGCTTATTTCTTGTTTTCAGAAGGCACTGAGGAGCTGGGCAGTCCCACCATTCAAGAAGCCGAGGCAGGAGGATTGTAGCAGTCTGAGTCCCACCTGATTTACATGGTGACCCCTACCTCCAAAATTAAAAAAAAAAAAAAAAAAAAATTAGAGCTGTGTTTGCATTTGCTTCAAACTCATATTCCAGAGAAGTAATATTTTTTATTTGCTAACTTAAACTTGAGCTTTCCTTCATATCTCAATTTTTGTGGCTAGTAGCAGATTTCCTGAAGTTGCACTGAGGTCTGAAGTAATAACTGATGTTTGTGAGCTCAGGTACTTCTGCATCATCTATTGACTGTTGGGTTTTCTTGTTACAGGATGTCCTCCTGATACAATCCAGCAAAAAGCCTGTATTCGCAGACCTCTCTGGAGATCTGCTAAAGAACAAAGGTATGATACTTCTTTTTGTTGTGTTTTGTTTTGTTTTCTTAGGTAAGGTCTCCCTATGTAGTCAGTCCTAGCTGGCCTGGAACTCATATGTATCCACCTGCCTCTGCCTCCTGAGTGCTTGGATTAAAAGCAGATGCCATTACACCTGGGAATATTTTTTTAAGATTCACTTATTTATGTGTATGTTTCAGCTTGCTTAAGTAAGTATACACCACATGTGCAGAAGCCATTGAAGGCCAGAAGAGGGTGTCAGATCCACTGGAACTTGAGTTAAAGGCAGTTGTGAGCCACCATGTGGGTGCTGGATACCCAATCAGGGACTATTGGAAGAACAGTAACTACTCTTAATCTCTGAGCCATGTTTCCAGCCCCCAAATTGGGGTTTATTTATTTATTTGTTGGTTTTTTTGAGACAGCGTTTCTCTGTAGATTTGGAGCCAGTCCTGGAACTGGCTCTGTAGACCAGGCTGGCTTTGAACTCACAGAGATTCACCTGTCTGCCTCCCGAGTGCTGGGATTAAAGGTGTGTGCCACGACCACCTTGCCAAATTGGGGTTTATTAAGAAAGGGTTAGGGACTGGAGAGATGGCTCAGAGATTAAGAGCACTGACTTTTCTTCCAGAGGTCCTGAGTTCAATTCCCAGCAACCACATGGTAGCTCACAACCATCTATAATGGAATCTGATGCCCTCTTCTGGCCTGCAGGTGTATACATGTCGATAGGGCACCATATACATAAAATAAATAAATCTTAAAAAAAAGGGGGGGGGGGCTGGAGAGATGGCTCAGTGGTTAAGAGCACTGACTGTTCTTCCAGAGATCCTAAGTTCAATTCCCGGCAACCACATGGTGGCTCACAACCACCTTGAACAAGATCTGGTGCCCTCTGCTGGCATGTTGGCAGAAGACTGTATACATAATAAATAAAATCTTTAAAAAAAGAAAAAATGAAAAAAAGGGCTAGCCAGTCGGTGGCGTGAGCCTTTAATCCCAGCACTCGGGAGACAGAGACAGGTGAATCTCTGTGAGTTCAAAGCCAACACTCGAAAGGCAGAGGTAGGCAGATCTCTGTGAGTTCCAGACCAGCCTGGTCTACAAGAACTAGTTCCAGGATAGGCTCCAAAGCTACGTAGGGAAACTGTCTCAAAAACAAAAACAAAGACAAAACAAAACAATAACAACAAAAAGAAAGGGTTTAGTTGTCTTCTGGGTGGTACTGTTTTTTTAGTTATCATTTTTACCAGGTTGGGTTTTGTTTTGTTGTTTGTTGTAGTCCAGATGGGGAGGGGTGAATAGAGAAAGAAATAGAAGAATAAGGATAGAAACTGGTCTGGAAGCTTATCTGAGCAGATGTGAGGGCACAGGAGTGGTGGGGATAGAGTGCAGCTCTCTGCTTACCCAGGCCTGCTGAGGCTGTGGTGGAAGCTTGAATCATGCATTGCGCGGCTGTGATCTTTCTTCACTTTAATCCCTTGGTTCTGAGAGATCATCAGAGAATGACAATCAGAGAATGTGGTTGATCTCTGAGGGCAGAAGCTAGCCCAAGCTAAGCTTCTGGACCTGTAACTTTCCATCCAGTCTTTTCATAGTATGAACTGGGACTCAGTGGGGCTACAGGCACAGCTGATACAGACTGTGGGTTTAGTAGTGAAAGATCTCATCAATAAGTTTTCAGAAGGCCACTGTGTTATTTACTTATAGTCTCAGCCCTTGGAGATTGAGGCAGGAGGATTCTGAGCTCAATTTTAGCCTGGGTGAGAACATATCTTTAAAGAAGTGTAATTTTTAATACATTATATCAAGGAAAGACTCATGCAATCAACATACATTAGTGTTGGTTGATTTTACCTCACTGCAAAGTTACTCTCCTCCCTTTTCATACTTTAAACTCTTCAAAAAATAAAGTTGGGGGCTTTATTTAAAAAAATAAATAAATAAAGATGGCTGAGTGATTAGGAGCATTGACTACTCTTGCAGAGGACCCAGGTTTAGTTCCCGGCACCTACACAGTGGCATATAACCATCTGCAAGTTTAGTTCTATAGAGGATTCCATGCTTGCTTCTGGCCTTCTCAGTCATCAAGGTGTGCATACATACATTCAGGCAAAACACTCATATATACAAAATAAGCAAATAACTAAATACTTAAAAAAAAAAAAGGTGCTTTGAAGTCTTGTGAACTTTCAGAATGTATGCACATAAAAACCTTTAGGGGTCAGAGTATCATTTTGCTTTTCAGCTATGTACAAACCTTTTCCCACCTACCTTCTGTCATAACTACTTGAAAGTATCTGCTCCCCTGCCACCTCCCTAAGATTCTAGATTAAGTGGAGTATGGATGTGCTGCAGCAAATCTGAACTTCACAGCCTTGCACAGAAGAAAGCCACCGTCATCAATTAGGGTAGATGAAGAATTTCTCATTGTTCCTGGACAGATGTAATGAGGGTTCAGCTACCTTGATACTAAACATATGACAATGAATTGTATAGCATCCCATAGAAAGATTAGATAAAATTATGAGGCATGCTCAGGCTAAGAAGTTCATGGGTAGATTGCTGTTTGGGATGATAGAAAATTAGATTATTTCACAGTGCTCAGTACTGTGTGGGGAATTGGAGGTGGCCTTTAGTTAGTAATTGATATTTATACTAACTGTTGACATCCAGCACACGTTTATCCATCCAGTGCTTGCTGCCTCTACCTATTGTAGATGTCTGGGAGTGTAGTTCAGTGGCAGAGCTAATTGTGTGTTCGGTTCTGGGTTCAATTGTTAGTATTAAAGTAACAAACTTATTACTTCCCCAACTTCTCTGTGAGGTGATGCTAGCTTTGTGCCTGCCAGGCAAGCCTTGTATCACTAAGTTTTACCTGCAGCCTGTGCACCAAATATTTTCAAATGGTGTTCTAACCTAGATACTGTTTTAACTATTTTCATGTCCAATTAAGAATCAAAGAGAAAAGACAGGCAGCTCTCCTAATATTGCAAGCACTTTTGCAGGTAGTGTTTACACATGATAGTTAATCCTCTATACAGAACTGAGGTAAGTGTACTTACATGCTTTCTACAAAAAAAGAAACTGAGACTCAGAGAAGCAAGTACCATAAAATTGAGGAGCTTCAGAGTTCTGGCTGGCCTTGAATTTGTGGTGGGCCACCTGTCTCCCTCCTTCGGGCTTTACAGGTGTGTCTGTAGTTGTGTTTACATTCACACAAAAGGTAGGTTTTTGTTGTTGTTGTTTATTTGCTTGCTTTATTAGTTTCTTTTTTTTCCTCTTTCTTTCTTTCTTTCTTTCTTTTTTTTTTTTTTTTTTGGTTTTTTCGAGATGGTTTCCCTGTGTAGCTTTGGGCTTTATTAGTTTTATGACAGTGGTATTAATACTAACTCAGAACTGAAAGGAATTAACTAAACTTCCATGTTCCTGTTATTCAGCTTTAGTAATGATCAGTCTAGTCTTACAGAAAGGCAGCTGGGTTTGGTTGGTTGGTTTGGTTTGATTTTTTGAGACAGGGTTTCTCTATGTAGCCCTGGCTGTCCTGGAATGCACGAGATCCACCTGCCTCTGCTTCAGTGCTGATATTTGAGGCATGCGTCACTACCACCTGGCTCAGAAAGGCAATTATTACAAGTCATTGGATTTAGGACCATTCAGCTTGCAAATTAATCTTACATAAAGTTCTACACATAATTGTTCTTTTTCTTTTTTCTTACTTGTTTTTGGCAGTGCTGGGGATTGAACCTGTGATTTCACTAATGCTAGGAATGGGTTCTACTATTGAGCTGCAGTCCCAGCTCTGACTGTTACTTTTCAAAGAGCTATTTTATCTATAATATATCTAATTTCAGGTAATAAAATGATCATTGAATAAGAATGTTGTAATGACAGTTTACTAGTGTTAGATTGGATGGATGGATGGATTAGTTTTACACTACCTAGCATTGATCCCAGGACCTTGTATATGCTAGGTAAGTGCTCTACCATTGAGCTTTAGTACTAGCCCTCTTTTCAGTTTTTTTTTTTTTTTCTCCAGTTTTTTGAGACAGGATTTCTATGCATATCCTAGACTGTCCTGGAACTTGCTCTAAACCAGGCTGGCCTTGAACTTACAGAGATCTTCTGCCTCCCAAGTGCTGGAATTAAAGGCATTCACTACCACCACCTGGCTGTAAACTTATTTATGTGCATAGGTATTTTGCCTGCATGTATGTCTATGTGAGGGTGTTGGATCACCTGGCACTGGAGTTACAGACAGTTAGGAGCTGCCATGTGGGTGCTGGAAATTGAACCTGGGTCCTCTGTAAGAGCATGCAGTGTTCTTAATGGCTAAGCCATCTCTCTAGCCCTCTTTTCAACTTTTATTTTGAGGTGCCTGTTCTGACCTGGGACACACTTTGTAGCTCTGACATTCTGTGATCTTGCTGTCGTGCCTCAGCCCCTGAGTAGCTGGTGTTACAAACTGGAACCACTAGGGCCTCCTAGTGGTATTTTAAAATGGCAATTTTCTTTTTTTTTTTTTTTTTTTTTTATTGTTTTCAAGACAGGATTTCTCTGTCTGTCTCAAAACTAATTCTGCAGACCAAAGATCTGCCTGAAAATGGTAATTTCTTAAGACTGAGTCAAGCTCACATTTTCTGTGCTGCTCAGTTATCTAGTATCATTTGGGAATGCCAAGTAACATATTGAGAAGGTGCTTTGTTTTATTTTATTTTTTTCAAAATTGGCTGCTTTTTTTGTCTCTTTATCATAGTTTGCAAAGAAACAAAATGCTGGTATGGCTTACTAAGCTTTTTGATTGTCTTTTTGAACTGAGTCTTCTGTTGTTAGATTCATGATGAAATTCATTTAGGGAGAGCAGCTTTTTTAATTTTAGTTTTTAGATTACATACTGATTTGAGTTTCTTTCTCTTCTGTAAAAGGAAATGTACACAATACAACTGGAACTCTGCCAGAACCCATTGAAGACATAGAAGGTATGAATGCCAGTGGGACTAAGGGGTAATAATGAAGGACACAGGGTGGCACTGTCAGTCAACATCTGTCAGTTGGAGGCAGGGACCACCAGGAGTAGACAAACTCATGACCCTCATTGAGCTTTTGTTACCCTAAAACCTTCAGTCTTGTGGACCCTGAATTTAAAAAGCAGCTCTTAAAGAAAGCCATGTGGAGAATTACTAATTGTCCTTTTTGGTTGTCATTACCAGGGAACTGTGCCATTTCCAAAATGAACAAAGTGAAGGAAGAATTGTGTGACTTAAACCTTGTCTGTGAAGTAGAAGATGGTCACCAACAGATTCTCAACTATGATAAGGAAAAACCCAGTTCTGCACATGATCATTCCACCACTGCAGCGAGCAAAGACTCTATAAAACCCTCAGAAGAAAATTCTAAAATTTTATATCTCACATCATATTTATCTGGCCCAAAATCCTTAGAAAAATGTCATTTTGAAGACAATGATTTAATAAAGGAATATGCTGAAAAAATACACAGAGTTGAGCAAAGCAAGAACTTCACTTGTGGAAAAGAAAGTAAAGAACAGTATTGGAGGCCCAGGAGTGAAAGAAGAGGTCTCTTTCCTTCCAATGTCAGACAACAAGAGCAGGATGGTTCTAATGAAAAACAGGTTGTGGAGTCCAGTAACCACAGTATCTGTACCATTCAGGCTAGTTCCTGTACAGAGAACTATAATTCTGTGCCTAATTCTTTTTCTGAAGCAACAGAAACAATGTTTAAAAAAAATGATCTGAAAATTACTTTAAACATTCAAGGTAATTTGGTATATTCCAAGGACCATAGAAAAACCGTCACTGATGTGAACCATCCTGAGGTACACTTTGAGGAAAGTAGTTTTCCCTTGTTGATGAATACTGAAGAGCCAGAACAAACAAGAATAAAGTCCAGTGCATTAAATGAAAAGATTTACAGTACAGACTCTAAGTCTATAGTCAGCATCCAGAGAAATCTGGATGATTCTCTGCCAAATAAAGCATCATGCAGTGATTTTCTGTCTGGAAGAAAATCCCTTCAGAATTTGATACCTGCAGATCCAGTAAGTTCTGAATATAATGAAATGTCAAAACCCAAGAAGGATACTGCAAAATTAGCACCATGTCCAGAGTTTGATTGTGGACCTGCTTCAGAAAAGCATGTACAGACCTCACATGACAACATTTCACATTTAGATGAGCCGATCATTGCCTGTGAGATGAGTGAACTTTCTTATAACAGTGAACTGGTTTCGCACAAAATAGAACATGAATGTGTTTTAAATCAACAAGTGTCCCTTAATTCTAAAGAGCATGTGACATTATCAACTGACTCTCTACTAAATCTAAACAGAGAGATGCCTTCAGCAACATGCAGAGATGCTCAACAGAGCCATCATTCTCTAAAGAATGAAACAAATGTTACCACCAATACTCAAACCATTCCTGCTGAGACAAAATTGGAAGCCATGTCTCCACAAGGTGACAAAACCTGTGGTGCCTCTTCATACATACATACCTTAAATATCAAAATAAGAAGCCCAGAAGGGCAAAAAGAAATGGTTGATTCAGGTATCAAAGATTTACATTCCACGTTTCTCACAAGTGAGAAAAAAGCAGCTGGCTATTCCTTTGACACAGAATGCCAAAATGTTCAGTCTCAGGATATCTCCAGCTGTCGATGTGTAATGAGAAATGCATCAGAAAAGAATATGTGTTCTGTTTGTGCTGCCCTTGGACCCAAAAAAGATATCCTGAAAGTCAGCAACTGTAAAATAAACTGTGGGAATGCATGTCAGTCTAGCAGTCACTGCTTCCAAAGACCTGAAGACTTTGTGGAAAATAGCACCTTTTTGGAGAGTGAACCTGCTGGGAGGGAGACTCAAAGCAGCATTCTAGGAGGCAAGCTTAGAAATGAACTGACAGCAGGAGTGTCGGATAGTGGAGCTTTAACCACAACCACTCACGCTAGCAGTCATATGGAAACCAGTGAGGAAGGACTGGGTGGAAAGAAACGGGGTAAACACAAAGACACTGCAGTTTATACACTCAGCACCTCTGCTTGTGACACACAAGAACTGAACCAATCTACAAACATTCCAAGTCCTGACACACTAGTGGACCAGTCTCTGACTGTTATTTCATCTCATTTTAAAACCGTGTTCCAAGCAGCTGGAAGTCTTGACCAGAAAGCAGATGAAGTTTCTGACTGTCAGGGTAACCAAAATAGTCCAGACAAATGCAGAAGTGAAGGTAAGCCAGCTCTGGAAGGAATAAACAGTGACCACCGAGAGACTAGCCCTGAGGGAAGCCTCAAGGAAAAGGATTTGATAGTTGGTTCAGGCAGTAAAAACCCTGTGTTTTGTGGTAGTTTAGAGAAAAAAGATTCCAAAGGAGCCTTTGAAAATAGTCCTGGCTCTAAAGAGTTGACACACAGTGTGCTAGATGTGGTGTGTCCAGACTGCATAGGTGAGCCTACAGAGGGTGTGCTAGACATGGAAGCATCTAGTCCAGCTGGTCATTCTACAAGGCGAGATAAATTAGCATACCATGAGACCTTAAGGAGTACTTCATCTCTTCGAGAGCTGAATGTTGTATTTATAGGTACAACTGACCAGAACTCAGAAATCTCAAATGCTGCTGCTTCTACAGTAGACTCTCCTGAAATACTAAAATCACGTGAAATAAAAGTATGCAGATCTCTAAAAGACTGTGAAATGGAAGAGTGTCCAGACTCTGCCATTGATCATGAAGTAGAATCTGTTGCCGATCATGAGCCACATATAAGAGCACTAGATAGAGGAGGTGTGTCTTTAAATCATATTCATTGTAAGCATCAAGATAAAGGAGGATCTGTGACAGAAGGACTAGGAGCAAATTCTGAGTTTGATGAGAAGAAAATCTTTGAATTATCCTCAAAAGACTTGTCTTCTAGATGCCGAGGCTCTGTTGACAGGCATTCCCGTATGTCTTCTGAAGAACATTTACCAGCTGGTATTAGTGGCAAAGCACCTAAATTGGAACATCTCTTTAAACCCAAAGATGGTAAAATGCTTCATGAAAATGTCAAGGATTGCACAGTCCAGTCTGACATGAAGGAAGGAATACCAGCCCATATAAGCAATCCTAGTGAAGGAGATACCACA
This sequence comes from Cricetulus griseus, assembly GCF_003668045.3. Classification (NCBI taxonomy): domain Eukaryota; kingdom Metazoa; phylum Chordata; class Mammalia; order Rodentia; family Cricetidae; genus Cricetulus; species Cricetulus griseus. The sequence continues at coordinate 101,877,661 of NW_023276807.1, read as the reverse complement.
TATGTCAGTGTGGACAAAAATGTTTGCAAAGCTTGTCATTCTCGTGAGAATTCCACAGATAAGTATTTGCCTTTGATAATGGAAACAGCAATTAAAATGGATAGAGAAAAGGGTATGCATGCACTGCTAGAACAACACATGTCATTGAACATGTTGTCAGATGAGATGCAGAATAAGAAGCAACCTGTGGCTGACCATGATGAGTCCATCATAATGGAAGAAGTCACCCTAAGAAAGCCAACCAAGAAAAAAATGGCTAGACAGCTTCAGAGGTTAGAAGACCCAAAAGAAGAAAGCTTATGTCATCTGTTAATGAAAGATATTGAATTATGCACAGGTCCTCGGCTTCTTGGTACCTCCTGGAAAGAACATGATCCCAGCTCTGCTGGGGGTGATCAAATACACGGTGCCTTTGTGACGCTGTCATATCAGCAAAGATTGCTTCCTGTAAAGAAGCAGCCTCATCGAACGTGTAAGAGAATTTCCTGCCTGGAGCCAGTTACTGTGCGGAGAAAAATAAGTAAAGTGAGAAATTCTAATTGTGGAAAGAGTTCCTCTAACCCCATCCCTACAAAAGCACACAGACTTCTCAGCCCATGTGCTGTGCCTGCTGCACCACTGGAACCTGAAGCAGTACCTAGCAAGAGCTTGTGTAGCCACATACCAAAGCTGAAGGCTACTCTGTGCCATCCCTTGAGGAGCCTGAGTTGTAGGAAGCCTACCAAAGAATCAGCCTTACTAAACAAGCTGTCTATCCTTGCCTCCAAACTGGTTCTGGCCACAAAGCCCCAAAAACTAAGATATCGGCGGTATTCCTCTTCCCTTGTTCCATTGGCTAAAAGCTATAAGCGCTTCAGATATAAAAAGCTCCTAGATGGATTTTCATATAATGCAATGCAGCTGGACCCATATTTGGCAGCTACTGGATGGGATAGGAGGTCTAACAGTAAGCCCTTGGCACTTTATTCTCTTGAATCTGTCAAAATGAGCTTCATAGATTTGAGCAACAAGATGCCATCACTGCTGTTTGGTACTGAAATCTTCCCATTTTCCTTTCATGTGAAATCACCCAGTTGCATGGTTGAGTCCTCCAGGACTTTTCCTGAGCACTGTGCTCCATCAAGGCTTGCCTTAGCAGAGACCTCCCAGTGCTCATCTCCACCTCCCAAGTGGACCTTTTCTTTTTTCATGTCCCATGGATGCCCTGGGATGGCCACATTCAGGGAAGACACTGGCTTCTGTAGTCAGACACGCACTCAGGCTCCTCCACAGACTACAGCTCCTCTCCGAGACTATGGAGGCACTGCCATAGTCCAGACCAGAGCAGACTGCTCTGTCCTTGGCCTTCACACACTTCTAGCACTTTGTTCACCAGGATGTTACCGAATCTGGACAAAAAAGCGGAGCTTCTCCAATCACATGCCTACCATGCAGAGGCTCTTCTTGACCCAGTTTACACAGGGCTTAAAAGGGTTAAGATCTCCAGCCTCTCTAGCAGACAAGGTCTTCTGCTCTCTGCCCTACTCAGTGGGCCGAGTGTTGTCCATTTGGAGCCAGCATGGGCCTTCCTGTACCTTCCAATTGCCAGCTCTTCATTCTACTCACAGCAAGCCACAGGGGAGCCTGAGCACCCTGAGCAGGTAAGAGCTTGTCTTCTCTTTTTTTCAGTGTATGGGGAAAAAGAGCCGGTGCGGTGCTGGGAATGCAGGACTGTCTGCTGGAGGTTTCCTGTGTCTGCATTGTGTACCTTGTAAAGCCTCTGTTGAGAGAGTGCAGTGGTAATTCTTGGCTTTAGAGGCCCTTAATATGCCCACAGCATCTTCTCTTATACCTTGCACCATCCTTTCCATTTTACTCTTCATGTCATAATCACCCCCCACACACACACACACACACATACCACACACACACAGTGTTTCTACATAGCTCTGCTGTTGTAGAACTCACTATATAGACCAGTCTGGCCTACCCTGCCCCTAAGTGCTGGAGTTAAATTTATGTACCACAGTGCCCAGTGTATGCCACCATCTTTCATTGTTGTTTGTTTGTGACACTGTATCTCAGGCTAGCCTGGAACTCAAGAACATCTTGCTGGTGAGTAACGGGATTGCAAGTATGAGCATTATGCTTCGCCTGTCTCTACATTTCTTTTGTAGTATATGCTTCAGAGGTTATATGCTCCATTAGAATACCTTGGTTTGGGGACTTTGTAAAATTTGTAGTGAACTGGACAGAAGTTCTTATGGTTTCACTATTGGGGGTAGGGGAGAATTATTTGATCACTATTATTGTATCTTCTAAAGGAAAATAGAAGAGGACTGGACTGGGGTATAGGTTAGTGGTAGAATGTTTGCTTGGTTAGTATAAGACCCTAAGTTCAGTCCAGCTCAGAGACAGAAGGAGGGAGGAACTTAAGATTTAAAGTTTCCTGTGAGAATATAGCTTGTGTAGAGTGTGTGCTTATTTGGGATCAACCCCTCCCCCCACACACACACACGAAAACAGTCATCAAAGAATTGTGTTAGATAACTTTTTTTTTTTTTCCTGTTTTTCAAAACAGCGTTTCTCTGTGGCTTTGGAGGCTGTCCTGGAACTAGCTCTTGTAGACCAGGTTGGTCTTGAACTCACAGAGATCTGCCTGCCTCTGCTTCCCGAGTGCTGGGATTAAAGGCGTGTGCCACCAATGCCCAGCCGATAACTCTTATTTTTAATTTGCTTTTAATATAACTGCTACAGATGAATTTTATTTATTTACTTACTTTCGGTTTTTCTAGACGGGGGTTTCTTTGTGTAGCCTTGGCTGTCCTGGAACTCATTTGTAGACCAGACTGGCCTCAAACTCACAGAGATCAGATTGCCTCTGCCTCCCGAGTGCTGGGATTGAAGGTGTGTGCCACCACTGCCCAGCTACTGTTGAAATTTTAGTAGTAATACTTCAAATCAAATCAAACCTACCCAAAACCTAATATTTCAAAGTAAGCTACTAAGGCAGGATTACAAGACCTGTTTGGGCTAAGTAGTCAGCTGTTGTCTGAAAAGCACATTAAAGGGGCTTGGAAAATTGCTCAGCAGTTACAAGGACTCCGGTTTAGTTTCTCTCAACTCTAGTCCTGTAACTCCAGTTCCCAAGGATACAGTGCCCTTTTCTGGCTTCTGTGGGAACATACATCCATATAGGAAAACAACCACAAAGGCAAGTGCTGAGACTAAAGGTGTGTGCCATCACACCAGCTATGTAAAATTATTGAATTCATAAATAAATAAATGGCGTGTCTGCTGGCAAATGGTTCAGTGAGTAAGCCACCAAACCTGACAACCTGAGTTGGATTCCTGAAACCCACACAGTGGAAGGAGAAAAATGACAAATTGTCCTTTGGCATTCATACACATACCATGATATACACATAGTGAGCTCACAAATATGTAGAAAATAAGAAAATATACTTCAAAAATTTTTAAATGATGCTGGTTAATGGTGGCTCACACCTTTAATCCCAGCACCTGGGAGGCAGAGGCAGGTGGATCTCTGTGAGTTCCAAGCCAGCCTGGTCTACAAATGAGTTCCAGGACAGCCAAGGCTACACAGAGGGACTTTGTCCTGAAAAACCAAAATAAATAAATAAAAAGAATCAGATTATTTCAAACGATAGCATACTGCTTGTATTGTTTAATATTTTGGTCTGCCTCTAGTATGTAAATTGTCATAATTGTTCTGTGCTACAAGTCTGTGAAACACAGCTTTAAACTGTGTTGTATCCCCTCCATCCCCACTCACTATAGTGGCCCCTGATTCCTGATCCTCCACCTCCCAAGTGCTAGGCTTATAGGCATGATCATTTCACTGTTAATGCCTTATACACTGCACTGGTATTCAGGGTGTCAGCCTTGGCTCCTTTTCTCTTTCAGAACCCTTTGTCATCTGTTTTTTCTACTTCTAAAATATTTTTACTTCCTACATTCTATATAAAGCTTTCTATTTTATATAATTTCTTCTTTTCCATTCTTGGAGGTAGGATCTTATACATATGTAGCCTAGAATTCAGGATTTTGTTTTATTTCAAATGGAAGGCAAATGGGTAGTGTTGCTCTGTGCTTTACTCATTGACTCTAAAAGTGACTTAAAATCATATGCCTAAGCTCACTTAATTTTTTATTCCTTTATTAAAATTTACTGATGAGCTGGGTGTGGTGGTAGAAGCCTTTAATCCCAGCGCTTGGGAGGCAGAGGCAGTCAGATCTTTGAGTTTGAGGACAGTCAGGGCTACACAGAGACACCTTGTCTCAAAAAGGAAAAAAAAAAAAAATCAAAACAACAACAAAAAAGAGAAGGTGATAGGTGGACCCCTTTCCCTTCCTGAAAAAGCAAAACAACAAAACACTTCACTTACTGCCAGCAAAATAATTGAGTAGCTTTGAAAACAATACCTAAATCAACTTAGTTTCCATAAGGTGTTTCTCCCACCACTGTGTGTGTGTGTGTGTGTGTGTGTGTGTGTGTGTGTGTGTGTGTGTGTGTGTGTGTGTGTGTGTGTGTAGGGGGGGAGGGAGAGAGGAGAGAACAGTTTTGGAGTTGGTCTCTCTTTCCATCTTTGTGTGTGTTTCAGGAATCAAGCTCAGGCTGTCACCTTTCATTGTCAGGCAGTAAGTGCTTTTACTGCTCAGCCATCCTGCCTGTCCCATTTTTCTATTTTGTTGAGACAGGGTCTCATGTTTAGAACCGGTTCAGACTCAGTATCTTAGCATGACCTTGAACTCATTATCATCTGTATACTCCCTAGTGCTGGGGTTGCTTGTATAGATACTTTGTTGTTGTATTTGGTTCTTTTATATGTAAAAGATACTTTTATATCTAATTTTTACAAACATTTGTTTGTTGTATGTGTGCATTATGTTGAGTGCACATGTGTCATGATGTGCATGTAGAGGTCAGCAGTGTTTTGGGGAGTTCATTCTTTTCTTCCACAACTCAGGTGATCAGGCTTGGCAGTAAGCTCCTCTGCATTTGGAGCCAGCTTACTATTCCTTATGTTTAAATTTTAAAGGAATCTTAACATGTGTAAATACCAACTTAAAAGGTATAAGTCCCCAAATCATTCTTGTTCCCCTCATTTCTTTTGCTGTCCTCTACTTTCTTGACAGTTTTCCCAGTTAAATTAGGAAGCACACGGGGGCTGGAGAAATGGCTCAGTGATCAAGAGCGCTTGGCTGTTCTTCCAGAGGACCCAGGTTCAATTCCCAGCACCCACAAGGCATCTCACAACTGCCTGTAATTCCAGTTTCTGGGGATCTGACACCAATGCACAGAAAATAAACTTAAATAAATTAAAAAAAAAAACAAAACAGGAAGCACTCTTCCTGTTAGCCTACTTCCTCCCAGGGATGAGCACATGAGCATAGTTTCACGGTTGGGAGGTTCTTGTTTCTTGGCCTCCATCATGTGCCAGTCAGTACCTCCAGTAACACCTTTGCTGTTGCCCCACCCTCATAACCTGCTGTTTTGTGCTTGTCTTTACTTCAGCCACACCACCATACCAAATGTGCCTCTTCCAGGCATGGAAGCTATCCATAACACCAACAGCAGTCACATGAGGTGAGCCTTGGCACATGGCCTTGAAATGTGGATGGGTGTGTGAGCAAGGGCAGGGGAGTATATATATATAGTGTTCTTAGCATGGGTCAGGCATGGCACAACTCTAACTTCTTGTCTCATTAATCTTACTATTTACAGGTCTCAGATAAACATCTCTGAGATTTGGTTGTGCTTTATATGTGGAGTTGTATAATTAGCACCATTTGCTTAACAAAAAAGTCATTAGCCAGCTTATTAGTATCTCCCCGGGCTGTTTCGGGTCCTGCTGCTTCATCAGCCTAAGTCCTAGTCCCTAAATGGTATTGGTCTCATTTGAGCAGTATTCATTTGCCCATTAACTAAATTTCTTCTCACCAGTCTCCACTCATTTACACATTTCTTTATAAAACTGCTCTAACTACTGGAAAGAATTAACCACATTCTTGTAACTTTTCACATGCGTAGACCCAGGTTGTGTCTAGAAGAAACTAGAAAACAGATTGATGTAGATGTCATTCCTGGAATGAAGAAACATCATTGATTCTAATCTATATGCTCAGAAATAATATAGGCTGGGATGATAGACAGCTCAGTCGGTAAATTGACTGCCTTGCAAGCATGAGGACCTGAGTTCCATCCCCCAGAACCCACATCAAAAGCCTGTAGGGTAGCACACATTTGTAATTCTAGTATGCAAGCAGGCAGAGACAAACAGGTCCTGAGGCTCACTGGCCAGCCACTGTAGGCTACTTGGTGAGCTTTAGGCCAGTGAGAGACTCCATCTCAAACACAAAATGGGATGGGAGAGCTGAGGAAGGACACTGTCTTAAGGTTGTCTTCTGGCCTCCATACACACACAAGAATGCACATGTGTACAGAAAAACTAAATAAAAATGTATGCTTACTGGAAGTAGAAAGCAAACCTCCTACAGGTTTATCTTCATTCTCTCTCCATGATGCTAGGCTAGAGCCTGTGTTCCCTGCCTTGGTGCCAAAGTCTTGCTTGGTAACAGAACCTGCTGTCAGCAAGCTCCTGCTTTCAGCCTCCGAGTTCCAGGTCCCTGGGTTTGATGAGCTGGGTGATGTGTCAGTGGCATGCCCCCGACCACAGAGCAACTCTGCAGAACAGAAAGAGGTAAGTGCAAAGTACCAAGGTGTCAGGTGGAGGTGGCATTGGGGTTTCCATTGTTGACTCATCACATGGTAGGTGCAGACTTAACTCCAGCTTGACTCAGTAGCTGGGACTACTAAGGTAGCAATTTTCCTGCTTGGCCAGGGCCTTGGCCAGGAAAGGATATGGTGGGGGTTTTATGGGGTTGTTCCCTTCATTTCGGTCTGTTTTCAGAGGTAGGGTCTTACTGTTTCGCCTTCCTCGCTTCCAACTCCTGGATTCAATTGTCCTCCTGTTCCATCAGGCGGGGCTTAGGTATCTTTTTATTATTATTATTATTCAGTTTCAGGTATTTTCAGGTATTTTTTTTTTATTTTTTACATATTGTGGCTTAGGTATCTTAAGTCATATTGTTTTCCAGATCCATTTTTCTCAGCAGCCCAATTAGAGGCCCTAAGAGTCCCTTTGCATTGAAAGATGAATAAATGATCGTGTCCTTCTGTTTATAGCATCACCTGTCTCCACTGATCAAAGACTTGGAGTTGATTATGGAACTGTTCGGCTCTGTTTTAATATATGAAGGAGCAGTAACTGAAAACACAGCTAGAGTAGCTGTCATTAGCTACTTTCCAGGTTTTTCTATAAACCAAGGGAACAATGTTTTGAGTATAAGGGCTTTATTTAAAAGGAATTACATTTTGCCTCTCTTTATTTTTAACCCTTAAAAACAGGCTGAGCCAGAGAAGAGACCAAAGAAAGTCTCACAGATCCGAATCCGGAAAACCATTCCTAAACCAGATCCCAACCTTACCCCAATGGGCCTGCCTCGGCCCAAAAGGTGAGCTTCTCTAATGCAAAGTGGGTTCACTTTCTTGGAAAATTGCTAGGCAAAGCATAATTGTCCTTGAAGTGGTCATATAATACGAATTCATTGATTGTAAGGTTAAATGTTTATATGCAAGATATTTTACTACATTAACCATTTTTATTGTTCTTCCTGTGCTAGGTATTATGTGTACATAAATCATAGTTTAAACTCAAGTAGGAATCTAGCCCTTGAGAGGCCAAGGCAGGAAGAGTTGCTCAAGTTAAGACCTTTGGATACTTAGTGAGTACAAAGCCAGCCTGTACTACAGTGTGAGGTCCCCACTCAAGAAAAAGAAAGGTGCCGGAGTTCCATGATGACACCCTGTCTCAAAATAGAACAACAAAAACAAACCCACACATAAACCAGAAAAAACAATTTACTTAAAAAGAAAAAAATTTTAGGTTTATTGATTTTATTTGTATGTGTATTTCCCTGCATGTATGTATATGAACCACATGTGTGCCTGGAGCACTCTAAGGCCAAAAGATGGTATTGATCTCCTGGGACTGGAAGTAGATATAGTTTATGAGCTAGAAATAGTTCCCATATGGCTGCTGGGAACCACCCCAGGCCCTGTGTAAGAGTAACAAGTGTTTTTAACTAGAGCCATAGCTCCAGTTCCCCAATATACTTTTTTGTTTTGTTTTGTCTTTTGAAACAGGGTTTCTCTGTGTAGCCTTGGCTGTCCCGGAACTCACTTTGTAGACCAGGCTGGTTCAAACTCAGAGAGCCCTCTGCCTTTGCCTCCTGAGTGCTGGGATTAAAGATGTGTGCCCTCCTGTGATCCCAACAATTGGGAGGTGGAAAAGGAGGAAAAAGAGTTCAAGGTCATCCTCAAAGTTCTCCAACCACTGTTCTCGTGTACTGAGTTCCAGTATATGTTTCATTGGTTCCCTTAAGTAACTTAAATTAAGTAACCTCCTAACTTCTAAGAGACTTATCTTTGGGCCATGGATCTGCCAACTGGTCTCCTTTTATAGTCTTGAACCCACAGTCTTCCTGTCTTAGCCTCCAAGTGCTAAGATTACAAATATATGTCATATTTTACAATTCTTTCTCCCTACATGCTCTTACTGTACTGCAGATGTATCAGAAGGTATTGTGAATGGAAGTCTGTGACTACCTTTGAGTTGTACTGAGCTATTACATCCTTTATTAACTACCCTCTTGTGCGCACATAATTTTAAGTGTGTGTTCTGCTTATGAGGGAAAGCCTGGTATTTGTCTTGGACATTTTAGAATTTTTGCATAATGAATCCCAGTTAAATATAATTTTTTTTCTGTAGCCAGATTTTTCTTTGGGTTGCCAACTCACAAAAAATAACATGGAGAGTTAATATTAATTATAAAACCTTGGCCTATATTTTAGGCTTGTTCTTAACTAGTTCTTGTAACTTAAATTAACTCATATTTTTTAATGTATGTTCTTTTACATGGCTCGGTTATCTTTACTATGTACTGCCCATCTTGCTTCCTCTGCATCTGGCTGGTGACTCCATATCTCTTCCTCTCCCAAGTCTTCTCTGTCCCCAGAAGTCCCACCTAACCTCTTCCTGCCTAGCTAATAACCATTTAGGTCTTTATCAAACCAATCACAGTGACAAATCTTCACACTGTGTAAAGGTATATTCTGCAACGTATTTCCTATAAATGTATAATTTCATTTTTCTTTACATACAAATAAAATTCCATTTCATGTATGTATATATACAGCATGTTTTCTTTATTACATTAATGGATATATAGCATGGTTGTATTTCTTATTTATTTTCTTTTTTCTTTTTGTTTTTCGAGACAGGGTTTCTCTGTATAGCTTTGGAGCCTATCCTGGCACTCACTCTGGAGACCAGGCTGGCCTCAAACTCACAGAGATATGCCTGCCTCTGCTTCCCGAGTGCTGGGATTAAAGGCGTGTGCCACCAACGCCTGGCATCTTTTTTTCTTAAGATTTATTTTTTATGTGCATTGGTGTTTTGCCTATGTGTATAAATGTGTGTGGGTGCCAGATCCCCTAGAACTGGAGTTACAGTTTTGAGCTTCCATATGGGAACTGGAAATTAAACCTGGTTCCTCTGGAAGAGCAGCCAGTGCTTTTTTTTTTTGTTTTGTTTTTGTTTTTTGTTTTTTGTTTTTTCGAGACAGGGTTTCTCTGTGGCTTTGGAGGCTGTCCTGGAACTAGCTCTTGTAGAACAGGCTGGTCTCGAACTCACAGAGATCCGCCTGCCTCTGCCTCCTAAGTGCTGGGATTAAAGGCGTGCGCCACCACTGCCTGGCGCAGCCAGTGCTCTTAACTGCTGAGCCATCTTTCCAGCCTTGACATATGGAATTTCTATTTCAGTGTTTTGGAAAAGCTTCACACTGATTTCCATGTTGGCTACAGAAGTTGGCACTTTGACCAGCAGTGCATAAAGATTTTTAAAGATTTATTATTTTTAAATGTGTTTGTATGTGTGTGTGTGTGCACATGATTGCAAGTGCCTACAAAAACCAGAGGGTTCTGATCCCACTGGAGCTATAGTTACAGGCATGGGTACTAGGAACTGAAGTTTAGTCTGCTATAATCTCTCTAGCCCCTATTATGTTTATCTTCATTCCTCACTTTCTGCCCTATCCACCTACCTCCCCATGTCTCTGTCTCCTGTGGGTGATTTTTTTTTTTTTTCCGTTTGTTTTTTCTGTAGTGGGCAATGAAACCAGGCTCTGTAGCCTGCATTCATGGTAGCATATTTTGTATTAGCATAGAGTATTTTCTCATGTGGATGCCCCAGGAGATGTGATCTTAGTGTTCTCTCCTTGCTTGTCTGCACTCACACTTTTACAACAATAATGCTACTCTCTTGCCCTCTATCTACCATTATCACACTTCTTATCTGTGTCTTTGAGAAAGCCTTTCTTCTCATACCTTTCCTTGGAAGATGGTGGAATCCAGGTACATCTGATTCTGAGTTCTTTTATAGTTTGAATTTTGCGGTTTCAGCTGGCTGACTCTGTGTCCCCTAGCCAAGTCGAACAAGGACACTGGGCAACCACTAATGCCACTCAGGAGAGGTATAGGCAGTCAGCAAGGCACCCAAGTCTATTAGACATGTCCTGGACATTCAAGACAGTTATTGGTCTCCATATGGTGGTGCTCCATTTTCTACAAATCTCTCCTTGGCAGTCTAGAATGAAAAGATATTTGGCTGCTGTGAGCCAGGTAGAATCCCAGTAGCTCTTGAATGTTAGGCAGGAGTTTCTTTGTTGGGGGCAAGAATGGCTTTGAGTTCTTTGCTTTCCTCATCTCTTCATGTCCAGTAGACTGATCTGTGGAGTGGCTCTCATTGCTTTCTGGAGCTTGGGATTGGTGAGTAACTGCATGAACAGCAGGTGGACTGGGATTCCTTATATCTTTCTGAGGAATTGCTCTTTTTATTTGTAGTATTCTTTATCTCTTCTTATTCATTTTGGTTAGAGGTCCACTTTGTCAGATATTAAAATAATTATACCAACTTGGTTTTGTTTTGTTTTGTTTTGTTTTGTTTTGTTTTTTAAGTTTTTCAAGACAGGGTTTCTCTGTGTAGCCTTGGCTGTCTTCAAGCTCACTCTATAGACCAGGCTGGCCTTGAACACCAATAGATGCATGCCTCCACCTCCCATGCTCTGGGATTAAAGGAATGTGCCACTATAGCCAGGCATATTTCTGCCCTTTAAAAAAAAACAAAAAAACACTTAATTTTGTTTTATTTGTATGGATGTTTTGTCTTCATCTGTGTTTCTGGACTGTGTGTATACCTGTTGCTCATGGATACCAGAAGAGGATGTAAGATCTCTTGGGAGTTACAGATGATTTCAAGATATCATGTTGATGCTGGGAATCAAACTTGGGTCTTCTCCACAAGCAACCAGTGCTCTGAACCACTAAGCAATCTCTCCAGCGCCTTGGCTTTATATTTTTGACACCTTGACTACAATTTCTTAATATGATAATACATTGCAGAGAGGCTCTTCTCTGGTTGTGTTTATTTGGGGTTCTAAGTACCTCTTGCATTTGAATGTCTCTCTAAACTTGGAAAAATCATGCTGTTTTCTTTAATGAGCCTCTGTATACCTGTGTTAACAGCAAACTCACGAATTCGCTCTCAAAATATTTCTGCCCCCTCTTTCACAATGTTCCCTGGTAAGTGCAGGAGTTGTGTTGTAGATGGGTTCTGGCACTCCACTATCAAGTTTTATGCATTTTAACCAGATACGATTTTCTGTAATGGTCTGTCTGTTGCAAACAGAAGTTTCTTTGATGAGGCGTAAGAGCTATATTTAACTGTGGGTATAAGGGTAAGTATTTAGAATGCTGTTAAGAATCATACTGGTTTAATAAAGTGGCAGAAGATTCTCCTCTTAAGACCTGTGCCTTACTAGACTGGGAAGTTAGGAAGGTTTCAAATACCAAGCATGATTTTTCTCTTCTTGAGCCGGTTTTAAGCTGTTGGTTACCACCAAGATGTGGGTGCCACTATTGCACCCTTAGGTCTATCTTGCCAGGCTGGAAGTTGTTGTAGACAATAGGCAGTTGACTAGGACTGTTGGTTACATTTCTCCCTTGGAAGCTTGCATAGCAGCACCTTGTGGTACTAGGAAAGCTAGTCCTTGGGGCCCTTTTAGGTCAGATCCAGCTTAGGTCCTCTGAGTTCTATGTCTAAAGTGCATGGTATCTTCAGTAATAGACACCTAAGTTCAAACACTGGGAAGCAGACAAGGGCAGGGCAATACCTATATTGTTTTGGGAGTTTCTTGAACTCTCCGGCTCAACTGCTCGTAAGGTTTCTTATCACCCATTTCTGGTCTTTTTTTTTTTTTCCCCTTAAGGCAGGATCTCACTTAGTGCCTTAAACTCATTCTGTAGCCTAGCTGAAAGGTACAGAGTTTGTTTGTTTGTGTTTGTTTTTGTTTTGTTTTGGTTGGTTGGTTTTTCAAGACAGGGTTTCTCTGTGTAGCTTTGGAGCCTGTCCTGTAAGTTGCTCTATAAACCAGGCTGGTCTCGAAATCACAGAGCTCCACCTGCCTCCTGAGTTCTGGGATTAAAGTCAAACACCACCACCTTCCTGCTGAAAGATAGAGTTGTTAGTAAATTTTTATCTTAAGATTCTTGTGGCTGGGGCTGGAGAGATGGTATAGGTGAGAGCACTTGCTGCTCTTGCAGATGGATCAGGCTTATTTCCCATGGTGGTTCATTCTCCAGTTCCAGAGGTTCTGGTGCCCTTGTCTAACCTCTGTGACCACAAGCAGGCACATATGTGCAAATATACATATTCGGGCAAAATACACAAACAGTAATATGAAAAAATCAAATAAAATGTTTGAGGGGAAAAAAGATTCTTTTGGGTTTTGAGATGGGAATCTCTTTTTTTTAAGATTTATTTTTTAATTTTATGTATATGAGTGCTTGGTCTGCATATTCAACTTTATGACAGAAGAGGGCATCAGATCTCATTTAGAGGCAGTTGTGAGCCACCATGTGGTTGCTGGAAATTGAACTCAAGAAGAGCAGCCAGTGCTCTTAACCACTGAGCCATTTTTCCATCCCTGAGATGGGATGTCTTGTGGAACCCCTTGCCCTCAAAGTAGCTATATACATTCAACACTGGCCCATGTCACCATAGTGTCCTTCCTGAACTAGAAACTAGATAGACTTCTATTTGGAGGTAGTTTGGTCATGACCTAAGTAGTATACATGGGCTCACATGTATATCAAGCCATACAGTATCTTACATTACTTTATTTGGGTTTTTTGGGGGATAATCTCACTATGTAGACCAGGCTGGCCTCAAACTTAGACATTCGTCTACCTCTGCCTTCCTAGTGTTGACATTAGATGTATGCGCCACCACCACCTGGCTGGTTTTATTTTATTTTTATTTATTTATTTTGGTTTTTCGAGACAAGGTTTCTCTGTATTGCTTTGGAGGCTGTCCTGGAACTCGCTCTGGAGACCAGGCTAGCCTCGAACTCACAGAGATCGGCCTGCCTCTAGCTCCCGAGGGCTGGGATTAAAGGAAGGCGTGCAAACTTCCCAGCTGGTTTTAAATTTTTTTAAACAATTTTTCTAGATTTTTTTTAAATGTATATGAATACTTTATCTACATGTCTGTACCACATGCATGCCTGGATTCATGGAGATCAGAAGAGGGCATCAGTCCTTAGAATTGAAATTAAGGATGGTTGTGAGAGACCATGAGGGTACTGGAGAGATGGCTCAGTAGTTAAGAGCACTTAGAGAGGACCACAGTAGGGTCCAGTTCCCAGCATCCACATGGCAGCTCACAGCCCTTTGTGCCTGGTGCCTGGGGAGGCCAGAAGAGGGCATCAGATCCCCTGAATCTGGAGTTACAGACAATTGTGAATTGCCAGTGGTGCTGGGAATGGAAACCAAGTTCTCTGCAAGAGCAGTCAGTGCTTTTAACTGTTGAGCTGTCTCTTCAGCCCCCATTTTTAATTTTTTGAGGAATCTCCAAGTTATTTTTGAGGAGGCTGGAGAGAACAATTAAGAGCCCTTGATGTTCTTCTAAGAGACCCTAATTTTGTTCCAGCACCCATGTCAAGTGGCCTCCAGCTCCCTCCCCAGAGGATCAGGTGCCTTATTGCACACACGCACAGAGATGCACACACACAGACACACATACACAAGTAAAAATGTCTTAAGAGCTTAGCAAAGAAAGTGTATAATGCCTATAGCAATCCATATGCCCAACTGTCCCTCCTCCAAGGTCTCCTCTGTGTCTGCACCACAGCAATCACCTGTCCTCAGACTCAAATGAGGTGGTATTGGAGTTGCTGGATTTCCATTTTCTGGATTGGTATTAATGTTTTTTTCACATTATTGACTTTCTACTCAGCTTTCTAGGAAATTGAGACTGCAAACATTCCTGTGCCAAGTTTGTGGAGTTTTAGGTTTATTTTTCAGTTTTGTTTGTTTGTTTTTTGCTACTCGTTGGGATCTCTGTATCTTCTGGAAATTATCCCTTTTAGCAGGTGTGTTATTTACAGATACTCTTCTGTTCAGATTGTCTCTTTGTTCTGTTGGTGCTTTGTTGCACAGAGCTGTTGAGTTTTGTGTGATCATATTGTTCGGTTGTACTTTCGTTACCTGCATGTCTAGAATCATATATTTAAAAAAAGACTTGGAGGCAGGCGTTGGTGGTGCACGCCTTTAATCTCAGCCCTTGGGAGGCAGAGGCAGGCGGATCTCTGTGAGTTTGAGACCAGCCTGGTCTACAGAGCAAGTTCCAAGACAGGCTTCAAAGCCACAGAGAAACCCGGTCTCAAAAAACAAACAAAAAAAGAGTTGGCTGGTTCAGTGTCATGAGACAACATTTCTCTAAGGCTTTCTTCTGATAGTTTCCTTGTTCCACTTGTCTTTTGTTTTTTGTTTGGTTTTTGTTTTTTTTTTCTGGTGTTGTTTTGCCTTTCCTGTTGTGGTTCCAGGAAACAAACCCAGAGCCTTTCATATTCCAGGAAAAGTGTTCTAGTACTGACCTTTGTCCCTATTTAGAGTCTCAATTCATTTTGAGTTGACTCTTACATATGATGAAAGACTAGTTTTATTTTTTTATGCATGGAGCCAGTTTTCCCAGTAGTACTTACAGATACTTTCCCTTCTATACTGTGTGCCCTTGTCAGCTGTGTTGAAAATCATTTGACTATAATAGGTGTGTGAATTTATTTCTATATTCTCCACTCTGTTTTATTGATTTTTATACCAATACCATGCTGTTTTGGTTATTACAGATGTGTGGTATTTCCTAGGGTTGTTTGTTTTTTGAGGCAGTGTCTTGCCATGTAGTACTAGTTGGTCTGAAACTCCTATCCCAGCCAAGCCTCAATCTTGGGGCAAGCCTGTTGCAGAGGTGATTGAGACAATCACCGTCATGCTTGGACTTGGTGCAGTGTGTTGTAAAGTTGAGTGTTGTAACCGGGCATGTTGGGGTACATCCATTTAATCCTGGCAGAGGCAGGTGGATGTCTGTGGGTTTGAGGCTAGCAAGGCCTGCATAGTTGAATTCTAGACTTCTAGACCAGCCATAATTACAAAATGACACCTTGTCTTGAAAAACCAAAAACCAAACCAAAACAAGAGAAATAAAGAAAAAAACAGAAATTAAATAAAATTTAAAAGTTAGATATTGTAATGCCTTCAGCTGTGTTTTTGTTTTGTTTCTTTCTTTTGCCATGCTGGGGATGGAGGCCAGGGACTTACATATGCTAGGCAAGTATTATACCACAAAGCAAAACCTCCAGCTTTGTTTTTTACGTTCATTTTATCTATTTGTGTGTGTGTCTTGTCTGTCTTTCTGTCTCTGTGTGTGTTCGTGTGCGTGCGTGCATGTGTCTTTGTAAGTGTATGAACACCTGAGAGGTGAGGATGGAGACCAGATGAGGCCACGGTATGTCCTGTCATTCTTTGCTTTTTTCATTTGGGACAGGGTTTCTTCTTGAACCTACACTGGTGAAGTCAGCCCCACCCCCACCTGCCTTCAGGGTCAGAGCTTAGTCCCTTACCTGGCTGGTAGGGCCCGTACTCTGCTCCTCATGATTAAGGGTCTCACCAGCCCCTCCAGTTTTGTTCTTTTTTCCTCATGATTGTTTTGTAAGATCATCATTATTTTCTTGGTCCTCTGGGTAAAAGGTAGAAAGACAAATCAATGGTGTGTTTTAAATGACCTTGTGGAAATTTCTCATATATGTCAATTGTATAAATTAAAGATTGAGACATTGATTGCCTCAAAGCTATCGCCTTCTATACATGTGGAAAGTCCCTGGATGAGGGTGTAAAGCTCACACTGTAAGTGTTAGGCCGAAGCTTGATTTAGCTCTTGGGTTTTTGCCTTAGTATCAAGTATTGGTTTGGGTACGATAAGACTATAGAAACCACCCCGTATTTTAATTTAATGTGGAATTTCAAACTGTAGCAGGATAGTAAATGTAACGTGGATTCTGAAGGGCGTGCTCAGACTGAGGAAGAGGAACAGAAGAAGGACATACTGGGGAGGGTCACCAATCCCCACAGTTGATGTTGAGACTGTTGAAGAAGCTGTGGCTGCAGCCCATTGGGTGGCTGAATCACAGAGGCCATAGCAGTCAAGTAGGAAAGAACCACATTTTGGAGCACATAAAATAAGTGCTGACAGGCAACCCACAGAAGGAGTTAGGCTGTAGCTGCAATACAAGATCTGCAGTCTGTGATGTTTATTACAAAAGGAACACACAAAACCATGGACAGGGTGCCTCTGAGACCTAGAGGACCTTCTCTGCAGGCCAGGGCTATTATGTTACCAAAGGACTTTTTGCTCTGGCCACATAGCATAGGTATAGGCCTTTTAGATGATTTCCAAACACTCCTGTGTATATGTGTCACTAATGGGTTCATGGCAGAACACAGAGGAGCAGCACTCTCATCCTGAACTGTTCTTCTAGCACCTTATAACTAATCTGAGCTTTGTATTGGTGTATAGAAGAAATGCTTAAGCAGCCCAGGAGTCCAGTACCATAAAGCAGATCCTCACACTCACATTTTGAACTAATTCAAAATATTTTGACAGGGGCTGGAGAAATGGCTCAGAGGTTAAGAGAACTGCCTGCTCTTCAAAAGGTCCTGAGTTCAATTCCCAGCAACCACATGGTGGCTCACAATCATCTGTAATGACATCTGGTGCCGAACACTGTACACATAATAAATAAATAAATCTTGGGGCTGGAGAGACAGCCCAGAGGTTAAGAGCAGTGGCTGCTCTTCCAGAGGTCCTGAGTTCAGTTCCCAGCAACCACATGGTGGCTCACAACCATCTGTTATGAGATCTGGTGTACAGATATACATGGAAGCAGAATGTTGTATACATAATAAATAAATAAAATCTTTAAAAAAATATTTTGACAAGGAGCACATTTCAGGCAATAGCAAAGCATTGACACATTTTCTTACCGAAAAGATATGTTTTCAATGGGTTTGCTATGTCTCAGAGGTTAGTTATATTACTGATCTTGCCAAGATCCCAAGTTTAGTTCTCAGCGCCCATGTGAGGTGAGTCACAACCACTTGTGGCTCCAGCTCCAGGTAACCTGACACCCTTTTCTGGCTTTTGTGGATACCTACACTCATAAACAGGTACACACACACACACACACACACACACACACACACAAATAAAAAATAAATCTTTTGAGCTGGGCATTGGTGGCACAACACCTTTAATCCCAGCACTGGGGAGGCAGAGGCAGGCCGATCTCTGTGAGTTCAAGGCCAGCCTGGTCTACAAGAGCTAGTTCCAGGACAGGCTCCAAAGCAATAACCGTGTCTCGAAAAAAAAACAAAACAAAACAAAAAACCTTTTTAAAAGTAATTTTATATATATAATGAGATTTGAAAAGACATATATATATATGAGATTTGAAGAAGACTGGAGAAATGACCCAAAAGTGAAGAGCACAGGCTGTTCTTCCATAGGATCAAGTTCAGGTCCTAAAATTTTAACTCCTCTTCCAAGGGACCTGACACTTTCTTGACTTCCCTAGGCACTAGGCACCATGTGGTGCACATACATTAATGCAGGCAAAATACTCATAAAGTAAATAATCTTTAAAACAAAATTATCAAAAAGATTTGAATAAATGAAAATGTTCTGATACAATGCTTGTATAAAAGACAAAATAGTAATAACCAAGAAAGAAGTTTGTTTTGTGTTTTGAGAAAGGGTCTCTGTGTAGCCCTGACTGTCCTGGAACTCACTATGTAGACCAGGCTGGCCTCGAACTCACAGAGATTCACCTGCCTCTGCCTCCTATCAAAGATACTCACCACCACATCCAGCTAAGAGGAAAATTTAAAAGGAATGAAATAAGAATACTAGCCTCAGAGATTTAAAATGTTAAGTCTTAGAAATTTAGCTAGAACATAGATCGTAAATTGCTGAAACAATAGAACATCTGAAAACGAATACCAATACATAGGGAGATTTAAGATATCTTCTCAGAGCGGTGATGGAAAGCTGTGCTCTTAATTGCTCTTGGGATGGTAGCCATTTTAAGAATAATAAAGTTGTATCTGTATGTCTTTATCTTAAACATATTCCCTACTAATCAGATTTCAGTGTAAACAAAATAACCTAAAAACATCTGAAGAAACCTTGGGAAATTTCAGGTTAGAATGGGTTAACTATAATAGAAATTTGTAAGTCATAAAACAAAACATGATAAATAAAAGCCTAGAGACTGATACTGGGGTTCAAACTTCAAGCTAAGGTCAGAAAAGCAATATAGTGGACCACCAGCTCTTAATACTACTTCAAGCTGAATGCGCTGATCCTGCTGTCTCTCCTCAGTGTGACTGGAGAATCCTGAGACTGAATGTCTTACTATCCTAGTTGATACTGAGCCTTCCTATCTTCAGTATGGCTGGAGAATCAATGCCTCATCTTCAGTGTGACTGGAAAATGAATGCCTCCTACTGAATACTGAAGGCCCTGCTTCTATCTTTTATACCCCTCTAGTGCTGGGATTAAAGACATGTGATCTGTTACTCTTTTAGACTGATTCAATCTCTTGTATCCCTGGGTGGCCTTGATCTCAGAGAAATCCATCTATTTCTTAATCCCGAGTCCTAGGATTAAAGGTGTGTGCCTGGCTTCTTTGGATTGTGACTGACTTTGCTTTCTGAATCCTCGGGCAAGCTTTAATAAATCATAATATATCACCACAGCTGAAAAATATACTGCATAAAAATAAAGAAGTTCTAGAGCCAAACCTGGTAGTACACATCTGTAACCCTGGCACTTAGGAGGTAGATGCAAAACTGAGGCTGGAGAGGTGGCATTGGTGAAAAGCACTTGCAGAGGACCCAGGTTTGGTTCCCAGCACCAACATTGTAGCTCACAACCATCTATATGACTCCAGTTCCAGGAGCTCTAGTGCTTTTTGTGGCCTTTGTAAGCACTTGCTCACACACATTGTACCCATACATATATTCAGGCAAAACACTCTTACACATTAAATAAAAATAAATAAGGCTGGGCTGTGGTGGCACAAGCCTTTAATCCCACCACTTGGGAGGCAGAAGCAGGTGTATCTCTGTGAGTTTGAGGCCAGCCTGGCCTACAGAGTGAGTGCCAGGAGAGGCTCTAAAACTACACAAAGAAACCCTGTCTCGGAAAAAAAAAAAAAAAAGAAACAAAAGGGAAATGCTTTATGATGCAATAATTCTCATTCTAGTGACTTATTAGGTAAATTTATATAGCAAGATTGAAAACACAAATGTGGTTGAATGATTACATATAATGTGTGTCTCTGTTTATTGGGGCTGGTGACATGGCTCAGCAGTGCTCTTGCAGAGGACCCAAGTTCTGTTCCCAGCACCCGCCAATACAGTGGCTCACAACCATCTGTAACTCTAATTTCAGGGGTTTGATGCCCCTTCTGACCTCCTCAGGCTCCTACATGTGTTTTGTACATATACATTTGAACAGAAATGCATATACAAATTAAAAAATTAATACATTTTCAAGTTACTGCTTTAGAGAAACCAAGTGTCAGCCAAGTATTGTGGCACATGCTTATAGTTCGTCCTTCTCTGGAAGCTAAGACAGGTGGGTTGTTTCATTTCAGGAGTTGAAGGCCACCTTGGACAACAGTGTGAGCCCAGCTCAAATAAGAAAGGAAGTAATGGCCAGGCATTAGTGGCACATGCCTTTAATCCCAACACTCAGGAGGCAGAGGCAGGCAGATCTCTGTGAGTTCGAGGCCAGCCTGGTCTACAGAGTGAGTTCCAGGACAGCCTCCAAAGCTACACAGAGAAACCCTGTTTTGAAAACTTAAAAAAAAAAAAAAAAAAAAAAAAAAAAAGGAAGGAAGGAAGAAAAAGAAAGGAAGTAATGTGTGCCATTCTCAAATAACAGTGGTAGAATTGGTAGATTACTCAGACCAGATAATTGGTACTGGACTCAGGGTACAAAAGGAATCCACATTTTTACTGCATATACTTGAGAACAATGCCAAAGTTAAGCATTTCAATGTTAATTCTTTGATCATTGAACATATCTGTGGAGCAGAACACTGGAGATGGATGTACCACTAGACTTATGGAGGTCCCTATGCCACAAAGCTTACATGGAGAAAGCTAGTTATTGCTGAGCCAGCAGAAGTGGTTGCACAGAAAACATGAAATAAAAACTAAGTTGCAGAAATAAATTCAACATAAAATAAATGTACATAAATGCACTTGCCTTTAATCTCAGCAGTGCTCAGATCTCTGAATTAAAGGCCAACCTGGTCTACATAGTGAGTTCTCTAGGACTGTATAATGACACCTTCTTTCAAAAAAAAAAAGAAATCATAAAGTGGATATGAACCAAAAATAAACACATGTTTCTCCCTCCCCAATAACCAGGACAACAATAAAGGACGTTACCTTCTCCAAACCTTGGCAGTGAGTGAAAGGGTAAGAACTTTCAGGAATTCGCCATTTTTATGAATTGGCAGCCTGTATCCATGGTACCAGGAAGGGCTGGCAACCCTAAGCTGAGGCTCTAGTTTACAGGGGCCCTTGGTTAGTTGTTTAGTCCCTTCACCTCCAGCTCTGACAGAAAACTGCACAGCCACCTCCTCACCCTGCATTTGCCAAGTGACAAGGAGTTCCTTGGAGCATCTGAGCTACAGCCCAGCACATCTGTAACTGGGCAGCTAGGGCCACACAATAGCACTATGGAATCGTACCTGAATCACCAAGGGTGACAAGGTCTGCAAGTCTGTCCCTTCTTGCAGGCTTATGTGGAAGGAGTCTGGCCCCTGTGGTGAACTGGGCCTGCTGGCTCTCATTCTACAGCTTGCATTTGGCAGAGCAGGATGACATTGTGTAACCATTTTTTTAAAAGATTTATTTATATGTCTGAATATTTTGCCTGCATATATCTGTGTATATATGCTTACCTAGTATCCAAAGAAGTCATAAGGGAGTGTTGGGTACCCCAGAACTGGATTTATGTATGGTTGTACATTATGCAGGTTCTGAGCACCAAACCTGGGTCCTCCGCAAGAGCAACAAGTGTTCTAAACAGCTGATGGTCGTGTGAATGAGGTCAAGTGGCTTGGGCTGTACTGGCAGCTCTTGGCCAGCCGCAGCTAAGAGCATTTGGATCTGGAAATTAATGAAGAGGATGTGTATAAAATGTGTCAGTGTCCTCAGCCCCATCCACATGATAGTAAGGCATCCACGTGAGGAGGTTCAACCTCTTCCAGCTTTGATAACACAGTAAAGTTCTACCAGGAAAAGGACAAACTGTGTCTCCCTGATGACCATGAATCCACTATATGGACCTCCGCCTGTGACTCCATTGGTCAGCACCTGGCATCCCACATTAATAACTATACAGTGTGTTTAGTGCCAGTATCTCCTAGGCAACAAACAAGGGTGACAGCTAGAAATATATCTGCATGTTAGGGGTTCTGCTCCAGCACCATTTATGACATTTAGTGTCATCTAACTGGGGCCCTCACAACAGCTTGTAGGGATGACACCATCATCTGGGTGTTGGAGTAGACTCCAGCTCAGATCTGCACCATCTGATAGTCCACCTGTATCTGCTGTTTCCCAGGATGTCAGCTTTGCATCCTAGAACTCACAGGAGCTATCCTTCTGCAGTGATGATGGGCATGTTGCCTCAGGAAATTCTGATCTCTGAGCTTCCAAAAAATTGGGAAGTTGTTCCACAAAAAATGCCCCAAGACTTTGCCAGCTCCTGAGAGTACCTGAAAAAGCAACCTTGAGCCAAGGCAGTGGTGGCACACTCCTTTAATCCCAGCACTCAGGAGGCAGAGGCTGGAGGATCTCTATCTCTGAGTTCCAGGACAGGTTCTAAAGCTACACAGTGCCTGGGGGGTCAGGGAAGCACATTTGACCTTCATTTACCTTAACTCATTTTAGTTGAGACTTGAGAAGTGTGGAACCACACAGCCACTTACTGTTCTGTCCTTGACACAGTAAAACTGCAGAAAATAAGTACATGCCACAGATTTTGCTGCAACAGGGAATGGTATTGATTTGGGGGGTGAATGTAGTGTTTATTTATTTTTGGTTTTTTTGGAGACATTGTTTCTCTATGTAACTGTGAAAGCCTCCAGATTTACTTAAAAGCAGAGACCTCGGCCTGTGCTATGTGCGTCTTTCCATCTTTATTCGTCTGCTGTTTTCTAGGGAGAGAATAGCCTTATATACACTTACAGCACAGTGGAAAAACCCCAGGCGCAAGAGCTCGTGTTTTTCCAGGTGTAGTGGGTGAGGCTGGGGCTATAAGCCAGGACTAGAACGCAGGATGTGCTTGTGGTTATTGGCTGACAAGCAATTCAGAGACCCCGTGTGGGCTAGGACCCAACATGTAACACTCTAAGTGTCCTGGAACTCTCTTTGTAGAGCGACTAGGCTAGTTGAGAAGGTGCGGGGATTGCCTAGGCTCTGGGTCTTGTCCTCAGTGCTGTATTTGTGCACATCTTCAGTCTTAGCACCAGGGAGGTGGAGACAGGAGGACCAAATGTTCCAGGTCTTCCTCAGGTATATAAGGAGTTCAAGGCTAGCCTAGGCTAGAGATTATAAATAAGTAAATGAATAAAATGGAGGTGATTTTTAGAGCCATCTATAAATAGAAAAACATCTGGTGACTATTGAGAAATGACTTGATATTACCTGGGATCAGTTTTCAGATTCATTGAAATCTGTCAAAGGACTAACGATCCCATCCCCCCCAACGCCCCCCCCCCCAGAAATTGAAAAGTAGGTTGTAAAATTCTTTATGGAAAAAAAATTACCAAAAATAGTTAAAACAGCTGGGCAGTGGTGACACACATCTTTGGTTTGTTTTGTTTCAAGACAGGTATTCTCTGTGTAGCTTTGGAGCCTATCCTGGCACTCACTCTGGAGACCAGGCTGGCCTCGAACTCACATAGATCCTCCTGCCTCTGCCTCCCAAGTGCTGGGATTAAAGGTATTCGCCACCAACGCCCAACTGTGGCACACAACTTTAATCTCGGGATTTGGGAGTCAGAGTCAGGCAGATTTCTGAATTCAAGGGCAGGCTGGTCTACAGAGTGAGTTCCAGGACAGCCAGGGCTGTTACACAGAGAAAACCTGCCTTGAAAAACAATAAACAAATAAACAAATAAATAATAGTTAAAACAGTCTTGAAGAAGGACCAGAGTACACGTTTCACACTGATTTATTTTAAACTTATGCAGTTTAGTTGGGTTGGGAAAATGGCTTAGTGGATAAGATTTCTTGCTGTTCAAGTATGAGGACTGGAATTCATTAACAAACACCCACCTAAAAACTAAACATGTCAACACATGCTTGTGACCCCACTGTTGAGTGAGGGTGGAGATTTCAGTGGATAGTTGTATAGCCTACCCAAAATGGAAAGCTTCCAGTTCCCTTTTTTTAAATTATGTTCGTGAGTGTTCACCCTCCATATGCATGCAGGGTCTGTCTGCTGGGAGCAAAAGAGGGCATCAGATCCCCTGGAACTAGAGTTACAGTTGTGAGCCACCATATGGGTGCTAGAAATGGAACCTGGTTCCATTAGGAGCAACAGGTGCTCTTAATGACTGGCCATGTCTCTCTTCCTGAGAGACCTTGTCTGAAAGGAATAAGGTGAATAGAAATAGGGAAGATACCCAACTGACCTCCTCTAGCTTCTGTATACAGCGGTATGAATATATACCCATGCAGTCCATGTACATGTACCACACACACACACACACACACCAAAAATAAACAGTTACATTTAAAATAGTTGAAATGGCCAAGCATGGCCTATAATCCCAGCTTTCTAGACACTGAAGCAGAGTTTAAGGGCAGCTTGAGCTATAAGGTGAGATTTTCTTTGAAAAAAAAAAATTGTCAGATGTTGTGCTCTTCAGATTTTACTCTGTGTAGCTTTGGAACCTGTCCTGTAGACCAGGCTGACTTAAACTCACAGAGATCCGACTGCCTCTGCCTCCTGAATGCTGGGATTAAAGGCCTGTGCCACCACCTCCCAGCTCACAAAGGACTCTCAGTAAGAAAATGAACAACCCAATTCAAAAATGGGCAGAGTCCCTGAACTGACATCTTATCAAAGAAGAAACAGAAAGGAAAACACACTTGAAAGGCACTAGGTGTTGTGTGTCATTGGAGAGTTGTGCCTTAAAGTAAGGACAAGGCACAGCACTAATGCTAGCTGGGCTGAGGAGCATGCAGTGTCTTACAGAACCAAATATACTCTTACCATACATTACAGCAATTATATTCCTTAGATTTTTATCTGGAAAACTTAACACACATTTACATGAGTTTTTACCCTGCCTGCCTCTGCCTCCTGAGCGCTGGGATTAATTAAAGAAATAAAAGAAAGAGAAAACTGACACAATTTATCCCTTGACCTCCCCCTGCCACACACACATGCACACATAAATACATACATGTAATCCAAAGTTTGAGACCAGTCTGGATCACATACTGAAACACTTTCTCAATAAGTAAATAAATACATTTCAAAGGGAAAGACTGAGAAGTACTTGAGGCCACCCTGGGCAACATAACATGACCTTGTTTCCAAGGAAAATATAACTGAAAAATTATTCTACATTCATTTATTTATTTTGTGTATGGGCACACACATGCTATGGTAATGCATGTGATATCAGAAGATACTCTGGACTATGTCACTTGTTCAAAAAATAAAATGCGTTAAAAGACATAGGGCCAGATTTGGTGGCTAAGACCTTTAATCCCAGCACTCAGGAGGCAGAGTCAGGCAGATCTCTGTGAGTTCCAGCCAGAGCTATTCAGAGAAACCCTGTCTCAATAAAATAAAATAAATTCTCTTGAAGGGCTGGAGAGATGACTCAATTCGTTAAAAGCACTGGCTATGCTTGCAAATGACATAGCTTCAATTCTCAGCTCCTTCATGGTGGCTCACAACTGTAGCTCTGATTCTAAGGAGTTCATCACCCTCGTTAGACTATTCAGGCACCAGACAGGCACACAGTGCATAGATGTACATGCAGGCAAAAACCCCACATGCATAAAATGATTTTTTTAAATAATAAAAAGAAACCCAGCAAAAGTTTACTATGTTCATTAAATTCTTGCCAGCCACTAAAGCTTATACTTTCCAAGCCATGAATAAGAATATAAAGAAACCAAACTGGCTGCCTGTGGCAGGAGTAGAGCACCTGTCCAGCATTCATGAAACCCAGCACTGCTAATGGAAAGAAAGAAAGCCGCTGGGCGCAGTTCATGTTTGTCACCCCAGCAATTACAGAGGAGGCGGCAGGAGTGTCTGACAGGGCTACCTAGTGAGACCTGGTCTGAGAACCCAAAAGGAACAAGAGAAAGCCATCAATTAAGGCGAACAGCTGGTGTGAAACTGTAGCAGAGTGCTTGGCTGGGGACCTGAGCTCCATTCATAGCTCTAGCAACAAGGAATTTGATAAACAGGGTTTTGACTTTTCAACTTAAAGGAATGTGTGAGTGGAAGCAGGCATGAAGAATCCTTTTTTTTCTCTTTGCAGGTTAAAGAAGAAAGAGTTTAGTTTAGAAGAGATATATACAAACAAGAATTACAAGTCTCCTCCTGCAAACAGGTAACTCCTGTGGCTGGGCTAAGGGGTGGTGCTAGAATGATTGATCCTCTCACCTTTCTCACTTAGAAGCTTCTATGCACCTCTACCAGGTATTGAGCAGGGTTTGGTGTAGCCACGCCTAAGTAGGCGTGGCTACAGCTTCCCCTACAGTTTGGTTTGGTTTTTGTTTTTTTGTTTTGTTTTGTTTTGTTTTGTGAGACAGAATCATTACGCAGGCTTGGCTAGCTGAAAATTCACAGATCTACCTGCCTCTGCCGAGCTCTGGGATTAAAGGTGCTTCCTGTCCAGCCCAGTATTGGACTTTAGAAATAGCTAGACTTGGGCTGAAGAGGTGGCTCAGGGATTAAGAGCACTGGCTGCGCTTCAGAGGTCCTTCTGGCCTGCAGGCAGGGCACTGTAAAAATAAATAAATAAATCTAGAAAAGAATTATCTACAATTGGGGTTTGGGTTCCAAATCCTTGAATCAGAGAGGAAGTGTTTGTGAGACTCTGTAGTCATAGATGTCTGTTTACCTTGCACCTGTGTTTTACTGAATACACTAAGTAGCTTCATCTGGGCTGTTAATTACTGTTTCAAACATGATTTCAAGCCCAAATATAGAAGCAGTGTCACTTGGCCACTTTTGAGTTAGTTTGAAGCAGTGACAGTTATTGACTATTTTGTCTGGGACAAAGGAAGAGAGTCATGGTAATTTCTCCTAGGATTTTGTACATGGGCTCTGCCTAGAAGACATTTACTTATAGGACACTATTCATTGCAGCGTTGCTAATAGGAAAGAACTAGGAACAACTGAAAGTGTGCTTTACTAGGGTTCTCATTCCGCTTTGGTCTGTTTTTATATATAATGAAATATAATGCATAGCTGTTGAAAATGAATCAGTGTTGTATTAAATGGAAACAAGCTTCGGGGTCTTTCCTAGGTAAGAGGGACCCCACTGCAGGACAGTGTGTGTTGCTTACTGCTGTTGGGAAGATGTACCATCACTTAGCAAATTCTAGGCCTATTCAAGGCTTGTCCCCAAACCAGGTGCCCCTCCCTCAGCCTTCCTGGTAATTGGTATTATAGACTTGCATCACCATACCTGACTTTCCTTTTTTGTGTTGTTGTTTGGTTGGTTTTTGAGACAGGATTGATCTGTGTGATCCTGGCTGTCCTGGATCTTGTTCAGTACACCATGCTGGCCTCTAACTCAGAGGTTCACCTACCTCTGCTCCTCCTGAGTGCTGGAATTAAAAGTGTGTGCTTCAGTGGCCCAGCCTAACTTTCCTTTTTTTAAAGACCATGCTGAAAGCTGGGTGGTGTTGCTTCACACCTTTAATCCCAGCGCTCAGGAAGCAGAGACAGGTGGATCTGTGAGTGGGAGGACCAGAGCAAGTTCTAGGACAGCCAGGGCTACACAGAGAAACTCTGTCTTTAAAAACCTTAAAAAAAAAAAGTTGATGTTGCAGTCCCCATGTGTGGTAGACAAACGCTACCACGAGTTCCCATTTGTTTTGTTTTATTTTTCATTATTTTTATGGTTTGTGAGCTAATAGCTTTGATCACAAAAGGAAAACTCAAAATTGTGGTAGAACTCCATGTGGCTCATGGAATTTAAAAGGGTTACTGTCTGGAGCCTGGTATGGTAGATAAGCATGTCTTGGAAGGCAGAGGTAGTGGGTGTCAAGAATTTCCGGTCCTCCTTAGCTACATAGGGAGTTCAAAGCCAGCCTGGGCTGTGTGACAAAAGGTTTTGCTGTTTGCCCACTGCCAACTACTATGTTACTTAATGTGTCTACACATTTACTTTGAAGAACATACAAAAAACCAGCAGTTACCTGTATTATACATACAGGAGTTTGTATACCCTTAAGTTTGAATGTTTTCCCTTTGTGCACATACTTATAAAACATGTGTGCCTTTTCCTATGCATAGAAATAGCCGGCCACAGGAAATAGTCAAGTTGGGAATCAGTACAGGCAGCATTTGGTTGGTGTAGTGATCCAGACTGGCTCTGTGAGGCCACGTCTTAGTGATCAGAGTTGTGCTCTATCCTCAGGTGTTTAGAGACCATCTTTGAGGAACCCAAAGAACGAAATGGTACACTCATCTCTGTCAGCCAGCAGAAAAGGAAGCGTGTGCTGGAATTCCAGGATTTTACTATCCCCCGAAAGAGACGAGCTCGAGGTAAAGTGAAGCTGGTGGGCAGCTTCACAAGGGCCCAGAAGGCAGCTCTGCAGACTCGAGAGCTGGACGCGCTTTTGATTCAGAAGCTGCTGGAACTGGAGACTTTCTTTGCCAAGGAGGAGGAGCAGGAGCAGTCAGCAAGCTGCTGAAAACACTGCAGCGTCTCCATTTTGAATCTTTCAGACCTCCCTGGAAGGGGCTCCCTGATTTTGTCCTATGCCCAAACCACTCACAATGCCCAGTCCGTGAATTTTTACTTATTTCAAGGTGCAGCCTTTTTAGGAGCTGGTGAAGAAGGTCCTCTAATTCTACTGCTGAGTATAGAGCCTCAGGAATGCTCCCTTTCTCCTGGGAATGGTCCTGAGTGACATCAGGCCACCTCCTTCCCGTCTCTCCCATCACAGGTGGAAGAAACCACACATCGTAAGCAACACTAGGAATCTAAGGACTCGGTGTTTGTTTGTGCATCCACATGAAAGTTCCTCTCTGTTTATGGTGCTGCTTGACCAAGACTTAGAAATCTGGCCTGGGGGCTCCTGGCCACATGGCCTGTGTGTTCCCACAAGCTCTTTTTAGTGGTTGAGAAGGATGAACTGATTCTGTCTGCCCAGGACCTTTAGTCTGAAAGAATGTGTGTGTTTGTGTGTTTGTGGCTTTTCCCCATCTCTTCTCCCATCTGTGACTGGGGGTCACTAGTGCCAGAGGAGCCCGTCCAGGCCCCAACGTAAGTTGCACTTTTTTAATGTTGTGGTGTTGATTATTTTCACTTTTTTGTTTTTGTATTATTGCTGCATGTTTGGGGTCTCTAAATGTGATTTTAAAACACTTTTAAGACATTAAGGAGAAAGACAATACATGTCTTAAGAGAACATGTGACAGGCATTTGATCAGCACATGGATGGGGGCGTGTTCCAATTCATGTGTTTCAGGCAGCCCCTCCCCGTCTCCAGTTTCTCATGTAGCTCATTAGAGGAAGCACTTTTTCATCCTCCTTCTCAGTCCTGCCCACTTAGCACACATATCTGGTTAGTGACCTGTGTAAAAGCAGATCTCTCACGTAACCATTTAAAGAAAGATTAAGGTTGAGTGTGGTTTTTCTTTGAAATGTGTGTATGACAGAGTTGGGAACAGTGGTGATAGAGACTGGCCCAGAGCATTTGCAGCTGCTTGAGTGCCTGCTTCAGGAGTGGGGGATAGTTGATTGATAGACGAGACCTAGTGATCCATTCCTTCAGCAAGATACCCAAATCCCAGAGCCAGGGCTCTCTGAGAGTGCCTCATGTACTCTGGTCCTTTGTCAAACCTACTGGAAATAATTGCATGCTAAAAGTAGTGCAGTTTCTAGGTTTGTCCCCAAAAGGAGTCTGCAGGCAGTAGGCTACCGAGTCTGAGCAGCAGCCCCACAGAGCTCATCTTCCCACTGTGCCCTCACCATGCTCCCTACTTTCCTCTTGTTTTCTCATTCCAATCTCTCTCCTGCTCTTTACACCTACCCTACAGTTCGTGTTCAAATAGTTAGCATTCCTGGCTGATGAGTACGATGTTCTACCCAGCCATTGGACATTGGTCACCTCTTTCCATCCTTCTAGCTCGGTCCAGGAATGTTTCCTGTCTGTCTGTAGAGAAGAGTGAGTGGTGCTGTGCTGGAATGTTAGCCGGTACTCTTAGGATTCTTTCATCCCTCTTTGTTAGTGGCTAGGGAGAAGGGTGCAGTTTTGAGGTCTTTTCGTGCCTTTCTTTGTAGGTTGATGGTCTGGGCCACACTGGAACAGAAAAATAAGATGTGAGCAGAGGGAAAATGTACCATGACCTTCACCACCTCAGCTGTTAAATAAGTTAACAGACACTTGCTTGTCTGGGAGGCTTTGAAGGTCATGATCCCATAGGATTAGAAGAGTGTGGGCTAGCACACCGATCCTCAGTGATGTGTGCAGAAGTGTTTAGTACTAAGTACTAAGACACTGTGCATTAGACAGCTTTCCAGCTAGCAGGCAGTAGACAGCCATTCATTAGTTTCACCACCAGATCACCCAGGAGACAAATGGTGAGGTGTGCACAGCTGTGCCACCAGCAAGATGACAGCAGACCTTCAGGATTTGCCCCTGACAAGTATGGATGGCACTTGAAAGGCTGGGAGCACTGGCCTGGAATGTGACAGGACTAGAGAGACCTAGCTCCATCCTTGTCCTGGGAACGTAGGGGGAGCAGTTGTTCTTGGCCTTCCCTTGATAAAGGCTCTTCTTTTTCCAAGTTAAGAGAAATTGACTCATTGAGTAATTCCATACTCAGCCACACCTGTTTACTGTCCAGTTTCACACCCATCAGCCAGCCTCAGGGACACATCAGTGTCCTCAGAACCTGTGGCCTCTGACTATGATGGGAGATGCTGGCAGTTGGCATGTCACCTGCCAGAACTACAGATCTGTTCTGGGATGGAAATTGGTAGAATTTCTAAGGATAGGGTGTCCCCATCTCAAGTATAGAAATTGCCATTAAACACAACTTAATAGCGTTCACCTCCGAAGTTACGGCTATGGGGAAAGAAGAGATAGCTCAGGTCCAACCAGATGTCAGTCGTTTCCTTTGCCG
The DNA here is from genome assembly GCF_003668045.3 of Cricetulus griseus. NCBI lineage: Eukaryota > Metazoa > Chordata > Mammalia > Rodentia > Cricetidae > Cricetulus > Cricetulus griseus. The sequence goes on along the minus strand of NW_023276807.1, from coordinate 101,846,723 downwards.
TCTTTCAGTTTCCAGCTGTAGCAACCTCCTTCCCTCCATTAGTGCCTCTCTTCCTTTTCTCTCCTGCTGTCCTGTTCAGCTTTTCTCTCTGTTCATCTGGATGTACCTCATCACCTGTTAAAGTAGATTGTGTCTGTCTTCCTGCTGCCCTTAATATAAGAGCTGACTGAGAGGGAGGGAGGGATAGATGTGCAGTGGAAAGATGTGTAGCTTTTGCCTTACTTGAGCCTGAAGAGCTCAGAAACTCATGCTGTGAATCCTGAACTTTGTGCTCCTCCAAGAGCTGTGAAAATCATGACATTTTTTTTTCACAATTTTGCCTGAAAGGGTCTTTTGTGAGGGCTCCAGAGCCAACCTGAGGTCAATTTTAGATCCCACTCTGTGGGCATCCTTCTCTGGGACATATCCCCTGCCCACTAGGTTAAGAACAGCAGCAAGTCTGCGGGACTGTGGCAGCAGGTCCAGGGCTGCAGTGCAGCCAAGTGGACATGGCCCTTGATCTCCCAGGCTGGGGCTCCACCTCCTCTGTACCATGTGCATTAAGATCTGTGCAAGACCAACTTTTAGGTCGTGATACTTTCCTCCTGGCACCTGAGGGGAGGGGAGTATGCAGTTGGTGCTTTCTTTGATCCCCTTGTTTTATTTCTATAGCTTTCCCCCTGGTATCATGAAAAGGGCCTTTTTAATCACCACACAATGGGTGGCTGTATCCAAAGCATAAATAATTGGCCAACGGTATGGAATGTCCTCACCTGGAGGTGAGAGCTGCTTTCCTGAACTGAACTTCGATATAGAACTGGCTAGGGAGACTTAGTTTTGTTCAAATCACTATTAATATTCCCTTTTAGCACACGTTGGGCAGCAAAAGCTTTTTCAGTTGTGAAGCTGGGGTCCTCATTTAGCCACCATCCAGCACAACATGCTGAGATTTCAAGCATGTTCTGTCTTTACAAGACTGACTGTCTAGTGTTGAATTTGAATTCTCAACAAGAAGCCCCCTTGAGCTGGTATCTGGGCCAGTAAGTTGCTGTCCCAAGTGTTCCTATATTATCATGGCTAATAGTTCAGTGAAATGTGTCCATCTTTGGTAATGTTGGTATACATAATGCCCCTACAGTTCCTTTTCTGTTTGATAGTTTGTGACTCTAAATGCCCACTGTTACATGAATTAATTTATGAAAATAAATTTTTCTTGGAAACCTTTCAGATAATTGTCAAGGCTATTTTGTTCTTAGGGCTTGGTAGTAGATTTAAATTTTGTCAGTAATGATCCAAGGGTTAGGTTTCTGTTTTTGTTGTTTTTAAGTTGACATTCCAGAGCCTTGTATTAAACATTGTTCATTGCAGAATGGCCATCCTTTCCCAAAACCTGCCCGCCCCACCCCCCCTCCCCCGTGCCGTTCAGCACATGTCCAGAACTCCACCTTTGGGTAGCCTCCCGAGGCTTGCAGAGCTTGGTGAAGTGGTCATCCCTTTCCCAGAGAAACTGGAACCTAGAAACAGTCTTTTGGAGCAGGGTCATATCCAGTTAAATTAAATCACTGGTAAAGTATTTGGGTTGTGATTTTTGTTTTGGGGGATAGGAGTGTGTTGTTTGAGACAGGATCTTACTATGTAGCCTCACATACCATAAGAACAAAAATCTGAGGTCCATTTAGGGTTCTACCCATCTTCTCATAGCCTAGGCTTATTAAGTCAGTCTGTTGGGATTACAGGCAAACTGCAGTGGGCTAGGTGTGGTGATTTGTGCCTGTACTACCAGCACTGGGGAGCTTAAGGCAAGAGGATGGCCACAAATTCAAGGCCTGTCTGGGCAATAGATCGAGGCCCTATCTCAGAAAATAAAACAAAATTAGTATTGCAACTCATTTTCTCATGACAGAGGAGCCAGTGAAATGTTTCATATGTGAGGACTGTCTCTGAAGAAAGAGTATAAATGCAGTAGGCTCCGTTCATGTAGCTTTGAAACAGTCTCCTCTCCTAACCTGTCTTCCTAGTTGAATGACTTGAACAGTTCATGACAGTGCAGTGAAAGTGTGCTTTTCTTCTCACCAAGCAAAAGCAGTGCCTCGTTTTCCTCTTGGGCTCTGAGATTGAACAGCAAGGAACTCCATCCATGCCATGTTTCCTGCTTGAGAAGTGTCTTGTATGATGCCTGTGTTGATGCTTGTCAAAGAGCGCTTACCCACACACAGCTAATTGACAAGTAAGGCATTGTTACTAAACATCTCACATCACAGATTCTTCTTAGCATTGGTGAGGCCTCCTGAGTGAGAGGGCTAATCTTGATGCAAGATTCCTCCAGATGAGTTTAGATGAATGACTCATTTGTAGAAAACTCATTTGTACAGTTCTTCTGGAACTTCTTTCAAGAGGTGTTCTAGAAAAGCACATGTGAATGGGCTTCATCCTGAGCCCTTGTATTCAGGAGTGGATTAGACCCACTCGCCCCCACTACACCATCGTGCTTGCTGCTTCCTTGCAGGGACCACACCTCCTTCACTCTCCCGCATGCTTACCTCCACTACTTCACTCACATCTTTTCATTGCCAGATCATTGGTCATGAAAGTGGTCTCCTCCTATTCCATATCTCCTTCCCTCATGCCCCAAAGCTTTTTGTTGTAGCCCCACCACCTCCTTGTCTGTGTTAATAACTATAATATGAGCTCTTCAAGATCAGGACCTTTTATTTTGTTAGCTCTAGTCCCTCCTGGCCTCTTTGGTAACTAGAACAGTGTTTGATATTTACAGCTGTTTACCGCCTAAACACCATTTTGGTCAATAAACTTCGTATTACCATAAGATAGTAATGGAGCTGAAAATTCCTGTAGCCTATCAAGGTTACAGCTGTCATGATGTAATGCGGTGTATTCCTCAGGTCTTGGTGTTGGTGCAAACAAGCCAGTGTGTTGCTACTCGTGTAAAAATGTAGCACAGTTGTGTACAGTACATACTTAATAGTGCTAATAAATGGCTTACTGATAAATGTAAGTTTTTATTGTATTAGAGTATATTCTTGTTTTTATTAAACTGTTTTTCAGTTTTATTTATTATGTATACAGTGTTCTACCTACATGTACACCTGTACGCCAGAAAAGGGCACTAGATCTCATCATAGATGGTTGTGAGCCACCATGTGGGTGCTGGGAATTGAACTCAGGACCTCTAGCAAAGCAGTCAGTTCTCCCAACCTCTTTGCCATCTCTCTAACCCCTTTATTTATTATTGAGAGACAGTCTTACTATGTAGTCCTGGCTTGCCTGGAACTCACTATGTAGAACAGACTGGCCTCAAACTCAGAGAGTTATGAGTAAAAGCTTACTGGACAACAGGCAGCAGCCTCAGCCTCCCATGTTCCATGTGTTAAGAAGCCACACAAGGGTAGGAATGTAGTTCTGTGGTAAAGGAGTTGCCTTGCATGTGTAGTGTCTCAGGTTCCATCTCCAGTTCCACCTCCCTCCCTCTGAAAGCAGCCACCCTGGATAACAGACTTCTATCATCTAGGTTTGTGTAAGTGCACTGTTGGCATTCACAATTTGACATTCACACAAAGAAGTTACCTAAGCAACATCTAAGGACACATTTCTCAGAATGTCCCTGTGCGTGATCAGGTGATGGCCCCCTCAGAAAAGCTTTATAAATAGATAAGTAGATTTCCCATGTATGGCTGCTGTACAGACCAGCCCAAGTCCATTTCAATGGCTCTTTTGTTTGTTTTGTTTTGTTTTTTGTTTTTCGAGACTGGGTGTCTTTGTGGCTTTGGAGGCTGTCCTGGAACTAACTCTTATAGACCAGGCTGGTCTCGAACTCACAGAGATCCACCTGCCTCTGCCTCCTGAGTGCTTGGATTAAAGGTGTGTGCCACCACTGCCGGCCTTCAATGGTTCTTTTAATACTTGAAGATGACAGCCGGGAGGTGGTAGTGTATGAAAATACAAAAACAAAGAAAAACACATGAAGATGGCTTGATCTCTGTCTCTCTCTCTCTCTCTCTCTCTCTGTCTCTCTCTCTCTCTCTCTCTCTCTGTCTCTCTCATTCCTTGTCATTCCTCGAAGAGCCTGTATAATGGCTGCTTGGGTTCTGATAACACAGTGTCTGTTTATATGCAGTTCCAGGAACGGATACTCTGAAGGCCTTCACCATTGGATTGGCTCACTGGAAGTGGCATCAAATTGGAGTCACCTACTTGGGTATACATGTCAGGATAGTACAGTTGGATATTTGCATTAGGAATCCTTTTAAAGGTCTCTCCCTCCCTCTTTACACACACACACATACACTTTTTGTTTTCATTTCCTGAGAATGGCCTTGTACTCCCTCCCCATTCTCCGACCTCGGCCACCTGAGTACTGAGGTTTACAAGTACATGTCACCATGCCCACCTTTAAATAATACTGCTTCCTCTTTTTAAAAATTAAATATTTTAAACTATGTGTATTATGTAGGGTAGTGAGGAGTATATGCACATGAATGCAGTACTTGCAGAGGCCGGAGGTACCAGATGGGGAGCTGGAGTTAATAGGCAGCTGTGAGCTGCCTGACACAGGTGCTGGGAATTGAACTCAGATCCTCTAGAAAAGCAGCACATGCTCTTAACCACTGAGCCACCTCTTTTGCCTCATCCCCACCCCACCCCTTTTAAAAAGATGGCTTTATTTTTATATATATGAATGTTTTGCATGTGTATATGTAAGGGTACTGTGTGTGTGTGTGCCCGTGGAGGCCAGAAGAGGTTTCTAGATACCCTGGAATTGGAGTTACCGGTTATAAGCTGATGTTTGGTACAAGGAACCAAACCAAGATGCTCTGAAAGGAGCTCCGACCACTGCTTTGAATCACTGTGTCATCTCTCCTCTCCAGACACTTTGAAACAGGATTTCATGTAGACAAGGAATTTGTGTGTGTGTGTGTGTGTGTGTGTGTGTGTGTGTGTAGGTCAAAGGACAACTTTGTGGAGTTGATTTTCTCCTTCCACCAAGTGGATTCTGATGATTGACCTTGAGTTCCAATTTGACAGCAAGTACCCTCTTACAGGCCCTACTTTCATATTTCCTTAAAACAAGGTATATTGGGATGGGCATGTAGTTCAGTTGGTAGAGTGCTTGCCTAGCAATCAAGAAATCCTAGATTAGAGCCCCAGCAGCACATTAAACAGGTGTGGTGGTACATACCTTTGACCCTAGCATTGGAGAGATGAGGCAGGAAAATCAGGAGTCCAAGGTTATATTCAGCTACATCGTGATTCAAGACTTGCATGGGGGCTCCATGAAGTTCTTCCTTGAAACAAAAACCAGAAGCCGGGTGGTGGCGGCGCACGCCTTTAATTCCAGGACTCAGGAGGCAGAGGCAGGCGAATCTCTGTGAGTTAGAGACCAGCTAGTTCCAGGACAGCCTCCAAAGCCACAGAGAAACCTGTCTCAACCCCCCTCCCCCCAAAAAAACAAACCAGAAGTTCCAGAAATGCAGAGAGCAAATAAGAAGCACCCACATTCCCACCATCCTTAATAAGGATTGAGGAATGAGAATGTAGCTCAGTGGTACAGTGTTTTGACTGGAGTGCACTGGGCCCTAGGTCCAGTTCCCAGCAATACAGAAAACCAAAACCAAACAAAAAACAATATAATAAGGATTGGCGGTCTTGCCCCAGCCATCCGCCATGGTAGGTGGATGAACGGCCCAAGCTAACATGGGGTTAGTGAGTTAAACAACTGCAATGAAGCCTCCTGCTGTTTGCATCAAGCTTTCACCTGCCTGGTGATTGGGGTCACTGTGGTCCTGGGCCGAGATCCCAGGGGTCTTTCATTTGGGGGCTCATCCTGGATTTTCGACCACCCCTCACTTGAGTGGATTCGATCTTGGAGGTAAGCGGGTACCCTATTCTCTCATCTGTCTCGACTACTGTCTGCCGGCTCTGTCTATTCCGTAAAAGCGCTTTCGGTTTTCAGTTTGCAGTTGTCCTGGCGGTCGTGAGACTACCCGGACTGCGATAGGTAGACATGCCTTGAGGATCACAGACTCCTGCCTTGGGGGACGCCCCAAGGAGAGGAATGGAGGCCCAAGGACGCTTGGACCCAACTCAGATAGCGGTGATTGTAGCAGCCTGGTTCTGTCACCCCTCAGCCTGGTGCCATTGCCTTATAAGCGGTGCAGACTGGTTGGGTTGGCATCTGTTCTTTTCTGTGTATTCTTTCTCTGTGTGTTTTTTCGTTAGTTTTCAATTCAGGATCCACCACGACACCGCCTTTCGTTGAGTCACGTGGTGCTACAAAAGGTACCTTTCTTTTTTCTGTCTTTGTTTCTGTATGGTTTCTGTGAAGCCTGGAGAGTTGAAACAGGCTGTGTGACTGGCCAGTTAAGCAGGTTTTTTATCTAATCTGTTGCAATCCACAGTCAGCCTGCCTGCTTTTCGGTGCCAGCTTGGCAGATCCTGAGCAGTTTTGTGTTTTCATGTGTAAATGTAAAGGTCCTATGTTGGGTTCCCTATCGAAATCTGTAAGTAGGCCTTGGGCAGAGGTTTGGGCAACAGCTTCAGCAGTCTGTAAGGGGGTCAGGGGGCCCAAGGTTGTCCACTCTGTAGGAGGGGGACTTGGTAGGACCAAGTTGCCTGCTCCATCTGTAAGGGGACCCAGGGGGGTCGCCCAATCTGTAAGGGGAGACTTGGTTGTGGACCAAGTTGTTCCCCATGTGGCTAGCCATCTGAAATTCTGAATAGGATCCTAGTCTAGTCTGTGCTGTGTTTGTTAAGCCTGTCTTTGTCTTTTGTCTTGACTCTGGAGGTCTTTCAGAACAGCTACTGCTCTAGATTCCAGAGGCGTCTCTCTCTCTGTCCTTGCCGCCCATGAGCGTGGCATGCGTGGGTCAGGGGTCTTCTCTTGCTGTCCTGAGCATGTTTTTAAATTAATATTTAAATTGTTAATGCTTCTATATATTACAGAAAGACATTGATGTTTGTGCTTTTAAAATGTTAATGTTTCAATTCAGAATCATTTTTAAACAAAGCCTGACAATGTAAAATTCTTGTTTTATAAAAGCTGCTAATCTATTATAAGATGTTAAAAATACAAATTAATACAGTTTATGTTTTCAGAAGTGAAGCTTAAGCAACTAAAATGTGTACATGTAGCTACTGTTTAAAGAATATAAAGTAACTCTATGCAATTTAAATTCAACTGTGCTAGATTTCAAATATTTTACTAAGTTAAAATCAGTTACAGACTGAAAATTAATTAATTACAGAAATAAGGCTTTACCTAGCAACCCATGTGCTTAAGGCAAGTAACTAAAACAGACAGATAGACCTCTAATGCTTCAGAGACCTGCAGAATATGGCATTTAAAATGTTATTTTAAAAGTTTATAATATCGGGGGCTGGAGGATGGCTCAGAGGTTAAGAGCACTGACTGCTCTTCCAGAGGTCCTAAGTTCAATTCCTAGCAACCACATGGTGGCTCACAACCATCTGTTATGAGGTCTGGTGCCCTCTTCTGGTGTGCAGATATACATGGAAGCAGAATGTTGTATACATAATAAATAAATAAATAAAATCGTTTTTTAAAAGTTTATAATATCAGACAGACAGACAGATCCTAACAGTGACCCAGAGTCTCCAAAGAAAATTATGAGGGACCCCGGTTCCTAGATGTGGATGATGATGACGCTGACCAGTGAGCAAGATGCTCAAATGTGATGCCTGCTGCCTGCGAGGACCTGGCCCAGACTGTAGACAAAGCTGCTGGACACTGGAAAATTGATTGCACCCCTTTTGCCTAGACAAAACAAGGTCAGTCTTTTCCATGTTCCTCTTCTACAGAGAGAAAAAAAACCTCACCTTATAGGCCTGAAGAAGATTGCTGTTCTTTGATACTTCTGCCTTCAACACTAATGGAGAGACTTGGGTATGGCTAATTGTATATGGACTGTCTCCTGTCACTTTTTAATAGATTCGGAAACTGTATAAAATTTACTGTTCTCAGATCTCTGAAATATTAATGGTTGTCAGCTTGGCCGCATCACGCAGTCAGATCCACAAGACTATAGTCAGCTTGGTAGCTGATAAAGTAGTGACTACCTACTATTCAGTCACAAGCTCAAGGTTTATAAGTTTCTTTTGGTGTCATCTAAGTATAAACTTAAAGGGCTTTTCATCAGGCCAAAGGCACCTCTGTCCAATCCATACCTGGCTCTCTGGACAGAAGAAAAATGTACAAGCTTCTAGCCCAAATCTGTAGTTTTTGCTAGGACTCAAAATTATAAATATGTTCCCACTGTTTAAACAGATATCTAAATATCTGCTTTTTCTGCACTGTGGGTTTCAGTAAATAAGTTTTAACTTCTGTTCCCAGTTTAAATATGTCTTAAACAGGTTTCTGCTTCTGGCAGACACATCTGAGTATCAGTTGCTGACTACAGCCTGCCCCTAAAGAACTGTGAACCCTGGACTAGTCCAGCTGATGTGGACACCACCTGTCTTTTCAACAGAGTCTGCCAACCAGCTGCTTCCCCATTGCCTGAATTCCCTTTTTGCTTTTGACTAGCATTTCAGCCTTCTTGGATCCCTAACTTCGTCCCAAAGTCAGCAGGAAGTAAAATGGGAAAGAATACATCGCCCATTTTCCCTGGTTGAAACGCTAAGTCAAAATAAACTCCCTTACATAGGGGATGCCAATATCTCTCACTCCCTGAAGGGGATGCCAGAGAGACAGCAATTCCATGAATCTCCAAAAAGAAAATGGGAGAATGAAGGGACCAGCTCCCCATTTTGGCAGCCATAACAGCCTAACATGTGTTTGCCTGACCTTGTCTTGGTCACTAGGAGGTCAGGTGCATGCCTCGTGGCAAGGAACCAATCAGAAGTTAGCTGGTGGTGCTTTGCTTTACAGCTCTGGGTGTGCTTTTCAGACAAGTGCACAGCAATGATGCGCAGAGCATATCAACCACCCTGGGAGGGCCTATGGGCCATAACAACCAGTTGACCAATCAACACAGGGCAAGTCCTCCAAGCCTGGCGGCACACCAATCCTGAGCCTGTGCGTACCCCCTAGACACTCCCCTTACGCTGCCCTATAAGATCTTTGTACCATGGTTTCTGGGAGTCTTTCCCTAGCCGTCTGCTATGGTGGGTGGATAAAAGGCCTGAGCTAACATGGGGCTAGCTCGTTAAACAACTTCAATAAAGCCTCCTGCTGTTTGCATCAAGAAAAAAAATAAGGATTGGCATTGTTCATTTGATTCCAATCAAGTTCAGAAGAACTCAAATTGCACTCATGACCAAACTCCTACTAGGCTGTCAGGCCCCATGATGTCTTATTCCATACATCTGTTGCCCTTCAGTGCCCTATCTGCGCTCTTCCTTTTTCTCTCTCTTCCTCTATAGCTCCATAAATAACCTACAATCCAAATACTATGCTTAATATTTGGCCTCTAGATCACCATTTGTATCTTCATTGTTCCCCAAGGCCAGAAAAGCTTGGTCTCAGTCTTTGGCCCAGGGGAAGGTAGTCAGCAATTAAAAGGTGGAACAAAGAGGAAGAAGTCAGGTCATGGTCACTGATGCTATACCCTTGAAAGGAATGTTAAGACCTGGTCTTTCTTTTTGTTGTTGTTGTTTTTGTTTTGTTTTATGGTTTGGTTTGGTTTTTTGAGATAGGATTGTAATGATAAATCTATCCACTATGCCACCCCAGCCCCACCACTGTGTGGGCACCCAAAACAACACACAGAGATTAATATTAGGTACAATGCTGCTGGCCAATGACTAGGATTTCTTAATCTATGTATTTTATAAAGACTTATCTTATAGAAGGCGCTAGCGGTGTGCATCCATTCTTCTCAGGATCACATGGCGACGACAGAGAAGAGGAGGAGGAAGAGAGTGATTTCCTGCTTGTCCATGATTATATTCTGAGTCTGCCTGCTATGTCACTTCCTGCCTGGATCACAAAACTTCTCTTTACTACATTTCCCAGAATCCCTCTCAACTCCTAGTCACACCTACCTTACTTCCCTATTGGCCAACAGTACTTTATTTATCAACCAATAAGACAAACAGACACAGAAGGACCTCCCCCATCATCTCCTCTTTTCTGTCTAAATAAAAGGGTTTTACCATTAACATGTAAAATATATAACAAAAGTTATCAAGTGAGATATAGTTATGATATTTAGTTCATTAACATTTAGCAAGATTTAAAGAAAATATTCCATCATCTATCATACCTTTGTGAGTCTAAAAGTCTTATATGTAGGGTTTTTTTTTGTTGTTTTTTTTTTTGGTTTTACGAGACAGGGTTTCTCTGTGTAGCTTTGGAGCCTATCCTGGCACTCTCTCTGGAGACCAGACTGGCCTCCAACTCACAGAGATCTGCCTGCCTCCATCTTCCTTGGTCAATAGGTATGAGTATGACAACATATTGATTGGCTATAACATTCAAGAGTCATTTACTGATTGGTTGGGAACTGAACTTACAGTTTTGCTCACGAGGGGTTTGGAATGTTCTTTTGAATTTTATACCTGCAAGGCCATGGAACAGTTGGTGATTTTTCTAGGAACATAATGACCTATATTTACTTTTAAAACTGAGATGGTTATGGCTTTCTGGAGCTGGGTAACTCATAACAATCTTTGGAAACAGTTGTTGAAGATAATAGAAACTAATAATAATAACTTCCAGAGACTGGTCAGCATGACTGACCATTTCATGTGTTCTTTGTCCCAGATCTGTGTGTGGCCAGAGTGATTTTCAAATACATGCTGGTGGGTATCAGGCTAGGCTTGAGTCTTTCGGTGTGTGTGTGTGTGTGTGTGTGTGTGTGTGTGTGTGGGCACACACACGAGCACATATGTTCAGATGGGACAACTTTCCAGTGTTAGTGCTTTCACTATGTGGGTTCACGGAGATCAGACTCAGGTGGACACACCTGATAACAAGTACCTTAACCCACGAAGCCATCTCACCAGCACTGAAAATGCAGGTCTTTGATCCCATTTTAGTATAAAGTATCAGTCAAATATATTCTTCATATATATATATATATATATAATTTTTAAATTTAATTTTTATATGTATGGGTGTTTTACCTGCACATATGTCACAACTTGCATGCCTGGTGCCCTCAGAGGCCAAAGATGGGATGGGATTTTCTGGCACTGAAATTATAGACAGTTGTGACTCACCATGTGGGTGCTGGGAATGAATCTGGGTCCTCTGGAAGAGCAACTAGTGCTCTTAACCATTTAGCCATCTCTCCAGCCTTTGTTTTTTCTTTGATTATAATAGTGTTTTTAGTTTTGCTCATTTAATAAAAAAAGATGTATACAGTGTATTTATTCCATGTTTCCAAAATAATAGAAAACAACTTCAAGTTGTGTATTGTCATTGTATGGGATTACTGTGTTACATAAGACTTTTTAAACAAAACATGATCTATGTAGCCTAGGCTGGCCTGGAATCAGAAGTGCTGGGATTCCAGCATTATTTTGAAACAATTTACCTCATACCTTTGAATTACAACACTCAATTCTATACCAATAGTATGCTGTGTTTCCTTTTTAATACTTTTGAAAACCACAACAAAGGGAGATGTCACTCTTCTAATACCAAACTTGTGACTTGCAGGTTCTTTTTAGTGGGTGGTTTTGCTGTAACTGAATTTAAATGACTACACAGAAATAATCTCAAACACTAATTAGCAAATCCTTCTCCTATGTCAAATACCTGGTGAAGACTGCTTAGCAGAAGGAAAATTGGGGCTTCCTTCCTTCAGTGTTCGCACCCTAGTTCAGCCATTTTTCTAGGGCTTTAAAAAGGCAAAAAAAAAGATGTCAAGAAAAAAAATGGTTTTCGACGTCACTGATGTAGAAATACTGGGTTTCCTATCATACAACTTGTGAGCCCTTTTCCTATTAATGTGCCCTTAACAATTGCTCAACGTCGCTGACCTCTTTAAAATGAGAGTAATAACCCAAGGGCTGGCTGCGGGTCTCCAAGCAAGCGCTTAGAAAAGTGTCAGGTAACACTGAAAAATCGTTTCCCCCTCACAACTGAAAAAAACAGGAGCAAGCACCTTCTCACCAGGATTCTAGATTAACAGCTTTCTGTATTTCTAGGACAGTCCTTTGCCCTCTAGCGCCCCAAGCAGCAAGCACAGCAGTGAGGTGAGAATGGAACGACGCCTGGCTCCAGAGGATTCAACGCCTTTCTGGCCTGCGCGGGCGCTCGCATACAGGTGCCATGCACACACAGAACACAGGGAGACTCAGGTTTTTGAGGTACGGGAGCTGCAAACCCCACCAGCCTCCTGCGCATGCCAAACACATGCGCCAGCCACCAGGCGCAGTACACAGACTTCCGGGCCCAGCCCTTCCCGTTCCTGATTGGTCCGGTGACGACATGGGCGTGCGCCCGAGAGCGGAAAGGGGCGTGTCCACCTAGGAGGAGGCGAGATGGCGGCGTCTGTGTGTCGTCCGTATGTTCGCTCGCTGCCTGGAGTCATGCCCTGGCGGAGCAGGTACGGCCTGGCGGGAGGCTGCTGGGGCGGGGGCCAGCCCGTACCAAGCCAGGCTCTGGGGAGAGGAGGAACCATTTATCGTCGCGGGCTCGCCGCGAATAGGTCTGACAGAAATGACACGGAGCCACCTTTACCTCGGCTCAAGAGCTGGCGCTGCAGCCACCGCGTGGACTGTGAAATGAATTCGGGTCTGGCCTAAAGGCTCTCCTGGTCCTTTCCAGCTAGGTGGAAGTGCACTTGGATAACAAAACTGATGCTATGCTGTCTGCTGGTTGCTAGAGTGGAAGCAAAGCTGAACACCGGTTCTCAGGTGTTTGCATTCCTGGCAGGATGGTATGATCCGAAAGAGCACAGCACTGCCAAAAGACTTTCACTTGGGGTTCTAAAGCGTTGAGGCAAAAGAATTAGATTTGGTTATCTGAAAAGTCTGTTGTGGAATTGTGGTCCTTACCCTGTTGGCCCCAAACGTCTTTGTTCCTTAAGTCGCTAGGCCGCTACAGGTGGAAAAGACCTGAGGGATCTTGTAAATGCCATTTGTTTTTTGGTTTTTTTTTTTTGTTTTTTTTTTTGTTTTTTTTTTTGTCTGTTTGAGACAGAGTTTCGTTATGTAACCCAGAATCACAGCAATCCTCCTGTCTCAGCCTCCCAAATGCTTTCCAAATGCCGGAATTACAAGCATGAGCAGGCAGTTTATTCTTTTTTGGGGGTTGGAGGGGACGTGGGGGAGAGTGAGTTCTTTGCCTAGGGAGGAAAGAAGAAAGATAGTTCTTTTCTTGGCTGAGTCAGTCACTTTGTAGTCAGCCCAGATTTGCATACGTGTGATTGCAGGTGTCCATAGGGCCCTCAAGCTCAAGAATGTCCTAGAACTACATGGCTGTATAGGTTGTGAGCCACCTGACATGGATGCTAGGAACCAAACTCTGGCCTTCTAAACTGCTGAGCTATCTCTACAGCCCCACATTGCTCAGTCTTTTTTGTTTGTTTGTTTGGTTTTGTTTTGTTAATGTATGTGTATGGATGTTTGCCAGCATGTGTGCCTTTGTACCCATGTTTGTGCCAGGTGAAGAGGACATTTAATCCACTGGAACTGTAATTATAGGTCATTGTGAGCTGTCACTGGGTGTTGGGCATTGATCCCAGGTCCTCTGGAAAAGCAGCTAGTGCTATTAATCACTGAGCCATCTCTTCAGCCTTTGCTAAATTTTAAATGATGGTGAAAAGTATGCACCTCACTCACCATTAAAAAATGGAAGGAAAAAAAAAAAGCCATACTTTAGTGCCAGTGTTAGATAGGCAAGACTGAAATTTGGTGCAAGAGTGGAAAGTGATGAGTAACAGTTATCAAATTTGTTATATATTAAGATAGAAACTATGTACACAAAAGATAACATTTTTCTAAGTTTTAAGTAAAGTGCTATCTAGTTGTAAGAAGGAGATGAAAGCTCCATGTTGGAAGCAAGTCTTCCTTTTTTTAAAAATTAATTTTTATGTGTTGAGGTATTTTGCCTACAAGTATGTCTGTGTACCATGTGCCTACATGGTGACCACAGAAGCGACTGGAGTTACCCAGGATGGTGAGCTACCATGAGAGTGCTAGTAATCAAACCCAGGTCCTCTGGAAGAACAGCCAGTGCTCCTAACTGCTGGGCCATCTCTCCAGCCCCAAAGTTTTTCAGTAAGTGCGTGATGTTTGATAACAGGAGAGCAACATCTTGGATTATAATTTAGTGTCATACATGTTTCCTAAACATATTTGATGAGAGTGGGTAGGGAGGTAACTCGTCCTTAGAAGTCTCATGGAAAGCTGAATTAAGTAGTACTCATCTGTAATCCCAGCTCACCTATATTGAGATGGGAGGTGGATACAGGAGAACTCTAGGAGCTCAGGGACTAATGCAACAGACTGTGCCTCAACAAGGTGCAATCAAGAACCAATTCCCAAAAGTTGCCCTCTGAGTTCCACTTATGTTCATGGTGTGAATTTGTTCTCTGTCTCTCACACACATGAGGCTGGTACTAGTTTGGTGGCTAACACTCATAATCCAAATACTTGTGAAGTGGAGGCAGGAAGTTCTGAAATTCAAGGCTATCCTTAGCTATATTGGGAGTTATGGGCTAGCCTGGGTATTTTGAGGATGTGTCTCAAACATTAATAACCCCATCTGCCAAAAAGTTGGTTTGACTGGAATATTTAGTAAAGATAGAGATTAGCAGTTACTCACCAATCTTCTGCTAGTTTCAGATTCAGAAGGAGGTATAGGTTGGGGCTCTGACAGCTGTAGTTTTTACAAGCATTCCAAGTTGTAAGTTCAGGCAAATCTAGACAGTTTAATGGACAAGGGGAATATTTTACTAAACATTCTAATACCAGGTAGAATGTGGGATAAAGCTTTTGAGAAACCTGCCAGTTCAGCTTTACAATTCTCCTAGCTTTTTAAAGTAGGAGAGAGAAGTGAGGACTATAGTTAAAGTGTTAGCACCCATGGTGGCGATATTAAAAACTTGTTATGGGGATGGAGAGGTTGCTCAGTGGCTAAGGACACTTGCTGCTCTTTCAGAGGACCAGGGTTACATTCATAGCACACACATGGTCACTCACAACCATCTGTAACTCCAATTGCAGGGCATCAGAAACTCTCTTCTGGCCTCCATGGGCACCGAATATATATGGAGCACAGACATGTGCACATACACAGAGGATCTTGGCAGTTTTCTGTAAAAATTAAAGATCTTCAAACACCTGTCTCTAAGCAAAGTGTGTTGCTCACTAGGCTGTCTTTAAATTTTTGTGGAAATAAAACTAAAGAAAAACCTTTTTGGTTTTTTGTTTTTTCTTTTTTGAGATAGGCTTTCTCTGTGAAATAGTCCTGGCTGTCCTGGAACTGACTCTGTAGACCTGGCTGGCCTCAAACTCACACTAAAGGCAAGCAACATTACCCACCAGCCAAGAAAGAAACTTTTTAAAAGTTTTGTTTGTTTGTTTTGCTTTGCTTTTTTTGTTAATGGGGCTGGAGAGATGGCTCAGCCCTTAAGAGCACTTATTAGAGAGGATTTGGATTGGGTTCCCAGCACCTACCTGCTAACTCCAGTTCCAAGGGATCTGATGCCCCCCCTTCTCTCCTTTGTGGGCACTGTACACATGTGGTACGAATACATACAGGCAAAAAATAATATAAAAACATTTACAACTAGAAACAGACAAGCCAGGGTGGACATTGGTAACTGAAAGTTGATATAGTCAGTAATAACTTGAATATCACTAATTGTAATAATTGAATTTTTTAAAAGATGTCTTGGGCTACAGAGTTACCTCAATGGTTAAGAACACTGGCTGTGCCAGGTGGTGGGGGTGTATACCTTTAATCCCAGCACTGGAGAGGCAGAGGCAAATGGATCTTTGAGTTCAAGACAAGCCTGGTCTACAGAGCAAGTTCCATATTGGTCAGGGCTACACAGAGAAGCCCTGTCTGGAAACCTGCCCTCCAAAAACAAACAAAACAAACAAACAAAAAGACACTGGCTGCTCTTGCAGAAGACCCAGTTTCAATTCCTAGACACACATCAGGGCAGCTCACCATCTGTAATTCCAGTTCCAAGGATTCCGTTGCCCACTTTTAAGCTATTCAGGAACAATCCATGCAGGTGGTACATACATATATGCAGGCAAAACACTCATTTAGGTAAATCTTAAAAGATGTTTTTAATGTTATTTACCTTTTGTATTAGTAACCATATATGTAAGTAAGTGGCAGGCCTTGGACTAAGGGTTTTACATAGTTGCCTTAGTGCTAATGAGGTGGGCTCTGATTTTATAAGTGAGGGAATTGATTGCACAGGTTTTGGGCCAAAGCCAAATGCTTAATCTCATTTTGATTTTAGTTTTGTGAAAGGATCTCATTCTATTCCCCAAGCTGGTCCTCCAACCTCAGCCTTCCAAGTGCTGGGATTACGTTAAGTGTGTGTCACCACACATGGCTTTAATAGCCTGCTTGATTCATACCCTTGATTCTTTCTGATTGAGTTCATCTGTTCTTCTTCTCTCTGGGCCTTAATCTTTTTTTTTTTTTTTTCTAAAACATTTATTTAATGTTTATGGTGTTTTTGCCCTCGTGTATGTCTGTGCACCACATGACTGGTACCCATGGAATCCAGAAAAGGTCATTGAATTCCTTGGCACTGCAGTGAGACAGTTGATTTTGAACTACCACATGGAATGCCTTCAATACCAATCTTTATTGTTTGACTCTTGGTTCTCTATTTTCTGTTTGCCACAGACACAATGGTCTTTTCAAAGCATAAACAAGACCAGTACCTCTGTCGTGCTCCCATCTCAGGCCTGTTTCCCTCTCCTCCTTACTCAGTCTTCTTGCTACTCTGTATGCACCATCTCTGTCTTAGGCATTTGCTGTCTGTTTTACCCACCATGTGGATCACACCCTGTCTTAGTGAAACACTTCCACCGTAGCCAGCTTTGGACTGGACTCTCCCCAGTCCATCACTAATTAAGAAAATGCCCTACAGCTTGGCTGCAGTCTAATCCTTTTTGTTGTTTTGGCTTTTTTTTTTTGAGAGAGAGAGAGAGAGAGAGAGGGTTTCTCTGTGTAGCCTTGGCTGACCTAGAACTAGCTTTGTAGACCAGGCTGGCCTTGAACTCACAGAGATCTGCCTATCTCTACCTCCCAAGTGTTGGCACTAAAGGCATGTGCCACTACCACCTGACTAAAAGTTCGGTTTCAATTGTGGACTCCTGTAAAATCAAAAATAAGTTAAATACTTTCTTACTTCAAGAGGGAAGAACCAGGGCACAGTCACAATCTGAATAAAGCAAAACCAAATTCCAACAGTGTAAATAACTCAATGTCCAATGTTTGGGATTCACTCACCATCTTCTGGGCTCCTCCAAGGGGTCTGGGTCACTTCTACAGATCTGCCCTCAGCAGCACACACAGCTTGTTTTTGTTTTGTTTTTTAAAGATTGATTTTATTTATTATGTATACAGTGTTGTGTCTGCATGTTTGCCTACAGGCCAGAAGAGGGCACCAGATCTCATTACAGATGGTTGTGAACCACCATGTGGTTACTGGGAATTGAACTCAGGACCTCTGGAAGAACAGTCACTGCTCTTAACTGCTGAGCCATCTCTCTAGCTCCCCACTCCCCCAATTTGGGCAGTGGTTCAAGACAGGGTTTCTCTGTATTGTTTTGGACCCTGTCCTGGAACTTGTTCTGTAGACCAGGCTGGCTTCGAACTCACAGAGATCCTCCTGCCTCTGCCTCCCGAGTGCTGGGATTAAAGGCATGAGCCACCAACGCTTGGTTTTTAGTCTCCAGTGGCTTTACATCACTGCTGCTGTTCTTAATGGTCATCCTATGGCTCTGACAACTCACCAGTAGCCTCTCTTGGGCTCTCCAGGGACCCTAGGCCTGCCACACAGTGCTAAGCTTCAGTTGCTTTCCATGACCCTTTATGCCTTCAAAACCAGTACCACCTGGGTGACTCTTACACTACCAAGTTCAGCTGCCCACAGGAGTTACGACCTCAGATGCTTCCAGAACACAGCTTCATTGTGCTGATCCTGAGGAAACCATTTCCAGAACACTTTACCTCAATGGTGCTGGTCTCTTCTGAACCACCGCTAATTTCTTAGTTCTAGATAACCAGCATCAGCTGGCCCAATAACGAAAAGGTTTCACTTCAGTGGTGCTGGTCTCATGTTAATCATGGCTGACTAAGATGGCAGCTCTCTTCAGCCCCACCTTATTTGAATAACATAATCTTAATTCAAAATAGCAAGTGGCCCTGATAGTCTTTAAATTTCCCTCTGAAACCCACAAGCCAGGCCTCTGTTGTTTGTACTACCTAGCATTCTATCTCCCAAGCTCCTACAGAACACTGAGCTCTCAACACTCTGTTTTTTTTTTTTTTTTTTTTTTTTTAAGCTCAAAGTTCCAAAGTCCTTCCATAATCTCCCCAAAAGATAGTCAGGTCTGTCACATCAATAACCCACTATGCTGGTACCATAGTGTCTTAGTTAGAGTTTCTAACACCATGACCAAAGCAACTTGGGGAGGAAAGGGTTTATTTGGCTTATGCTTCCATCTGATAGTTCTTCATCATAAGCAGGGAGGGCAGGAACTCACACAGGGCAGGAATCTGGAGTCAGGAGTTGATACAGAAGCCATGAATAGGTGCTACTTACTGACTAGCTTCTCATGGCTTGCATGGTCTGCCTCCTTTCTCTCTCTCTCTCTCTTTCTTTCTTTCTTTCCTTTCTTTTTTCAAGACAGGGTTTCTTTGTGTAGCTTTGAAGACTGTCTTGGAACTTGATCTGTAGACCAGGCTGGCCTGGAACTCACAGAGATCCTCCTGCCTCTGCCTCCCTAGTGCTGGGATTAAAGGCATGAGCCACCAATGCCTGACCCACAGTCTGCTTTCTTATAGAACCCAGGACCACCAGCTCAGGGGTTTGTCCCACCCACAAAGAACTAGGCCCTCCCCACATCAATCACTAAGTAAGAAACTGCCCTAGGTGTTTGAGAGATTGTTTGTTGGTGAAGAACACTGTCTACTCTCCAATTCCCAGCACCCACACAACAGCTCACAACCCTCTGTAACTAGTTTGAGGGAATCTAATAATCCAATTCTTGGCTCTGAGAGTATCAGGCACAGACAAACATGCAGGCAAAATATCCATATATATAACATTAAAAAATAAATAAAAAGCTGGGCCTGGTGGCTCACTCCTTTAATCCTAGCACTTGGGAGGTGGGAAAGCAGAGGTAGGCTGATTCTGTGAGTCTGAAGACAACCTGTTCTACATGAGTCGTAGAACAGCCAGGGCTACATATGATAGCCTGTCTTTTTTGTCTTTTTTTTTTTAAGGAATTATGTGGGATAAGGCAATGACTCAGTAAGACAAGTTCTAACTGCCTGTCTTAGTCACTGTTCTATTGCTATGAAGAGACACCATGACAAATGCAACATTTATAAAGGGAATCATTTAACTGAGGGCTTACTTAGAGTTTCAGTTACTCAGTTATCATCATGACAGGAAACAGACAGGCATGGTGCTGTAGCAGTAGATGAGAGCTTTATATCCTAATCCATAGACAGAGAAAGAGACACTGGACCTGTCCTGGGCTTTTGAAATCTCAAAACACATCCTCAGTGACACACTTCCTCCAACAAGGCCACACCTCCTACTCTTTACTTATGGTTCACCAAAAACTGGGGACTAAGTGTGCAAATACATTAGCTTATGGGGGCCATTGTCACTGAAACCACCACATTGCTCAGGCATGAGGATCTGGGTTTAGATTCCTAGCACTCAAAAAGTTGGACATGACTCTGCCCAGTGCTGAGGGCAGAGACAGGGGTACTCGGGCTTGCTGGTTGCCAGCCTCACTTTGGATTTAGTGAGAGATCCTGTCTCAAAGGAGTAAGGCAGAGTGACAAATGGAGCAGGGCACCAATATCCTTCTCTTCTGCACATACATGCAGGGTGCCCTTGGGTGTTTGTGGTGAACAAGAGTACCCTTTGTGATGGGTAAACCTGGAGTATTTTCTGATTTTTCTTGTAAAGCCCTTTGAGTAATTCTCATTACTGGGACATAAATGTTCAGAAAACCTGGAGGTGCAACCAGCCCAGTTGTATGTGGTGATAGTTTAAGATACCTCTGAGGTGGGAGCAGGTGGATCACTTGTACCTGCTATTCCTCACGTGTTGCTACAAAGGAGGCTTGGAAATGTAGGCTAGCAGGTGTCTAGAAGTGAAAGTAGATTTGTAAACATCTGGTCTGCTGTAACACAGGTAGAAAACTCTTACTACTCCAGGTTAGGAAATCTGTTTAGAACAAATTCAGTTTTAGATGAGTCAGAGTAGGGGTTGTGGGGAGATGGTTTCAAATCTAGACCTCGGGGTCTCTGGAGGGGCAATTGAACACTAAGAAATAGTGAGTGGCTCTTTAAAACCATGTGCCTGGGAGCAGTTCCAAGGAGAGAGAGTGGGTAGGGAGAAAAGGTCTGTACCTGGACATGGCCACATTTCAAAGTTGGAAAGCAAAAGAAAATCTGCAAAGAAGACTGACAAAGTCCCAGAAAGTTAGAAGGAGCATGCTGCCAGGCCACGCCAGTGAGAGCAACTGTCTAAGATGAGGTGGTGCTCAGTTTTCCCAGGCTGAGAGTCCCTACCTCTCACATAGAAGAGGAGCCAGATCCATTACACCAGCCACATCAGCACCACGTGGAGAGTGTTTTCAAGTCAAGTTTTTTTGAGAAAAAAAACAAAAAACAAAAAACTGAAACCTGATAATATTTGTAAAATGTTTATAGAACTTAATGACTAAATATCCATAAGGCAAATAGGTACAAAAGTCATAAATGCATTTCTGTTTTTCACAAAAAGTCAATTTAGATGTTTATAATCATGCAAGTTACCACTTTAATATTATAAAGTGCTCCAAATAAGAAGCATTTACTGACAAAGGTGTAGTTTCTTTATATAGATTTCAGATCAATGTTTTGGAAACTGAAGCTGGGTATGATGGTGCATGCTTTTAATTGCATAACCCAGGAGGCAGAGGTCAGAGGATCTCTGTAAGTTCAAGACTAGCCTAGTCTAAGTGAGTTCTAGGCTAGTTAGGGCAACATCTTGAGACCCTGCTTCAAAAAAAAAAAAAAAAAGTTTATATGTGCACCAGGCGTTGGTGGCTCATGCCTTTAATCCCAGCACTAGGGAGGCAGAGGCAGGAGGATCTCTGTGAGTTCCAGGCCAGCCTGGTCTACAGATCGAGTTCCAGGACAGATTCCAAAGCAATACAGAGAAACACTGTCTCCAAAAACCAAAAACCAAATCAAACCAAAACAAAACAAAAAAACTTTATATGTGCATCATGTAAGTACCTGGTGCCCAAGGAGGCTAAAAACAGACAGACATTTCAGAAACTAGGGTGTTATCTAAATTGAAATTCAGAGAACTGGAAGATTGATCTTTGATGAGGGAATCTAGTTGCTAACTAGAAGTCAGGGCTCTGCTTGTCAGTGTAATCACTTATCACCACTGGGACATATTTGATTTCTCCTAGGGTAGTATTGTTTCTTAGATCATGCTACTCAGAAAGAATGGTCCTTTACATCTGCCTACTCTGTCACTACAGCTTTTCTGGCAAAGTAGCCACAAAAGACAGTTAAAACATTGTACATCAGAGCCACCATGTGCACAGACATAATCCCAACACTAGTGGGCAGACAGGAAAAGTGAACATTCAAGATCAGCCTGAGCTACATTCTCAAAACAATTCAAAGCCTGGCAGTGGTGACACACGCCTTTAATCCTAGCACTTGGGAAGCAGAGACAGGCAGATCTTTGTGAGTTCAAGGTTACAGACAGAGGTCTACAGAATAAGTTCCAGAACAGCCATGGCTACACAGAGAAAACCTGTCTCGAATAACTAAAAAACCCACGGGAAAATGGAAGGGAAGGAGGGAAAGAAAGAAAGAAAAAAGCATTCTAAACCAGTACAGCCAGTAAAACTAGCTCAGTGTTGTATGGTGTTGGCCACTCCTCCTCTTTCCTCAGTATAAATATTTAAAGCATTGAATTTTCAGCCCCTAACAGGCAGGTAGGTTCAAGGAGCAGGGCTCAGTATATACAGATCTGTGTGCAGCTCTTCTTTCATGTGCAGAAACACCTGCAGAAAAGTAAGGTTTTGAGACCTTTTTTCCTTGATTGTTATGATGTCATCATTAATGATGAAAAAACCTTTTGTTGTGTAGTAGTTCCAAACTTAGAAAAGTTAATAAAAAGTAGTGACTAGAAATCCCAGATACCATTACTCAAGATCCTGCAAACTCCATGTTTGTATTCTGTTTTCCTGTATGGATCCTAGTGTCTTCATTTCCTGTATGGACCCTTGTGCCTGCAGTAGAGCCTGGCTGACCCTATAATGTAACTGTTTCAGTGTCTCCTATGAGGACATTTCTTTCATTAATTGTGGTGTAGTGGTTAAAGCCATGAAACTCAAATTGATACAATATTGTAGGATCTCCAAATTGTGTTAATGTTGCCAAACTGGTCTTAGAGACCCACACCTGTGATCCCAGCACTCAGGAAATGGATGCAGGAGGACAAGAAGTTCGGGATTATCCTCAGTTACATAGTAAGTGTAACAGGAATAATAAAAACCCAGAGACAGATATTCTAGTTAAAGCTGAAGACCAGAGAAGGAAAGTAGCCAGCCACTAGCTATTACCTCTACCTCAGACCAAAATGTGCTATTCTGTCTCCACAAATCCTCAGACTCCCCTGAGGCTGCACTGAGCTCCTGCCTTATATTCCTCTCTAATGCTGGGATTAAAGGCATCATCCCAAGTGCTGGGATCACAGGTGTGAGCTCTGTTTCTGTTTTAGACTGATTCACTCTAATGTAGTCCAGGATGGCTTTGAACTCTCAGAGAATACACATAAGGCCAAAACCTTAGCTGCAGGATGAGTTGCCAATTAGCAGGGCTAGAAGAGATGGCTCAATAGTTAAGAGTGTACATGTTGCTTTTAGAGATAACCCAACGTTCAGTTCCCAGCACTTCTGTTGAGCCACTCCCAGCCGGCTGTAATGCATCTCCAGCTGGATCTGACACCTTCCCCTGGCTTCCACAGGTACCTGTACTCTTGTGCACATATTCACATAGACACACACACACACACACACACACACACACACACACACACACACACACACACACACGCACGCACAATTTTATTTTTGTAATGTGTCTTAGAGGCTTTTCATCTATGAGCTTATAATGGGCAGTGCATACTTTTATTGGGTCGTCTACAATGCATTTCTACATCATGTGAACAGTGTGCCTTTGTGGAGTCACTGTAAGTATCAAATGTCAGAACAGTCAACATTTCTTCAAGGAAAAATAAGTAGGTCAAATAAGCCAATTCTGTTACTAAATAGAATGGAAAACTTTATTTTTAATGATTGGTTTTTCTTGATTGTAGCTCCTGCCACTATGAATATACTGCCATGCACCATTTTCTGGGGTCCTTCCAGAAGCTGCCTTTTGAACCCTTTAACACAGGTAAGGAGTGATTGAAAGCGTTGCCAGCACACCATCTGTTAACTCAGCTGGAAGTTAACTGCAAGTTGGAAAAACAGGGTTGTTAGAACTAAATACCTGTAAAGCACTCCTGTAAGTCATGTCGCCTGGTGTGTAGTCATCACTGGAGCCTCAGTAACTATTGCATTATCTGAGTAGTACTCTGTTGTGAGACTGCCATTCATTGTTGGATATTTGTTTCTAGCTTTTTCTGCCACAGTCAGTCCTATAGTAATACCTCTATCATTTTCAGGATAACTCTCTGGGGGTAGAATTCCGGGGTCAGAGGGTCTCTGTAAGCTGAGCATGGTGGTCATACCTGTTATAATGCCTGCCTTCAGTAGGTTGAGACAGGAAGATAATAGGGTTGAAAGCAGCTTGAGCTATATATTGAGACTCTATAAAGAGTTTATTTATTTCACACTTTAGTATTTAGGCCAAATTGCTCTTCAGAGAGTCTGCTCCAGAGTATAAAGTACTATGGACTGGCACTTCCCCTCCCCCAGCACAGTGGAATGAGATCTTGGTGGTCTGATAAGATTATGTTGTCTTTGTTACCCAAATATCCTTTTGTTTATCATACTGAATGCTAGTTCTAATGGCCCAATAGTGTTCCGGGAATAAAATGAGGTGGTTGATGAAAACAACAGGAAGCCTGTTACAAACATGTAGTTAATGGGGACACTTGTGGCTCTTACTAATTAGTAACCTCATGCTGGAACATGCAGGGAGAGCCTCAGCAAGAAACCTCTAGTCTTCAGGGGCAGCCTCTGTGCTCACGGAGCCACAGTCAAAGGGAGAAATGACCATCTCTACTTACCAACCTCCTTTGCAAAAGTTTAAGAGCATATACTGCTCTTGCAGAGGACCTGGGTTCAGTTCCCAGTGCCCACTTTTGGACAGCTTACAGTCTATATGTCTTGATCAGACTGATTTTCTCTGCCAGTTAAAGAATTAAAAGGAAGAATTTCGAGCAAAATAGGTAGCAGCAGAGAAGTCTCACAAGCACCACAAACAGAACCAACAGCAGTTGAAGAAACGATTCACTGGTGGTGAGGAGCATGCAGCAGGCACACAGAGAAAAAAAAAAAGCTTCTCAAAGCAGAGGTGCAACTGGGGAAGCCACATAGTTCAGTCTCCTCTCAAGGGTGGGGCTTTCTAAGTCTCTTAACTGCTTCAAACCAACAAAGAATTAACGATAAAGCAGCAGCAATCAGAATGCCTCAGAGGCGTGATCTAAGGGACCGTTATAGAACCAATGGCAAAGATTTAAAACACTAGACAGCAATTTGGTGATAGTGTGTATCTGTGGAGCTTGTCATATAAGTGTGATAGCATCTATAACATTAAAAATGACACTTTTGGTAGTACTATAGTTCCTACTGAGAGCATAGTTAGAAAAATAGCTGGATAGGACTGGAGAGATGGCTCAGCACTTAAGAGTACTGACTGCTCTTCCAGAGGACCTGGGTTCAATTCCCAGCACCCACATGGTAGCTCACAACTGTCTATACCTCCATGATCTGACACCCTCACACAGACATACATGCAGGCAAACCACCAAAGCACATAAAATAAAAATAAATAAATTATTTTAAAAAATAGCTTGGGCAGTTTTGCCCTTAGGAAGAAAACAGGCAAGAAAGCCACCCAAAGAATCCTTGGCAGGTTGATTTCTTTGCCACCACCATCTACCATAGATATACTGTGGAACAGGCCATTCATCTAGTTAAAGAGTTCAAGGAGCTTTCAGCCAATTTAAGTTTAGAAGTCAACCATTGAGCTTCTTCTACTATAACCTCACAGGGGACATTAAAAGACAAGGCTAAGCCGGGCGGCGATGACGCACACCTTTAGTCCCAGCACTCAGGAGGCAGAGGCAGGTGGATCTCTGTGAGTTTGAGACCAACCTAGTCTACAAGAGCTAGTTCCAGGACAGCCTCCTAAGCCACAGAGAAACCCTGTCTCAAAAACCCCTCCCCTCAAAAAAGACAAGACTAATGAGGAAAGTTCCTCGACATCATAAGTAATATAAGTTTTGGTTAATAAGGTGAGGTAAATTGTGTATTTGGGGACTGTGCACCAGACCCTTTTTTCCAGACTCTTGTAGAAGCCATTACTGATAGTGCCTTACCAGCAAGCAATGCCTCTGCCCATGTGCCAGCTGTAATGTCCTGTGGAGGGGACAGTATGGGTCAAACCTGAGTGAAATCTAGGTTACACTTGTTGAAGTCACAACCAGACATCAACATCTAATTGACATTTTAAAAGAGAAATATCTTTTTTAATAGGATTATCCGGCAATGTCCCAGGCTCGTGGTTTTCATCGTTTGTTTTATTTGTTTGTTTCTGAAACAGGGTTTCTCTGTGTAGCTCTCGATATCCTGGAACTCACTCTGTAGACCAGGCTGACCTCCAGCTGAGGGGTTCACCTGTCTCTTCCTCCCGAGTGCTGGGATTATACCACCACTGTCCAGCCCATTTTGATATCTTGACTAATTCCCCAAACCTGTGAGTTTGACAGCAGCATATCTGGCAGGGAACACGATTGTTACACACCTGTGGTCTCAGTGTTTGGGAGGTGGAGGCAGGAGGAACAGGGAGTTCACAGCCAGGCAAAACTACATGTTGCCTTCTAGGCCAATCTAGATTACAAGAACCTGTCTTTTGTTTTTTGTCTTTTGTTTTGTTTTTTGTTTTCAAGACAGTGTTTCTCTGTGTAACAGCTCTGACTGCCCTGAATTGCGATTTGTAGACCAGACTGGCCTTGAACTCACAGAATTCTGCCTGCCTCTGCCCCCTGAGTGCTGGGATTAAAGGCTTGCACTTGAGATTCAGGGGCTCTGAAAAATCCAAAGGTTTGTCTGTCTCCACATAGTAACTATTTCCCTAAAAATGTCCTTCCTTCAGGCACCAGGATCAGTGACCAGACGAAGGCAACATTTCTATGGAGCCAGACCCTAGGTTAGTAGTATAGTTTTAGTACTTTCTCACAGGTTTCTAGTCATCAGACACACTCTCTTCCTTGTAAGAGAGAAGAAAATAAAATTACCAGTCCTATCCTGGGACAGGGGAAGGAACCAGCAGCAGCCTAACAGACACACATTTCATTCTTTTTGGTTTAGCCTGATTTCTAACCTTGATGAGTCAGTGTTCCTCAGAAGAAATCCTGGACAAATTCCCAAAGTGATACAGTCTAGGAGTCTTGATCAAGTTCAATTCTTCTGCCAGTTAAAAAATTAAAAGGAAGGAAAAATCTCAAGCACATTGAGTTGCTTTGGAGGAATCTCAGACTCTGCAGACAGGATCAGCAGTTGAAGAAAGTAGTTCACTGGGAGTGAGAACACACAGAAAATGATGATGCTCTGCAAAGCAGAGGGAACTTGGGGCACCTGAAAACCCAGTCTCTTCTCAAGGGATGGGTCTTTAATTCTCTGAGGAGATTTTCTCTCTTAATTTAGGGTTAGTTGTAATGATAAGTCTTTCCACCAAAGCCACCCGAGCCCTGCCCCACGTGGGTGCTTTCTGCCAGGCCGCCCAAGTTCTGCCCACCACCATGTTAAGGTCCCAAGTAACACACAGAGACTTAGTTACAAATGCTGCTTGGCCAATGACTAGGATTTCTAATCTGCTAGCTCAGTCTTAATTATCAACCATAATCATAAGACTTACCTTATAGTGGACACAGGCAGAATGCGTCCTGTCTTCCTGGTGGTCACATGGCGACTCCAGAGCAGAGAGCAGGAGGAAGAGAGCAAGAGAAAAGGAATGACTTCCTGTTTGTCCTTGCTTATATAAGAGACTGCCTGCTATGTCACTTCCTGCCTGGATCACAACACTTCTTTACTACATTTCCCAGAATCCTCCTTGACTCCTAGTCCCGCCTAACTTGCTTCTTCATTGGCCAACAGTACTTTATTCAATAACCAATAAGAAGATAAACATACACAGGACATTCCCCATCAGTTAGTCAGTTTGAAGAAGGATCATGGTTGGCTGAGAACTGTTCTGTCTTGAGTCAGCCTTGAACTTGTTGAGCTAGTCCATCAGCAGTGGGCCTGCTAAGGGAGACAAAATGCCTGCCCCCCCCCCTTTTTTTTTTTTTAAGTTTGCCAGGCTTTTCTCTCAAAGTCAGAGGGGTGAGGAAGAAGCTGGCCATTTTGGAAATTTGCCACCTTTATTACCAAGCCATGGCCCCTCTCCCTATCTGTCTGCCAACCTTGGAGTCTAATTCCTAGTCACTCACAACCACTTGTAACTCTAGCACCAGGGGATATGACATCTTCTGGACTTGGCTATCAACCGCACTCACATAAACACAAACACATATAATTACAAAAGAAAAGTGTTGTATTGGGTGTGGTTTCACGTGGGTCCAAAGAAAGAAGAAACAGGCACTCTAGGATGAATTTGTAGCTTTTCCAGCTGCAGGGGGGTTGGTCTCTGGTGAACTGACTCTGTAGCTTAGCAAAGGGCCTTTTTATTGTTTTACAGTTCACACCATTAGCAAGTCAGTTTCTTGCTACCAAAACCTCTTTTCTAAGCTCCACAAAGATGATGCCAATGCAAATTACTGGTTACTGGGACATCAGTTTGCTGAGTCCTCCTGCAACCAAGTTTTGCATAGGCTTTGAACCCTTAGGAACTTCTCAGATAAGACTTACATACTTCAAACAGAAGGTACTGGGCACAAAAGGTAGCACTCGCAAAAGGCAGAGCAAAACCAGGTGCTAACACTCAGGAATCAAACCAGCTGTGGCAGTGATCTCGCCTTTGGTAGAAAGAGACGGGATCTCTGTGAGTTCGAGGCCACGCTGGTCTACAGAGTGAGTGCCAGGATAGCCAGGACCGTTATATAGAGAAACCCTGTCTCTGAAAACAAAACAAAACAAATAATATAGTTCAGTGTGCAGCTCTTGCCAAGCATGTACAAGATCCTAGGTTCAGTCCCCAGTACCACAGAAAAAAACAAAAGATTTAGCTAGTTGTGGTGACCAACACATATAATCCAAGCACAGAGGTAGGAACATCAGGCCAGTCTTAGGTACACAGTGAGTTTGAGGCTAGGCTCAGCTCCATGAGACCCTGTCTCAAAACAACCAAAACCAAATAACTAAAACCAGCCACTGAAATGAGGTACCCTGGGGCCACCTCCCTCCAGTCAGGGGCACAGATTTGCATAAATGTAAGGTATACAGCATGATTGCTTTGGTTTGGTTTTTGAGATAGAATCTTGCTGTGGAGTCCAAGCTGGCCTTGAACACTATCCCTTGTTCTCTGTCTTCCTGGGTGCTGGGATTATAGGAGTGTACCACCAGATTGGCCATCAGGGAGGAGTACTGATGCACTTGAGATACACAGTAAAGTGATATAATCCAGCAAATTACTGAAATTATCATCTCACGTAACTTCCTTTATTATTGTTGTTATTGGTAAAAATACTCAATATGTACTGTCTTTTGGCAAGTTCTTAATATACAATATTATTAACAATAACCTTCATGTTATACATTACACCTTCTGATTTTATTTATTTATTTATTTATTTATTTTGGTTTTTCAAGACAGGGTTTCTCTGTGGCTTTGGAGGCTGTCCAGAAACTAGCTCTTGTAGACCAGGCTGGTCTTGAACTCACAGAGATCCCCTGCCTCTGCCTCCCGAGTGCTGGGAGTAAAGGCATGTGCCTATGCATTGGTGTTTTTCCTGCATATATGTCTGTGTGAAGATGCTGGATCCCTCGAACTGAAGTTACTGACAGTTGGGAGCTGCCATGTGGGTGCTGGGAATTGAACCAGGGTCCTCTGGAAGAGCAGTCAGTGCTGTTAACCACTGAGCCACCTCTCCAACCTCAGCCTTCTGACTTACTGTCCTTCAGAGCTACAACTTTGTGTGCTTTTGCTTTCATCTTCTTCTTACTCTAACCACTTTTAAAAAACGGTTATTTTGTAATGCTGGAGATTAAACCCTACACATGTAGGCACATGCTTTACCACTGGGCTGTTCTAGCTCTGTTACCTTGTTAGATTCCATATATATATATAAGTAAGATCTTGGAGCTTTTCTCTGTGTCTGACCAGTGTTGCTTAGCATAATGTCCTTCAGATTTAACTTGGTTTTTGTTGTTGTTTGTTTTTTGAGACAGGCTCTGTCTTGGAGCCCTGGCTATCATGGAATTCTCTATATGGACTAGGCTAGCCTTAAATTCAGAGAGAGAGATCTGTCTGCTTCTGTACCTGCCCCGCTCCCTTTACTGGGATTAAAGGCATATTCTGTGGTTTAGATTTAATATTCTTTTGTTGTTGCTGTTAAAGATTTATTTATTTTATGTATACGAGTGCTCTATTGACTTCATGCTAGTTCTCATTATAGATGGTTGTGAGCCATGATGTGGTTGCTGGGAATTGAACTCAAGACCTCTGGAAGAGCAGCCAGTGCTCTTAACTTCTGAGCCATCTCTCTAGCCCAGATTTAATTTATTTTTGGGGGGGGGGGGCAGTTTCAAGACAGGGTTTCTCTGGATAATAGCCCTGGCTGTCCTGGTACTAGGCCTGTAGACCAGGCTGACCTTGAACTCGGAGATCCACCTGCCTCTGCCCCCTGAGTCTGGGATTAAAGATGTGCATCACCACTGCCTGACTTGTTTTTATATTTTTTAACTATGTGTATTGTATGTTTCTCTGTGTGTGTGTGTGCATGTGAGTGCAGATGCATTTAGAAGCTAAAGGTATTGGGTCTCCCGGAGGCAGGCAGGTGATTGTGAGCAGCCCAATCTCAGTGCTGGGAACTGTAGCTGAGCTCTTTCTCTGTCCTGCCAGCCAGCTCCCAAATAATGACACAGAGACTTCTTATTAATTATGAAACATTAGCCTTTAGTTTATACTTGTTCCATTAGCTTTTATAACTTAATCTAACCTCTTTCTGTTTATTTACATTTTGCCTTGGGACATTTTACCTTTCTTCCATTCTGTATGTCCTGCTTTCTTGCTTTGTTTTATTTTGTTTTGTTTTTTGAGACAGGGTTTCTCTGTGTTGCTTTGTAGACCAGGCTGGCCTTCGAACTCACAGAGATCTGCCTGCCTCTGCCTCCCAAGTGCTACCATTAAAGGTGGCGCCACCAATGCCAGACTCATAATCTCTTATTTTCTTCATGTTGACCAGTTCTGGGTCTCTGTATTAATCAATATCTACTGCAAAAAGTAGCTTCTCTGATTTGGGTTGAGAGTTGCACTAATAATCTGATTATAAAAAATAAGTATTTAAGGGGCAGTTTAATACATGACCATTTAGCAGAATAATAGTATTCTCCTAGGGTCTATGTCCTATCCAGCTTAGCTTCATGGTGCAGTTAACAGTACAAGTTTTGTCTTGTGTAGTAGCCTTAAAGTCAACCAGAAAATAGTTAGTTACTCCCCTAACATTCACACCACTATTGTACCAGTAGGCATGTCTCGCCAGGCCATTCATTATTATAGTTTGTAGAGTTCATACGTGAATAAAACTATTGATTACTTTTCTCCCCTGGTAGCATGGGTAGGTCCTTCCAACACTATAAAAATTAGCCAATAGAGATGAAACTTCCAGGGCAGTACTAGTTTTATTTCTTCATGTTTTGTGATGCAAGTGATATCTTCAGCAATGTGGCTTTTTTGTTTTGTTTTGCTTTTTTGAGATAGGCTTTCATTATGTGCCCCTGGCTGATCTGGAACTCACCATGTAGACTAGGCTGACTTCAAATTCACAGAGATCTGCCTGCCCTTGGTGTGTGCCAGTGTGCTCAGCCAGCAGGTATTAACATCAAGTTCTGGAGGGTAACCAGAACAATGGCAATGTAATGTGTGGGTGGGGGGTTGGGGGCTGGTAGTAGTGATGAGACCCACTGACCAATTCACAAAAAAGTAAGTACCCCATAGTTAGTAGTGGGCTTTTTATTTAATAGTCCATGTTATCTGAGAAAGGCATCATTTTGAGTGTGTGTCCTGTTGTGTGCCCCTTCCCCCAATATTTAACTTTTTGAGACAGGGTCTTGATCAGCACGGGAGTTTTGACCTGCCCTGTATCCGACCTGGGCCAGTTCACTCCTCTTTAGGCAACCTGGTGCCCTCCCCATCCTGGGAGGTCACCATATTGATGCATTAGTTTGAATACCCAATCGGCATAGGGGCACTACAGCCCAGAACTCCTGAACTCAAGCAATCCTCCTGTCTCAGCCTCCCTAGTAACTAGGACTACTGGCATGTGCCACCACACTCTGTGAGCCAGGGGTCTTGAAAGCCCATGCTGGCCTTGAATTAATGATTTGCTTCAGTTTCTGGAATGCTGGGGTTGTAGGTGTGCATCTCCAACCCAGCACTTGCTTATTAATTTATCAGTTCATGGACATTTGGGTTGTTTCTGTTCCCTGGTTAAAAACTGTGCTGCCATTGACCATTAAGGAGTAACTATTTCTTGCTTTTTTTTTTTTGCTTTTAATTATAGCTTTTTTTCCTTTTTATTTAAATTAGAAACAATCTTATTTTATATATCAATCCCAGTTCCCTCTCCCTCCCATTCTTCCATGCCCCCCGGCTGACCTCCATCCCATCCCTTTTCTGCTCCATAGAAAGGGAAGACCATCAAAATATGTCACATCATTTGGGGCAGGGCCTAGGCCCTCCCCCATGTGTCTAGGCTGAGAGAGTATCCCTCTATGGGGAATGGGCTCCAGTGTCCATTTGTACACTGGGTATAAATGCTGTTCAATTACTTACTTAATTTTTAAGATTTTTTATTTTACGTGCATTGATATCTCACCTGCATGTGTGTCTGTGTGCCTATGTGCCTATGTGAGGGTGTCCATATCCCCTATAACTAGAGTTACAAACAGTTGTAAACTGCCATGTGAGTCCTGGGAATTCAACCTGGGTCCTTTGGAAGAGCAAACAGTCCTCTCAACTGCTGAGCCATCTCTCCAGCCCCAGGGATAAGTTTAAATCACCTAAGTTTTAGTGCCTTCACTAAATATTACTTGTTGGGCTCTGTGGTGACTGGCTGGTTTTGGTTTGTGGTCATTGTGAGGATCAAGTCTTAAAATTTGTGTAAAATTTTGAGGTATTGCCAAACTAGATTTCAAAGTAGGTGCCCCACTTTACATTTAGACTTGTAATTTCTCTGCCCTTTCTGACACTTACCTTTTTAATCATAGCCATATTGATGGGTATGAAGTGTATCTCACTGTGGTTTTGATTTATATTTCCTTGACCAATAATGATGTCATCTTGATTTGCCAAGACTGTTACAAAATGCCAAAACTGTGTGGCTTGTAGAAGGGCTTGAGGAAGTGTCTGCTGCAAGCCTGTTGCCTAGCTTTCAGTGGCAGCTTCTGCCTTTCATGCTTATAAGATGGGTTTATATCTGGGTCCATGATCTCCACATTCATGTTAGCGTGTGTGTGTGTGTGTGTGTGTGTGTGTGTGTGTGTGTGTGTGTGTGTGTGTGTGTCTAACATGTGTCTAACAGTTGTCTCAGTTGATAAGGCTACCTGTCCCGTTGGATTCTGAAGCACCCTGACAACCCACTTTTGCTTGACAACCTCTGTATCCCTGTCTCCCAGTAGGTTCTAAGGTTAGGGCTTCAGCTAGGAGTTTGGGAAGTCTCAATTCAATCCATAACAAATGTCACACATCTTTTCACGTGTTTATTGGACATTAGCTTGTCTTCTCTGAGTGGATTTTGAATATTTTGTTTGTTTAGTTTTGCTGTGAACAGGGTCTTACTATGTACCCTAGGACATCCTGCCTTACCTTTCTTAGTGCTAGACTCCGTCATCATGCCTAACTAGTTTACTTTTTTTTCTCCCCCGTAGTTTGTCAAGACAGGGTTTCTTTCTGTAGACCAAACTGGCCCTTAACTCATAGAGATCCTCCTGCCTCTGACTACTGAGTGCTGAATTAAAGGAGTAAACCACCCCACCCTCGATTAGTTTAAATCTTCTATGTTTTTGGTTTATTTTAACCACTGAACTGTCTTTCTAGCACTCCCCACTCTTTTAAATTTTATTTTTTTACTTTATTGGTGTTTTGCCTGTATGTATGTCTGTGTGAGGGTGTTCTATCTGGAGTTACAGACAGTTATGAGCTACTATGTGGTTGCTGGGAATTAAACCTGGGTCCTCTGGAAAAGCAGTCAGTGTTCTTAACTGCTGAGCCATCTCTCCAGGCCCTTTTAATGCATTTTTTCAGTTGAATTGCTGGTCTGTGTGTGTTTGTATGTGGTACAAGAAGTGAGTCCAAGGCCTCACAAATGCTTGATAAGCAGTCTAACCCTGAGAGCTGTTCACTTGCCCCAGGCTATTTGTCTTCGTTGTTACTCCATTGTCAGGCACTTTAAAGTTGTGAAATTTAGAATGTCAGTGCCCAGCCTGAATTGTACACCATCTCACATAACCTTGATTGTGTTTCTGAACCCCTTTGAGGTTGTCTTTTCCCTCTGCCCCTCCTGCCTTCATTTATTTATGAGTTTAGTTTGTTTTTTGTTTGGTTTTTATGAGACAAGGTCTCACTATGTAACTCTGGTTAGCTTAGAACTTGATATGTACACCAGGCTGACCTTGAATTCACAGATTTACCTGCATCTGCCTCCCCAATGCTGAGCTTAAAGATGTAAGCTACCATGCCCACTGTTCCTTTATTTTTATTTAATGGTGCCAAGGACTGATCATAGGGCTTTGTACATGGTAGTCAAGTTCTCACTGGGCTAGATCACTAGACCTGTTTTGACTTTTTATTTTGAGATAGGGTCTCCCCGAGTTACCCAGGCTGGCCTCAGGAGTAGCTGGGATCATAGGCCTGCATAGTGAAGCACAGCTTTGTTTTCTGTCCACGACTGGTTCCATAGCCAAGACGCCCATCCTCTGCTAAATGACATGACTTGGAGAAGGGTCTAGGAGCTGTCTGTGAGCAGCTCCCAGTCCAGTCACTCTCACTGGGGGTTTCTTTCCTTCTGACTTTGTGGTACTGTGATTGCATTACTCATTCCTACTTCAGTCTCCCACACTTGGAATCTCTGGTTTCTTTGTTACAGGTGCCAGAAAAATCCATACTGCTCCTGTCCGATCCTTGTTCCTACTGCGCCCTGTGCCCATCCTGTTGGCAACAGGTGGTGGGTATGCAGGGTACCGGCAGTATGAGAAGTACAGGGATCAGAAGCTTGAGAAGCTGGGATTGGAGATTCCGCCCAAACTTGCCAGTCACTGGGAGGTAGGACTGAGTGGGCATGACCTGTTCTCAGCTCAAACAGCTGACTTTCTAAATTGCTCCATTAAAATTGTCTGAACAAATCACACCTGCTATCCTAGGGTCATGTCTCTGGTGGATTTTGAACTATTGTGGGAGTTATACCTTTGATGTCCTGTCAAGCTTGTATTCTGTCCTAAGATCTGGCCCTGCACCTGGACAGAAAGTGCTGGCTGTTGAGATCATTTCTTGTGTTGTGTCCTAAGATCTGGCCCTGCACCTGGACAGAAAGCAATGGCTTTTGAGATCATTTCTTGCACTGATGTTACCACCAGCCATCTTGGCTCTTATTCTGGGGTGGAGGAGGGTGACATGTGGCTTTTGTGATATGGATTCATTCTCACCAGGAACCAGACTGTTGTAATCAAATCTCCTTAATACTCAGTAGATATTGTGTAACTATTGAAATATGATGTAAAGATGCATTTTTAGGGCCAGAAAAATGGCTCATCAAGTAAGGGCATCTGATGTGTAAGCATGAGGATCTGATTTCAGGTCTTCAGCCCACAACTATGAAGCTAGATGTGGTCATGTGACTTGTAACTTCACTGCTGTTGGAGGGGCAGACACAGGAGGATTGCTGGGGCATGCTCCTCTTAGCCTAGGTCGAGGTTCAGTGAGAAACTCTGCTTCAAGGGAACAGGGAGGAGGGCAGTAGAGCAGGACATCTGAGTAGGGTCCACCTGTAGCCTCTGTTCCAATAGCTGCACATACGTGTCGTGTATTACACTCATACATAATTACAAAGAGCCCCACAAGATTGCCTTCTCTTATCCTTAATTTAACAAAAGAAAAACCTAGTTAATCAAAGGACCAGTGATTGGTCCCAGTAGCCTGGACAGAAGAAGGTAAGGACTGAGGCTTTGTGGTATTTGGATCTTTTCAGGACTCCCTCCATATAGTTTATCTGTTACAGCAGAATCCAGGGTAAGATAGTGGCATAGTAGGTCACTACATACCAGCTGTCTGAACTTGGAAATTCCACTGTCTCTCTGGTCCTCTGTTTCTTCAATTGTGAAGTAGCAAGTTGGGTGGGAAGACAACTGATGCTCCTCCATGTCCTAAACAGTCTCTATAGCTGATATTTGTTGCCATAGGTATGTGATGAACTTCCCTTTCAGGGTAGTTTCTGGAGTGTTTGGGGTTGACCATTTTCTTCCAGTGAAATCCAGTGTTAAAGATTACCTCTGTCCCCTCCCCTCATTCTATCCCTTCCTCCCTCTTCCTTTTTCCTCCTCTCCTCCATCTATCCCCTCCATTTTTCTGTGGCACAGAGGACTGGACCCAGGATGTCACGGATGCTATAAGTGCTTTGCCACTGAGCTATATTCTAGTCCTGTTTAACTTTACTTTGAGCCAGAGTCATACTAAGTTACTTAGACTCACCTCAAACTTGTCATTGTCCTACCTCATTCCCTACAATAGTTGCTGTTAAAAAGTGTGTACCATGATTTTTACATGGTTGTTGTAAAAAGCATAGGATCAGGTAACTGGAAGGGTCCATGCCTTGACTGACAAGACACTGATGTGGAATGTCCTGTGCAGTATGAGGTCTCAAACACCTGTAGTTTAAGCTGTGGGAGTTAGGTAGCCATCCCTTACTTGAGTAAAATGGCTACAGGACTCCCAGGTTTTCAGGTAAGATGCCAGCATTTCATTTCATAGAAAGTGTTTTAAGGTCTTGAACTCAGGGACATCATCAGGAGATGAAATTTTTTTTTCATTTGTTTTTCAAGATAATATTTCTCTGTGTAGCCCTGGCTGTCTTAGAACTTGTTCTGTAGATCAGGTTGGCCTCAAATTCAGAGATCTGCCTGCCTCTGCCTCCCGAGTACTGGGATTAAAGACATGTACCATCACCGCCTGGCAGGATGAAATTATTTTATGTCTTCTTTGGATTAGGGCTGAGGCTGAATCTGTTACTTTAGATCAGTGGTTCTCAAGCTGTGGGTCATGACCCCCTTGGGGATGTCAAACAACCTTTATTCAAAAGGGTTGCCTAAGACCATTTTAGATGTTTACATCACAATTCATAACAGTAGCAAAATCACAGTTATGAAGTAGCAATGAAAATAATTTTATGGTTGGGGTCACCACAACATGTGGAACTGTATTAAAGGGTCCCAGCATTAAGAAGGCTGAGAACTACTGCTCTAGACCCCATGGTTGGGGTGGGTTGATTTATTACCATGGATGGAATGGTTTGAGGAGGGAGTACAGGAAGGGGAGACATCCTAGTCTTTGGCTGGCAACAAGCTTCTACCTGAGCTTGTAGGCTGACTTGGTGTGACAGGATCTTTCATACACAGAATTCCACAGCCCATTTATATGGATGTCCTATAATGTCAACCTGGAAACCCTAGGTCCAATCCTTAAGCCAGGACTGTGTACTCACTCCCAGTCATGACTCTTAGAGTAGAGGGGCTACATTTCCCATAGATACATCTTGGTGGAGGGCTTTCCCACTCAGAAAGGACACCCACTATGTTCTTCTTGTTTAAACTCAGTCTCATAGCTTGGGTCAGAACTGTGATAATCATCTTTTTTATGATGGCAGTGGGCTGGCTCATCAATTGCACATATACAGAAGGAAGTTTTTAATCAAATCCGTAATTTTACATTGGGGAATAGATTGGTCCCTATATAGTATGTTAGGTGGGAATTGATAATCCTCAAGGAGGTCACATAGACCAAATTCAAATACAGGCTGGTAGGCAACTCTTTGAAGAGTACCTCTTATTTTCCTGTTATTGACCATGGATAAATGGTTAACCTGGACACAGATGGCACAGCAACAGGTAATTGTGTAGAAAGTACCTCTCTGTTGATTTTAATTTGGCTAGTCCTGGGTGTGTATTCTGATAAATCTGTGAGAGAAGGGATGGCTCCAGGGCTTCAGTAGGATGGGGTATCTATCTGGAAGAACCCACCTGTCCTCTGTCTTAGTGGACCCCAGGATTTATGATTGGGAGAAGACCTAATATTTGCAGTGGCCCTACCAGCTCTGTGGCTGCTCATTTTGCTGTGGCATCAGCAAATCTGTTGCCTTGGACTTCAAGCAAATCCCCCTTTTGATGTTGGACAGTGAACAATAGCAAGCTCTTCTGGCAGCCAATTAGCTGTCAAGCAATCAGAGGTCTCCTCTGTTTTTGATTTCTTTTCTGTGGAAGTCAACAGGTCCCCTGGGACAGGGCACCATGGACATGTGCAGTGGCAAAGGCATACTGGCTGTTGGTATAAATGTTGAAGCACAGATATCTCCCCATTTTGATGCCTGGGTCAAGGCTATCAGTTCTGCCCAGATTACCTCTGTGAGTGTCACCACAGCCACTCCTACATACCTGACCTCATCTTGTACATAACTGCTTCCATTGGTGAATAGGGTCACATATGCCTTCCCAAGGGGCTGGTCTCAGAGGTCTGGTGGTCCATATTACAGGTGGCCAACAACCTGGGCACAGTTGTGGACTGGCTGTTCTTCAGAGTCAGGCAGAAAGGGTGCTGAGCTTAACAATGCAGAGGTGAGCCTCTGCTTCTTGATGCATCTCAAAGGAGAGCCTGGTAGTGGGTGGGACATGTCTCCAACATCCAGTGCTCAGGCTCCCGAAGAAGCATTTCAGTGCGGTGGGGTCATAGTAACAACCAGCTCCTGCCCAATGGTCAGTTTAGCAGCTTCCTTTAGAAATAGTGTTGTGGCAGTGGCAGCAATGGCCAGATATAAGCTGGCCATCCTGCTGCAATGGGGTCTAGGGATTTAGACAAACAGGCCACAGACCTTTTCTATGGTCCCAAAGTTAGGATCACCCGATATCATTCATCCACAAATAAGTGGAAATGTTTAGCATTGTCAGGTTACCCAAATGCTGGGGCTGACATCAAAGCCTTCTTGAGTTTTCACAGTGCCTCATTTTCCTTATCCTCCCAGTACAGGGGGCTGTTTCCTCATAGGCCCGGTAATAGGCTTTTGCTATTTCTGCAAAGTTGAGTATTCTCAGTTTTCAGAATCCAACTATACACCAAGGGCCTTTTATTCTGTGGCTCAGAGATATTCAAGGTTGCTTGGATCCTGCTTGAGGACTGGGTCATGTTGCTACCCTCCAAGCTATACCCCAGATAAGTTACTTCATGGGAGCACAATTGGACTGTTTTAGCTGACACATGATAGCCCAGCTGCTGGAGTGTGTCAAGCAGTTCCTCTGTGGTTTGTTGGCACTTCTTTAGGTTTCATGCAACAATGAGGAGATCATCTGCAAGAGGGTGGTGCTCATGGACCCTTGGCAGTGCTCAAGCAGATTCGCACTAAGAGCTTCAAGTTAGTAACTCCATCAGAGTAGGGGAGTCCAGGTCAGTGGCTGCTGAACCCTAACTCAGGTCTGTCCATTCAAAGGCAAATAGAGGTTAGCTCACAGACACCAGAGGCAGAGAGAAAAGCATCCTTCAGGTCTAAGACTGTATACAGCTCTTTCTGAACCCAAAAGGCTAAGCAAAGTGTGAGGGTTTGTGGCAGTCAGGTGGATATTTCCACTCTCTTGTTTAGTCCCCTTAAGTCCTGAACATAGTGAAAGTCGTGCCTGGCTGAACAGGGAGCCCAGGAGTGTTCTAAGGTGAGTGATAGGAGGCTGAAATTCCTGCATCTCTAACGCAGCTGATGTGCTTTCTAAAGCCTGCCTTAGCTGTTCCCGGGACTGGGTACTGCTTTACCCTTATAGGCTGAGCCCATGTAAGGCAGTCTGGGGGACTTGGTCCTTCAGCCTTGATTCTGTTAGGAGGGGGTTGTCCACTCCCAGCTCCCCATGATACTTTTCTGTCATTTTATATTCTTCTGAGAAGGAGCAAGTCAGCAGAAATGTCAGGTACAGACTCTTCAGATCCACAGAACATGATGGTGGCCCCATGTTTTCTCTGGAAGTGTTTACCAGTCAGGGGGCACGGACAACCCAGCATAACAAGATAAGAATGAGTCTCAGTGCCTTGTCCAAGGTTCACTTCTTGGGTGGGTGTTCCAAGCGTAGGTTCTGATTCATTGGCCCCTTGGATGTGGTTCTTTTCATAGTGAGGGCACTCAGGGGTTGTTGAGTCAGCATTCAATGGGCTGCATGCATATGTGCTAGGAACCAGGGAATTTTGCCCCCTATGATTCCTGTGACCATGGGTTCTTAGGGGCTCACTGGTGTGGAGCCCTAGCCCTTTCCATCTGACCTTGTCAGATTGAATCTCTGTCCTCCCTTTTCCTGTGTTGTGGGCACACATTCTTCCAGTGTCCTTTTTCTTTACAGTACACAAATTGTTCCTTCTCCAACCTGGCCTGAGGCTGATTTGGTCCCCACCTAGGGTACTCTTGGCTTCTATCAGGATCTCTATTATTAAAAGTCTTCAGGGCTATTTCCAATAACTGCAACCTATTCAATCCCCCAAATCCTTCTAATTTCTGTAACTTCCTGAGAATCTCTGGAGCTGTGTGACAAAAGCCAGATTAATAGCCTGCTGGTTTTCTGGGGTAACTCCCTGTAAGCCTCCCAGAGTTGCTCCAGGAATCCAGCAGGAGATTCTGGATTTCCCTGAATTACCTCAGATGCCACTGAGAGATTAGTTGGCTGTCTAGCTGCTGCTCTCAGTCAGGAGGGCCTGGCATTGGTGTCTAGTTCCCACTTACCTAGGTCAGTGTTGGGATCCCAGTTTGATAGGATATAGGGCAATATTCGATCAGCTCTTCTTTCTTCATCCATCTTGGTTGCCTTTCTTGGCTTCAGTCATGATTTGATTCCTCTCCTCAGCAATGTAATGGGTACCAGGCTTTTTCTTTTGGGCCACTAACCAGCTCCCAAATCATGACACAGAGACTTATTAGTTTTGAATACTCGGCCTTACCTTAGTCACATTTCTGGTTAGCTCTTTTAACTCAATTTGTTTTTCTTTGTCTATCCTTTGCCTCGAGGCTTTTTACTTCTTTCTTTCTTTCTGTGTATCTTACTTCCTTCCACTGCTTCTCTGTGTCTTGCTGGCTGGCATCTGCCTGGCTTCTGGCCTCAGATGTCTGCCTTGTTCTCTCCTCCTCTTCTAATTCTTTTCTTCTTTCCAACCTAGATTTCCCCTCCTATTTATTCTTTCTCCCTGCCAGCCCCACCTATCTTTTCTCCTGCCTAGCTATTGGATGTCCAGCTTTTTATTAGATCAGGCAGGTGCCTTAGGCAGGCAAGGTGAAACAAATGCAACACATCTTTACATAATTAAACAAATGTAGCACAAACAATTCTAACACATCTTTACATAATTAAATAAATGCAGCATAAAACAAAAGTAATACATCTTTACATAGTTAAAGTAATATTCTGCAGCATAAACAAATGTAACACACTTTTACATAGTTAAAATAATATTCTACAATAGTTTATAATTAGCATAGGTTGGTTGGTGGGCAAAGAAATCAGTTTTCAACAGGCTGACAAGCCTGAGGTTTCTCTGTGAAGGGAGGGTTCTGGGTTTTCAAGTTGTAGATCACTGGTTGAAAGAGAGGGGAGGAAAGGAAGAGAGAGAGAAAGAGAAGGGGAGAGGAGAGAATGGGAGAAGAAAAGAATTTGTCTTAACGTCACATATGTTGGTACTTTGTTTCTTTTTCCTGCCAGGTAGGGCAGATGTTCCTCCACTTAGGATGGGCTTGATTCCTGACAAACTTGTCATGTTTATGCTTTAAGTTTAAAAAAAAAAGTATTTAACATGGAGCCTGCTGAAAGTCATAGTTCAACAGAACAGCACACTGTAGAATATTGGCTGCTTGCCTTTGTGTTTTCATGGCTGACTGGGTGAGGTAGTTCTATGCCACTGCACAGCATCTCTAGGTGTTACTGTAAAACGCACGCCATTAGCACAGGAAAAGATCACAGTCCCAAGTTTGGAGTATGGTTTGTACTGACTGCATGAACTTTTGTACCATGGTAAAAATAAACCAGAATTGGAGAGTGCATGTTTTTTTGGGGTGCACTGTAGAGTATTCTTGGTCCTTCATCTTTTGGTGGACTGTGGGTTGTTTGCAGCCTTTCTTCTTGGTATATAATACAACCAATGTGAACTTCACATATAAACGTTTGCAAATTTCTTTCCATTTCTTAATTTTTAGATTTACTTATTTTATGTGTATGAGTGTTTTTGCCTGCATGTGTGTGTGTGCTCACTGCATGTGTTCCTTGTCCCTTGAAAGTCAGAAGAGGATGTCAGGTCCTCTGGAACGGGAATTACAGATGGTTGTGAGTCACCACATGGTGCTGGCAATTGCAGCCATTACTCCAGCTACTGCATTTCCCTTATTCACTTAAAAATAAATCATTTGGTCATTTTCTAAGTATATATTTAACCTTATAAGAAATTGTCAAGTTTTTTTTTTTTTTTTTTCAAGACAGGGTTTCTCTGTGTAGCTGTTGCTATTGAGGAACTCATTCTGTAGAGCAGTATGGCCTTGGAGATCCACCTGTCTCTGCCTCCTGAGTTCTGGTTTTAAAGGCTGTGCCACCGCTATCACCACCCAACTAAGAAATTGTCCTTACTTTGACCAGGACTAAGAGCCTTTTTGTAGGAGAATATGGGTCCTCAATGAAAAATAAATAAATAGGAAAGGACATGGCTGCTCCTAGGTGTGGTGGAGAAATTTTATTGTAGATATGTGGGAGAGCATAGCTAGAGGCAGGGATGTCTGGGAGAGTCCAGAGTGGACGTGACCAGACTGAGCTAGACTATGTGGGAGAGGGAGAGGGGGAGGGGAAGGGAGAAGGAAACCAAGTGTATCAGCCAGGAGGCCCAAGGTACAAAGAGAACAGGCAACCTATATGGCTGGATTATATAGGGAAGAGCAGTCCAGCCCTCTGGGCTGAAGAGTTCAGGGTAGGAGTCCCAGTATGCCAGCTAGGAGGGCCCTGGCACATGGTAATGGCTTACAGCCATAATTCAATTCCAGAGGATCTGACAGCCTTTTCTGAATTCCATGGGCACAAGCATGCATAAGATACACATACGTACATGCCAAAGCCTCCAAAGCCACAGAGAAACCCTCATGATTCTCACCTGAGAATTAGCATAGATCCTTATTTTGGGCCTGATCTTGGGGCTTTTATGCAAATATGGTCTGAGGAGCTTCGAGGCAGCTTTGCAAGAGGCCAGGCCTCAGCCAGGGGAAGCTGGGCTGGTCAAGGACACCCACTTCCCAACTTTTAGCCTCGTCTTAGAATATGTTTAAAATGTATGATACAAGATTACAGTTTGAGAAAAGGAAGGATGGATTAGTCTGTACATTCTCCCACTATCCAGCTCAAGCAGGGATCAAGACCCTGTGAAGTGCCAGGCACTCCTTCATGCTCACACCTGGGAGTACTGCCAGCCTATTGTACCACCATGTACACAACTGTGGCCAGCATTGGGCACACACGGATAGTTCTTAAGTGGTTGTAAAATTCTGTAACTCTATTATTAACTCTATTATTAGGTAGAAGCAGAGCT
This sequence comes from Cricetulus griseus, assembly GCF_003668045.3. Taxonomy (NCBI): domain Eukaryota; kingdom Metazoa; phylum Chordata; class Mammalia; order Rodentia; family Cricetidae; genus Cricetulus; species Cricetulus griseus. The sequence goes on along the minus strand of NW_023276807.1, from coordinate 101,803,354 downwards.
GCTGTTGACATCCTGCAGTTGTTAAATGGGGCTATATATGTGCAGGCAAGGAGTGCATAAGTGTAGAGGAAGCAGTTGTGTGTGTTTAAGTGAGCAGATAGTGAACCTGGCTGCCGAAGGCCTGCTGACCTGCTCTACTTCCGTGGCAGTGCCAATGGCAGGAGGCATTTTCTGACACTGATGGAGCTGGCTAGCAGAGGCTAGCTCTGTCCTCAGAGAACTGGGAGCTCTAGAGGAAGAAGGACTCTCAGAGGGTCTTCAGGCACTAGCCTTGCTGCTTCTGTGAGGGACCATGGCTCTGAGACATGTAGCCACTCCTCTAGGTGGTTCAGGCTATGCTACCATGTGGCCAGCCCTCCAACTCCTACTCCAGTTTTACTTCTGTTCCTATCTCCCTCAGCCTAGGCACAACTCTGTACCACTGAGAGAGTGCCACCCTGGTATTGAGTTGCCAATGTTTGGAAAAGCCGAGATTAAAGATGTGCAATTTAAAAACAAGGCCAGCCAGCCTTGGAACTCAGGAGGCAGAGACAGGCAGATTCCTGAGTTCGAGGCCAGACTGGTCTACAGATCAAGTTCCAGGACAGTCCGGGCTACACAGAGAAACCCTGTCTCACAAAACAAAACAAGATCAGCCTAGAATCCAATATCTCAGGAAGCTTAGGCAGGAGTGTTGCCACAATTTTAATGGGAGCTTACTTGGTGAGTCCCAGGCTCACTTGGCTATGAGTGAGACTGTAGCTGTCTTGACAGAAAAAGAATAGGGATGGGTTAGTATAAAATAACATTGAAAAGAAAAGCAAGGCCAGTCTCCTTGGCTGGTGGGAGATGACTTGGAGGCCTGGCATGCTTTCTGCTGGGCTTAGTCTACCCTAGAGCAGGCCATCTCTCAGTGTTGGTATAGGGCCCTTAAGTTATGAGTCAGTGCCCTGCATGGGCCCTAGGGCTTTCTAGAAATTGAGTGAGGAATTGTGTGAGGGGTGAGGTTCCTAAGAAACATTTTTGACTAAAAAAGAGGAATTGGGCAGGGCTGGGAGAATCTTGTGTGGAGAGCACTTTGTGCTTGCCCCAGGCTTCCTAGCTGTCCATATGGAAAATGAACCTGCCTGTGACTTCTTGTGCCACTCAGAGATACCAGCCGTATTCACTGTTTCTCTGGACCCCTGAGGAATAAGAGGTGACTCTGTCCCTCAGCTACCTTCATCCCTGACACAGGCATTATACAGTGTACAGGCAGGGAATGCATGAAATTTACCCAGCTGGGGTCTAGCCTGTGCTCCAAGGGGCTCCAGATCCCTTGCCTTTGGTTGCTGGCAGCTAAGTGGTCTTCGAGCCTGCAGAGTCTCCCAATGGCACTTTGTGGCAGTCTGAGCCAGAAGCCCAGAAGAGTAGAGGGAATGGAAATTAGGGGCATGGGTGGCCCAAAGGGACTTCTATGTAGTGAACTAAGCTTATGGGTGGGGTACCCCAGAAAGAAATTCATTGTTAACTATTGTTTGAAATCCTAAAGGTGTTTCCTTATAGAAAAGACATGTGGTGTCCAGCACCCAGGGATCAAACTCAGGTCTGTTGCTTGAAAAGCAAGTGCTTTACTAACTGAGCCACTCCCCCAGACTCCAGATAGTCTTCCGTGAAAAGTCTGAAGTCTCACTGGAGCTCAGTGAGGTCACAGGCTAAATAGTAGTGTCCGCTGGGTACACAGGCCAGGTGAATAGAGGCAGTCTGTGTGCATTCTGCCTCCCGCTTCCGGTGGGCTGGTATGGGTGTGGACTATCATGGACCTCTCAGAGGATAGCCCTATAGGTGTGCGCTTGCTCCTGGGATAGCACAGGCCTTGAGCTTGTCACATAGCACTCACTGCCTTGGGCATGATCCAGGTGAGGACAGGTGTGTGGGGCTGTTAGTCTTTTTTTCAGCATTTGTGACCTACCTGTCTCTCCAGAAGCCCTGTCATGGGATGTCATCTAGTTCCAAACAATAGTTATTTGGGGAATGAAATTCTGTGTGGCCAGAGGGGAGTGGAGGTGTACCCTTTACAGTAGCCTAGCATGAAAAGACTAATAAGCCATCCAAGGCCACTCAGCTACTGCTGAGTTGACTCCAGACACAAATGAGGCTTATTTAATAGAATGTTGTAATCTTCCACTTTCCTTCGAAAATGTTAGGCCCATTCATTTCCTAGCTGGGCAGGCCTGGCATCCTATGGGTATAGGGTGGTCTACTAAATGCAGTCTGGGACCTTTTATTTCAGTGGGTAGAAAGACATACCCCACAGGATAGCTCCAGCTTGGAAGTACTGCATGTTTTCCAGTCTGTGGGTGAGGGGCCCCTGTTAACAGCTACTATTGTTCACCCATCCACATTGTTCTTCCAGTCTGGGCTTTGTCCGTCAGAGTTTGATGGCCTTGGTGGTAGGGGAGGGTGGGTACAAATGAAGTTGGCAGGGGTAACCTTGTGTCTTCATGATCCAGTGTGGGAGAAAAGGATTTCCATATCTTTAGAACTTCTGGAGTTAGAAAGGGATGCCGGAAGTGACTTTGTGGTCAGCACAGTGGAGAAGCCGGTCTTCTTGAGGCCTCTGTCTTGCCGGGTTGGTGAAGGGCCATAGTGCAGAAGCCAGTCAGAGGCTGAGGATTCAGGGTCCCTGAAATCCCAGGAGGCTTCCTCTGGGGAGCGCTGGGCCCATGTCGCTCTACTGGGTGTTGAGTGTCGGAAGCGGTTGGGCTTTTTTGGTGTTGCTAGAGGGTCATAATCTTTGGTCCGCTGTTGAAGACTATGACTGGGTGGGGCCAGGGCCCCTACCGGCTTCTTCCTCTTTTCTCCAGGTTGTAGCCCCTCCTTTTAAAGGGCCCTGAGGGCTTCTTGTGCTTGGCTAGCGCTCAGAGGGTGTGGTGACTTTAACTGCGTCTGGTGTTGCTCCTCCTGCCCCGCCCTCAGCAGGAACCGGAGCCCCTGCTTGCTTTGAGACTCCAGACTTCAGATTCATCCTAGCCAAAGCTGAGGAGCTGAAGACCAGAGCCCAGAAACTGAGCTGGGACAATCCTCGTGAGTGAGTAGATAGAAGTCAGAAGAGGGACTTGCAGCAGGCGGCAGGCTTTTCAGGGGGCTCTCCCCACCCGGCCCCTGAGGTTGGGGACCTGCTGGGAGTGCCTCCTAGCGCTTTGCTACTGCCTTCTAGTTGGCTCTTTCACAGCTGGGAACTGAGGAATCTCTTTGAACTGTCTTGCTCTCCTGCCCCCCCCCCCCCCAGGCAGTCGGGCTGCTTGAGTTCATTTCCTCCACATTCTGTAGCTTCTCTAGTCTCCAAAAGGCTGGGCAGGAAGTGACCAAGATGCTGGGAGGTGCGGGAAGTGCGAGCAGGCTTTGGGGGCTGCCCAGGACTCCCAGCATGCTTTTTCTCTTATGCTGTCTGGGGCCTGAAGCCGCCTGGGCACACAGGGAAGAGGGAAGCATCCCTATAGACTTAACTGCAGAGGGCCTGGTCGATGCTTACTGTCTCTGTCTTGGGGGCCCAGGTACCACATAGAGTATCTGAGAGAAGACTTTTTTTTTTTTTTTTTTTTTTTTGGAGAAATTGAGGAAGACTTGTCCGTCTTTTTCTCCCACCCCACCCCTCAGCCACTGACTTGATTACTTACAGGCTATCCAGGCCCTTTCTTTATCCCCTCTTCTTGCTGGTGACTTCCTGGAAGAATTACTGGGTTTGCCCAGGAAGGGTCCATTTTCCTGCCCTCTCCTTCTGAAGTTTTGTCTCCTTCCAGCCTAGAAATGTAGAACAGGAGTTAGCTTCTTCCCTGGACTCACCAGCCAGATGGCCCTGCCTCGGGGAAGAAATGGCCTAAACCCTCCAGGGTGGGGTTATGAGTGGGAAGAGAGCAGGGGTGCACGGTCTGGGGCATTGGAGGGTTCTTGTTCAGGAAGAGCTTGTTGGAGTCTGCATGCTTTTCACCTCCTGCCCAAAGCAGAGCCTACCAAGTCAGGAATAGGAAGTGCGCACAAACCTCAGAGCATACCTGTACCACCCACCCCATAAGCACATATACCCTCTAACGTTCTCACCATTCTCATTATCCCTCCCACCCTCCCAATCCCCTCTCTCCCGCCCCCCTCTCTCTCCTATAACTGCTAACTGGCCTGGTCCATTTGTTGACCTGACTTCAGTTGGAATGTTCCATTCCATTGGGGACCAGGTATCCTTGCCTTCCTCCCAAGCAGTGGCAGATGGAGGAGGACATGGTATGAGCCCCAGAACAGCATGTCCTTGCAGAACTAACTCCTGTCCCCATGTGCTTGCATCAGCCTAAACTTCCTACTTACTAGGCAGAACTGGCTCATATATTTTGGGCTCCCCTTTCATAGTTGCCCCTTTTTTTGCCTTCTCAGAGTGTGCTTCCCTTGCTGGAAAAGGAGGTAAGAGTTGGGGAGTCACCAGGTTGAGATTTAAAAGGTTACTCTGGCCTTGGTTGTAACCCTGTTCTGAGTCTCAAGGGAGTGGGCGGAGGCGCTATCCCATCCTTGTCTGCCAACGAAGAGCAGCAGTGTTTTATCAGCTCTCAGGATGGCAGCAATCAATTGATTAGTGCTCACCATAGATCCCTCTGAGTTCTCATGGAGCAGGTGACTGGCCCTCAGGCATGTAGCTTTTAAGTCTGGCTGGTCAGTCTGAACTAGCCTCTCAGAAGGGACAGGAGGTGTCAGCACTCCACCTGCCTCAGGTCTTCTTGCCCAGAACTCACCTAAAGCCTTGAGTGCTCAGAGGCTAGGGAGAGTCAGATCTCTGGCTTTGGGTCCAAGTGGTGGAGGTCTGTGAAGTGAGAAGGATGGGAGCATTGCTGTTGAAGTAGCTCAGCTTTGGAGGTGAGAATGTAGACTGTCTGGGCCTGTCCCTGTCCTTGTTGCTTTTGACTAGATAGATAGAACTCAGCCTGTTTCTGGGGGGGAAGAGCTAAGTTCATTCTCTTCCTTGGGACTTGAGGGATCCCTGTGTGATATAGTTAGGAAATGCTGACACCCAGGTATCCCGTGTATAAGAGAAGAAAGAGATAGAGGCAAGAACACAATGCTCGTCATCCCCTCTCTGTGGGCAAGTGCAGTTTGGGTGCCTCAGTTTCTAGGAGCAGGCCTTAGTGCCTCTTCAAGGAAGTGGTCTTGCTGCAGACAGGAGGAGCCCAGGCTACCCTGTCCTGGTGGACCACCAAGCTTGTCAGAACCCCAACCTGGAAGGGCCTCATTGGCCCTTCATAGTTCTATGAAAGAAGAAAATGCCTAAGTTCCTGTGTGAATCTCAGTTGAGAACCTTTATGTTTTAGCTGAGCTGGATTTGCAAGCTTAGGTGTTCAGAGCTGCCATAGTTAGCATCCTACTTGGTAGGACAGTAAGGAAAAGTTAACAGGCAACCTAGGCTCCTTAGGTTCCCCCCATCCCACAAGGTCATACTTGTTCCCCCATTAATCTTGGGTGTGAGCTCTGCACCCATTTCATAGCCTGGACTCTATAAAACAAGGAAAGAGCCTCTGAGAGCCTGACACCAGCTCACACGATGGCATTGTCACCCCTGAGCCCATTTTCCTGGCCAGTGTGAAGCCTGTTCAGCCAGGCAGGGTGTGTGCGTGCACTCAGTGTAGAATGAATGGTCAGAGCACACTCATTATTATGGATGGAAAGTTAAGGAGGCTCATATAACCCGAAGCAGAATCATGGTTGTCCCTGAAGCCTGGCCCTGACCCTTAGATGGGTTGGGGGAGCTCCCATGTGTACTGATCTGGTGCCGACATCTTTTGAGAGAGGTGTTTAAGGATGCTTGTGTGCTAGGGTAGACCAGTCCTCCACTTCCTCAGTCACAGGGAGAAATCTGTACATACCCAGGCCTTCGTTGCTTTGTTGTCCCTTCTCCTAGAAGCTACTAGCATATGTGGGATTCATTGGCTTTTGCAAGCAGGTACCAGGGCTGGAATTTTTACCTCTCTGATTAAAATGAATTTACCAGTGTCACACACAAACCCTTGTGTAGATAGAGTTGTCACTGTGTGTTGCCTAGCTGATCCTTGCCCGAGTCTGTTCTCTGTCACAGGCATTAACTCTTGTTTGTTTTTGGAGACAGGGTTTTGTTGTTTTGTTTTTGTAGCTTTGTCTGTCCTGAAACTCTATAGACTAGGCTGGCCTTGAACTCAGAGATCTACCTGCCTCTGTCTCCCTAGTGCTGGGATTAAAGGTCTGTGCCACCACAGGCAAGTAACTCTGGAAGCCAGCCAGCATTTCTTCATCTGAAAGTGGTGACAGGTGCCTGACTTCCTCCTTAGGCTGTGATTGAGGCTGGAGAACAAGTATAGAGCTTCCAGTTAGCCATTGTGAGCTCTCATCCTCCCTGGGACTTTGGGCTGAGATAGCCACGGTTGTGGAATGCTTGCTCTTTTCTCCCTGTTATCAGTACAGTGAGGAGGCTGTGAGCAAGGGTAGGGCCCTGTAGATTGCCAAGGAATGGCCTAGCCAAAGTGCTTTTTGAAGGAAGATTGGAAGGTGTGATAGGAAGATTTGGGCTTCAGTGTTGACTGCTGCTCAACCTCAGGCTGGTTTTCTCTGAGATAGCCCAGGTGTTACAGTTTGTGAAGACGCCTGGATTACACAGGGCCAAGAGGGATCACAGCATGTTACTGTGCTCAGGTACACACCATGATACCTTGCCTGGATGTCTTGGCTGGCTGCCCCCTCTGTCATTCCTCAGATGCTACTTTGTAACCTGAATGGAAAATGGGTCAGGTCCTCTGAGGGAGGGGCCAATCAGGCTGGAGCACAGGGCTCAGATTCCTACCTTGTGCTTCTGGAACCCAGTGGCGCCTAGATGTCGTGACAGTGTCTGGTCAACTCTCTATCAGGGCTGGCTGGAGCAGAGAGCTCCAGGTCGTTACCTACCTGCTGCCTTACAGCAGAACAGGGAGAACTGCATTGGACAGCTAGCTGTCAGGGACAAGACAGGTGACCAAACCTGGGTGATAGAGCTGACCCAGTACAGGGGCTTCTGCCCTGGCAGCAAAGCCTCAGCAGGTGACCTGAACAGGTCCAAGCAGCTGTATGACTGGTACCTGTTTGTTTGCAATAGCTGTGGTCCTCTAACCAGTGCCTGTGAGCCACCAAGAGTGAAGAGAGACTAGAAGCATTGCCAACAGCGACTGGAGCAGTGACCACACTGGAGTTCCTCTGGCGAGGGGGAAGGGGAGGAAAGAGAAAAACAAAGGCGAGTGAGTGAGCAAGCGAGCAAGCGCACTCTTGTGGAGGCTTACAACACCCTCTCTGTGTGTATCCACAATGTGTCAGTCAGAGAAGCCGCACGGACCAGAGCTCCAAGCAGCAGCGAAATGGTGAGATGCTGCCCACAGAGACCTAACCCTACCGTAGCCAGGCACAATCTCAGGAAGGTCAAAGGTCAAGTCCAGTGGCCTTGATGTGGAGGTGGCAGTAGGGGGTCTGGGAGTGAGCCCTCTTGGCTGGAGGGGCCTGGAGAGGGGGTCCTGAGTGCCCTTAGTAGGAGAGTCCACTTCAGGTACCTGTGGTTCTGGCTGGGAGGAGGGCCCAGTGGGGGGAGACAGGAATGGACTTCTGCCCTTAGCAAGGGCACCCAGGCCTGTCCTCCCACCCTAGACCCCTGCTTTTTACACTTGGGAGAGGGACCCCTCCTAACCCCCATCATTTCGGGATTGGCCTCCTGCAGTGACTTGGGTGGGGCAGCCCTCGGGGAGAACAGTGATTTGCCTTTGCTTGGTCCCTGTCACCTTCCCTTGTGTTTTAAAAACATAATGGGATGGAATGGAAGAAAGAAAAGGAATGCAGGACAGTTTGTGTGCTGTGGTTTTAGCACTGGGAGCTTAGGCTTAGCTGTCACTGATGGACTGACTGCCAGCCACTCACCCCCATTATCTGCCGAAATCTCCTTTTGTTCCTTGGTTTGCTCAGTTTCTGGGAGACAGAGGACTCGGCTTCTCTTGAGAGCAAGCACAACTACAGATGGCAGCCTTCGCTTGTTTAATCACATGTGGTTTTTCAAGCAAGAATCTGAATGCCTGGGGACATTCTCCGAGTGGGTGGCAGTATGGTCTCATGAAGGCTACATTGAGGCGCCAGGAATATTTTCTAGGACCTGATGTGACAGGGAACTTAGTTGCATCCAGGAAGCTGAGGTTACAGCAAAAAGGCTTCTGTGCCTTTACAAAGCTGACTGTATAGAAGACAATGAAGTCAACTTGTAAAACTGGTGGAGCCATGGGTCATCCATGTGGCTCTAGCAGAGTAGGGAAGAGGCTTTGGAAATAGGCAGTGGTCCTCCCCCTAACTCTGTGGATGAGATTTTAGAGAGCCTGACCCAGAGACACAGGTGGATGGAGCCACAGCTATGTCCTGTCATTAAGCAGAAGAGGAAGCAAAAGATTGGAAGGTTTTCACAGGTGCCACAATGGTGTGGTCCAGCTGGCTGGGCTCATGGCACTTCAGTCTTGTGCCGTGTTTCAATTAGACTCAGTTTTTCTGGCACCTGTGAGGACAGAACCATCCTTGGGTCCCAACCCTCCTTCGTATGGGAGGCTGCATGTATAAGGCAGATTCTCTTACCATCTCATTCTGGGCCCCCAGGGCCTTTGCTGGGGCTGCTGCTGTACTTGGAGGGTGCTCTACCATATAGGGATCAAGGGGTTGGGTCTGAACTGCCTTTGTCCTGTTGCCACTTGTTCAGTCAGCTGGCGGGTGGGAGACACTGTGAAATGAGCCCTCGAGTCAGGCAGCCAGGTCCCTGAGTCGGAACCAGGGTTGGTTGGAATGAACTGGGCACTGCAATGGCTGCTGGGCCTCTTTGGCTCCAGTGGAGAAGCAGCTTACCTTAGGGACGGGGATGGAGGGGCAGGAATGACACTGGCTGAGGGGCTTGGCCTGCTCCTCAGTTTCTCTCAGATGTAGGCACTGACCCAGGCCATGTGTGAACATGTGTCCTGCAGGTTGCACTTCCCCCAGCTGGCCCTGCGGCGGAGGCTAGGCCAGCTTAGCTGCATGTCCAGACCTGCTCTGAAACTGCGCTCCTGGCCCCTGACCATCCTCTACTACCTCCTGCCCTTCGGTGCCCTCAGGCCCCTCAGCCGGGTGGGATGGAGGCCTGTGAGCAGGGTAAGTGTAAATAGGACTCTTGGCCATGGCCCTCCTTAGACAGGCCTGAAGTTGAGGCACGGGGAAGACAGAGAAAGAAACAAGTTTTCACAAGTAGAAGCACTCTTGGGTAGGAATGTGTGAGATGGTTGTTTGATGGCGGCCATGTGACAATCTACAACTCCACTGGTGTTAGAAGGAGCACTGGTTTTGGTCAATAACAAATGATGCCATGCTCGCAGGCGGAAGCAAGCAGAGAGGTGATTGTTAAGAAAAATCCAAGTGGAATCTGGATACCGGTAGTCAGTTTAGGTAGGCTGCAGCTAGACGGGGCCTGTTAGTTCAAATACATGCTTGAGGAGCTCAGGACTGCACAGGTGGCTGCACAGGCAGAACCTGGCCAGCATATGCCCAGAGGGCTCTCTTGCTCTCAGCTTCCTAACAGGCTGACCCCAAAAAGGAGGCCCTGCTTCTTGGTCACTGGTAGTCTATATACGCATCACAAAAGCCCACAAGAGTATACTAGACACTAGAGTGTATCCTTGGGCACATGATGGTATTGCTCTGAGCACCAGCCAGGAGACACTAATATGGGGGAGGACTATTCAAAGTTGTTAAAATGACTTCACTTTTAAGGGAGTTGGTACTCTGCTGTGTTCAGATACACAGCAATGGTGGCAGAAAACTCCAGAGTTCTGCAGGGCACTCTGGCCTGACAGTGGGACTGGTACTTGTCTCTTGGTATTCCATACTAGATAGATAACTGAAAGTTTCCAAAGAGAAGTCTTCTCATGCCTTTTTGAGAGCCCATGGGCTTGCTCAGGTGGATGTGGCAAGGTGATATTGCAGCTCTGGGAGTGAGAACACCACCCTTGCTTCCTGTGAAGAGGATGCTCTGGACTACAGGCCTGCCCCTTGCTCTTGGGAGCCTCCTGCTGCTTTCTTGAGTTGTATGGAATGTGGGCAGCGAGCTAGGGTAGCTAGAGGACAAGGGTAGCATGCCTCCTGATAGTCTTTCAGGTTTGTACCAGGCCCATTTCTCTCTCCCACCTCCCATCGTCAAGAACCAAGGCTTTTTAGTCCTGTCTCCACCTCTGGGATTAAAGCAGCTAGCTGCTCCCTGACCTTTGTATGAAATAGCAAAAAGTGATCCAGACTGTATGCATAGCCAGCGCTTGTTTGAGTATTTGGTGAACACAGTCTGGTTCCTTCTGAGAAACAGCCACTTCACAAACCAGCCTGAACACTTGGGCCTTCGTGGTGGCTTCTCTAGGTCTATGTCTTTGTCTCTCCTCTCTCACATGTGGGGTGTGGGAGTGTGATAGCTCTGTTTATGACTCAGCCTCCTATACTATGGCCTGCAGGTGGCCCTGTACAAGTCGGTGCCAACGCGTTTGCTGTCACGTGCCTGGGGTCGCCTGAACCAGGTGGAACTTCCTTACTGGCTGCGGAGGCCAGTCTACAGCCTGTATATCTGGACCTTTGGGGTAAACATGACAGAGGCTGCTGTGGAGGATCTGCACCACTACCGAAACCTCAGCGAGTTCTTCCGACGCAAGCTGAAGCCTCAGGCACGGCCTGTCTGTGGCTTGCACAGTGTGGTAAGGCCTGGCTGGCCCTTGTCTCTGTTCTTCATTAGGAAATGAGATTCTTGTCTACCTTGAACCAGACTTAACAGCCCCACATTGGCTGTGGCCCTCTGGATGCTCCCTCATGTACTGTATGTCCCTCAGTGTCAGCATGTCCTAGACCGGGACTCCCTGGGTGCTTGGCAGGTGGTGGAGTTCAGGGGGTACCACCTCCCCACCCCCCATGCTGCTGAGTATCAAGCCTCTCTGTTCCCTCCAGATCAGCCCATCAGATGGCAAGATCCTCACCTTTGGGCAGGTGAAGAATTGTGAGGTGGAGCAAGTAAAAGGCGTAACCTACTCCCTGGAGTCATTCCTGGGTCCTCGAACCTATACAGAGGATCTGTCCTTCCCTCCAGGTGGGTCATTGCTTAGTTGGGGTCAAAGCTGGGGTAGACATCAGAGGCTAACAGGACCTAAGGGGCCAAGGGAATACAATACAAAGGCCGGGGAGGCTGTGGGGCAGCAGGCTGGTATGCAGCCAGGAGTTCTCACTGGAGCCTCCAGCTAGGCTGCATGCACCAGGTGCTCACTGTGGGATGAATGGCACCTAGAACTTGTCAAAGAGTCAGCCCCTCTTTCTGCCCCACCCTACAGCCTCCTCCCGTGACTCCTTCAGGAACCAGCTGGTCACTCGGGAAGGGAATGAGCTCTACCACTGTGTCATCTACCTGGCCCCCGGAGACTATCACTGCTTCCACTCCCCTACTGACTGGACTGTCTCACATCGGCGCCACTTCCCAGGTAGGCCCAGGTTTGGCTGAGGGTGAGCGCTGCCTCTGAGGGCATTAGAGGCCCTTGGCCTCTTAACTTGAGAGGATTGGGCTCTAGGCTGGTGTTAAGGCCAGGAGATAACCACTTGAGGCTGCCTGGCTAAAAGCAAGGGTGCCGCTTGGAATTTGGAGCAACACTTAGCCTATATGAGTCCCTTTGGCTTTTAGGCCATTCTGGCATGAACACACCAGGCTCTGAGCAGGAAGTAGCTTGTTTTCTTATCTCCTTAGGTTCCTTGATGTCAGTGAACCCTGGCATGGCCCGATGGATCAAAGAGCTCTTCTGTCACAATGAGCGTGTGGTGCTGAGTGGGGACTGGAAACACGGGTTCTTCTCATTGACGGCAGTGGGCGCCACTAACGTGGGCTCCATCCGCATCTACTTTGATCAAGTGAGCAGAGCCTAACCTTTTGGATCCCGCCAGGCCGTTGACTCACTGTGCAGCCAGATCTGGGGGGGGGGGGGCTCATAATTTTGTGGTAGGGAAGGTTATTCCAGCTCTGGCCAGGCCTGGCTCTACTGAGCGGCTGTTCTGTAGGCACCTGTGCCAGTTCAGTCCCTTACTTCCTGTTCCCTGGAGATGGCTGGAGAGGTGAGAGCCCCAACCTCACTCCTGATATGCTGTTTCTGCCAGGGGCCATGGTCAAAAGCAAAGACGGGACGTGCAGAAGGGCAGAAGTGACTTGGATGGGAAAACCTGGCATGCTCCCCTTTAGCTGTTATGAGTGCTGCTGGCGCTAGCCTTGCACAATTTATGCTTAGACTGGAGTGGGTCTGACACACCCCACCCCACCCAGGTCTCAGCAGATATCGGGACTGGCAATTGGTAATAGATCTTTGCCCTAGGATGGTGTCTCTACTATTTTTCTGAGCTGGGAGGGGGTGAGGACAGGCAACAAAGCTAAGCAACCTTTTTCTTCTTGCCTCCAGGACCTGCACACAAACAGTCCCAGATACAGCAAGGGTTCCTACAATGACTTGAGCTTTGTAACACATGCCAACAAGGAGGGCATTCCCATGCGCAAGGGCGAGCACCTGGGTGAATTCAACTTGGGCTCTACTATTGTGCTCATCTTTGAGGCCCCTAAGGACTTCAACTTCAGGCTGAAGGCAGGGCAAAAGATCCGCTTTGGGGAAGCGCTGGGCTCTCTCTAGTCGTCTTGGTTGTGGCTGCCAAGGGATCTTTCCACGCAGAAGCATGAGAGTCTTCAGAGACACTCCTGACTGTCCTGGTGAGAGGACTGTGGGACTGGCCCAGTAGGACCTGAATGATTTGTTCCCGCCTGCCCAGAGGTGCAGAGAGAGGTTTTGGATTTGTCAGGACCTAGTGGGTATGATTTGACCCTACATCTCCTGGCTGAGCATTGTGAGAACAGTTATGCACTACCACACCCTCTAGTTGCTCTCCCCAGCTGTCTCAGGGCCTTTTTCTGTCAGCCCTTCTGTTCTTTCTGCCTTAGCATCTCTGTCTCCCCTCACTGTGCACAGGACGAGGTGCTTCCTTGGCACAGACCTCTTAGAGGAGGCCCCATGGCCTTCACAACTGCTTTCTGTTCCCAGTTCAACCCTCTGCTTGCTGGAAAAGTAAAATCATTTATGTTGTTGAATGTGTTGACCTAGATTCTGCCAGTGTCTTCTGAGGTCTGACCTTCCAAGGCTGGCTGAGCCCTTTTTGCTAGGGCAAGACCAATCACTGACTTGCCTGGTAGTGTCCGGAGTGGAGGCCCAGCCCTGCAGGAAGTGTAGGAGACATGCTGCTATTGGTCTAGGGGCTGTGTTGGAGGCAGAGGGTGTGGTGGTCAGTACTTAGAAAACCTGTTCCAAGTGACTGCGGGTATTCAGGCCATTAGGATCCCAGTAATAGGGACAAGGCCAGATTTCATGTTGATCTTGGGGATGCCATGGATTTCTCCTGCAGGAGAAATTATTGAACTTTGATTTCAACTGTATCAGTAGTACAGTATTTTGTATGAAAAGTAGGAGTCTTCTGAACAGTAATTCATTTCATTGCAAGACATTTTGAAATAAAAAAGACAAAACACCATTGTAACTTTGTATTGTTATTGGGGGAGGTGTCTGTGACCTTGTGAAGGATAGCACCTGTCCCCCAGGGGCAAGCCCACTAGAACAGAGCCTGTTTCAGGGCCTGAACACGAGCAATGCATGTACCAATGGGCTGACGCTGGGCCTGGAGCTCCTCAGACAGCTGCTGGATCTGTAGTTCCACCTGGGGGCAGAGGAGGGATAAGGCAAGCTGACCAGAAGCACAGCCTGGGGGCTGGCCCTGGTGCTGACCTGGATCTTACCTCCTCCAGTTCTTTTTTTACCCGCTGTTCTAGATCCCAGTCCTCGGGCCTGGGCTCCTCCTGGCTTAGCTCCAGCCACCTGCGTAGGCTGTTGGCTTGACGCTGGCATGACCTGGGAATGGGGACACCTGCTGCCCATGAGGCTGGATTCTTGGCATAGCCTCAAAGGAGCCCTTTCTGGACTGAAGAGGCGTACTGGCTAATATTGAAGGGCTGGGGTGGACACAGTGTGGAAGCTATGTCTCAAGCTGCAGGCAATGGCCAGGGAGAGCAATACTCTTCTGTCTTTCCAAGCAAACAGCAACATGGGTGGGCCCATGTGAAAACTACTCTTCCTATCCTTTTCTAGGGGAACAGACTTTTCTACTCATTTCTCTGGAAGTTGCTGTGTGTTAACAGTCCCCAATACTGGGTGTAGTTAAGACAACCCAGGCTTATGCTGTCTGTACCTTGTCAATATTACAGTCACAGCTGCTTGGCTTTACATTCCCTCCAAATGGAAAGCAGGGCTTCCAACCCTAAGTGAGGCAAACTTGGCCCTTCCTAGACAGGATAAAGGTGCCACAGGACACTCGCCCCAACCCCCTGGAGTAAATCAGAACACACAGAGGGGTCCCAGCACTTGCTGGGGGAAGTGGAACCCCTGTCTTTCCAAGCCACAGCTATTTCTCGTGGACAGGTCCCAGGGCAGCTGGTGGGCCTCACCGAAGGTTCTGCTTGGTGGTCTGGTAGTGCTGTAACTGCTGCTGGATCCCCTCCAGCTCAGCCTCAAGCTTTGTGTGGCCTGCAGCAACTGGAAGGTAAGTTTGATCTTGCCTGCCATCCCCTTCAGAACCAACCACCAAGGAGACTGGAGGGGCTTTGGTCAAAGCCTTGACCTACTCACCTGTAGCCTCGTAGCCATAATCAGGCCCAATCCTGGTGCTTGTGAAATCCCCAGGGAGGAAGAGACTGGGCTTAGGCCCCTTGGTTAGGGATGGGCATGCCAGAGGCTGAGGTCCAGGGATGGTGTGTTTTGCTGACCCCTGTAGATGAAGAAAGGATGGATGCTGAGCAGCAAAGCTAGTGGGGACCCTGGGAAGTGAATCCTGTCCCCAGCTCATTGGCCAGCACATACAAAGCTTTGCTCTCTGCCTGTTTTAGAAGGTGATACACTGGGAAGTCCCACAGGCAATCTCCACGACTGAGTGCCACCCCTGTGTAACGGGACTTTTAGGGCTGCCCCAGGAATAGGCTGCTCTTCCCCAGCCTTTCACCCTATTACGCTCAGCTAGCAAGTGAAGCTCAACCTCGGCAGGAGGGTATTGTGCGGCAGCTCTCCCTACCCAACACTCGTGCGCTCCAAGTCTTCTCTTTTTCAAGGAATGGGCATGCCACTATTTTTTAAGTTTTTGCTTGTTTACCTGTTTACTGCGACAGAGTCTTGCTGTATAGCCTAGGCTGACTTTGAGCTCTCTGTCCTCCTGCCTCTACCTCCTAAGGGCTGGGATTAAGTGTGGGTCACTTCTGTTACCGGCCATTCATCACTAGAAACTGCCTCCTTCCTGCGTCCACTCCTCCCCAGTCAGCACCAACTTCCTAGGAGCTGGCTCAGTACTGCCACCTGTTTCGGGAGCAAATCCTTGTGCCCTCACAGCTCCTGGCCACCTCTGCCCAGGACCTTCTGTCCCTTGTACACTTCCTGCACTGTAGACACTCATAGCTTTGAAGACCGACTGAGTGCTGCTCTCTCAGATCTGGTAATGTAAAAGGGACTGCCTACCTCACCAGACACTGGGCCCCGCCTGTTTCCTTAGGGAATTCTTCCCTAAGGGTTCCTGGATCCTCTTCTTGCCTCTCCGTATCTACCACAGCAAGTCCTGTCCCACTCTCCCCAACAGAGTACTGCCAAGTCCCACAGTGAGGAGCTACATCATAGCACTAGCATATCTTGGTGGCTGCCCCTCCACTTGGGGCTCTGAGTCCATGCTTCAGGCCAGATGTGGTGTCCTGGAACAGTACCTCGCTTTCTTCCTCTTCCCACTCAAGCTTCCACAGCCCACCTCCTCCCCATCCCCACCCCAAGACCAGAAGCCCTCCCCGGGAGTCTGCCCATAAGTTTCTTCCGGTTGTCCCACAAGCAGACATTTCTAAAGGCCTGGGGTGTTAGCAGGCTGACCACTGCTGTGTTTTTAGTCCTGGTGTTCAGGGTACCAAGCTTGTGGAATGGCCAGGGTATTCTAGAAAGAAGTGTAACAAAGGTTGGAGGAAGAACTCCAGAGGAGAGCAAGTGACAGGTCGAGGGGAGGACTCACCCTGGCACTGTCTCCCACCCCATGGGGCAAGAAGGAAGAAGGAGGCAATAGCTCCAGGCCTGCACTTGAACCAGGAGCATTCTGCAGGACCATGGGTAGGAAGGGCCTCGTCAGAGAAAGGCCTCTTGGCAGAGCCATGCTTTGACCTTTTTCTGGAGGCTTCTCTAACCTGAGCGGAAGGAAGGTCATACCATGAAATCTTTCACTGGATTAAAGAGGCCACACATCCAACAAAACATAAAACCCAGATAGAATTTTCAGTGCCTTCAGGATTCACAACTATTTGACTTACTCCTGCTCCCCGAGGATGCACCAGCCTGGGGACTTCTGGTTCTGCAAACGCTCGAGCAGGAAGGATGGACGTCGTGGCTGTTTTCGTGACAGGCGGGCATCATTGCTGGAGAGAAATGGTCTGTTCTTGGACTGACAAGCTCTGCATGGGACGGACCTGAGATCTTTCTAAGGTTTTCACAGGGAAGCTGAAGGCCAGTCAAAGCAGGGGTTTGTTCCAAGGTTAGCATGTGCATGGGGTAGGCCTGAGCCTAGACAACTTGATGTAACCCTTACAGAAGGGCTCATGCCAGAAGGGGGCAGCCTCTGAGACATTCAGGGTCCTGCCAAGGTTAGGGATGAAGGGGACAGAGCTGGGATGGGGGCTGGTCCAGTACACCATGAGTTATGAGACTCAGTGCTGGTTACTCTGGGCATGGCAGCTGCCTCAGCACAGGGCTGAGAGAAGCCATCCAAGGAGGTGGGGAAAAGATTAGGTCCCCACAAAAAGTGACTGCAGGCCTAAGGAAGGCATAAGAGTCTGTTGACAGTCTGTTGAGTATCATATCATAAAACAGGGAGAAACACATGTCACAGGGGGACAACAGGCCCTTTTTTGCTAATAGTCAAAAAGTTGGGAAATTTCACTGCCTCCCTGATGCCCTGGAAAGGATGGCCTGACAAGCCTCTAAGCAGCTCTGATGTGACAATGCTGTGGCAATCTCATCTTGCCCTTCCCAGGGCTGTCTGTCCCTCATGTATCCTCCCAGTTTTGGCTCTAGGGCTAGAGGCAAAAGTGAGGCAAAGGCCACTCACAGCTCTAGGCAGCAGGGCTCCCCAGCAGCTACTGCCAAGCTACCCAGGATTCCCTGAGAGGGAGGAGCTCGAAACTTCTTGGTCTCCAGGGTGGCATCTCCAGCTTCAGCAGCAACTCCAGAGAGAATGGAATCCTTAAATGTCACTCTCCTGCTGAATGTGATGGGTGCTGGTGGCTGAGACATCCTGCCTGGACCAAGTACCTTCTTTTTCCAGAGCTCAGCACAGTGGCGGACTGCACAGTGGAGGCTGTGGGCTGCCTGCAACACAACTTCTCATCAGCTCCTGCCTTGCCCTGCCAGTTCCTCACCAGCAGCCCCGGCTTACCTGGACCTGCTGCTGTGTCTGCAGCTGCTGCCGGGAAGCCTTCATACCAGCTGCAAAGCGCAGAAGCCGTGTGACGCCCTCCTGCAGGAGCTGCTGATGGTAGTCTTGCACGGCTTGCTCCAGCCGTGCCTTCTTCCTCCTCCTCTCAAATATGAAGCCCAGCCATGCAGTCCACACCTTGTAGAAGGGAGGTCAAGAGATGAGGCTTAGGCTTCTATTTGAGCTCTCAGGACCCAGCCCACAAAGCTGCTCCTGAAGGCAGGAATAACCAGGAAGTTGTAGGACTCTTACCCTTGCCTGTAGTGAGAAGGCCCAGAACCACAGGGCTCGGGCTGTACTCCACTGCTCTTGTTTCCTGGCTGCCAGCTGTCGACCAGAAGAATGCACCGGCAACATGGCCATGGTGAGCTACTCCCAGCTCACCAGGCTCTAGCTAAAGCATCTACTCTCCTACTGGGAAGGGTTCAGGCCCTGACCTCATTCTGACCTTGAGATATTCAGTATGTTCAGGGTCTACAGACTGAAAAAAAAAAAAAATGACACTATGAAAGGAGAATTCAAAGAGCAATCAGGGACGAATGGAAGGAGCCAATAGGGTTCACAAAGGAATGCTGTGGAGTTGGGAGGCTCTCCAGTCCAGAGCAAGAGTGGCCTATGAACTTGGTTTTGCTAAGCAGAATGTGTGTGACCTTCTGGGTTAGTTTGTTTGGTTTGGTTTTTCAAGACAGGGTTTCTCTGTGTAGCTCTGGCTGTCCTGGAACTGTAGAACAGACTGGCCTCAAACTGCCTGCCTCT
The DNA here is from genome assembly GCF_003668045.3 of Cricetulus griseus. Classification (NCBI taxonomy): domain Eukaryota; kingdom Metazoa; phylum Chordata; class Mammalia; order Rodentia; family Cricetidae; genus Cricetulus; species Cricetulus griseus. The sequence continues at coordinate 101,785,021 of NW_023276807.1, read as the reverse complement.
GCGGGAGGTGGGGGGGGAGGGGCGGGCTAGAAAGACAGTATTAAAGAAGGGTTTTGGGTTCCTCCTACCTGCTTCCTCCACTGGCAGAAGCAGGCACGACCAAGTCTCTGTGCCAGGAGTTGGGCACTTTGCTTCTGCAGACACTGGGAAGAGAGCAAACACACAGGGAGTCAGTCTACACTTTACTCTGGTCTAGCCCCAGTCACTGGGGCAGCTGCATGGTGAGGCTACACCTGAGTGGTTATCTTCCTGCCAAAAGCTGTTCCAGATACCAAAGGCTCCTACACAAGGGAGTGGGTCTGAATGGCTCCATAGTTTCCCCAGATCTGAAAAGCCAGGGGTCAGGGAAACCAGATTTCGCTTCTAAGCCACCTTTTCCTGGTATAGACTTGGTTCTGAGGATTGCCATTCATTTCTACCTTCATTGCCCAGAATGGTTCCTGCAGCCTTGTTTCCACAGAATCCCAAAGCACCAGCACACATACTAGCTGCCTAGAATTTTGTCTGGAGAACCCTCCCCAAGACACCAGCACCTGGTCAAGATAGCCTTGACTCATGTGGAGTTTGGAAAGCTGCTACCAGCTGCCTCACCTTTTTCCTGACACACCCTAGGTGGTATGCCTTCCACCGAGCCATTGCTTCCATCAGCAGCTGCTGGCGGTGATGCTGAGCCGCCTGTTCCACCTGGGATCTCTGCTGCGCCTCCCTCTGGCTGTAGAACTGCCAGCGCTGAAACCAGTTACGGAGACGACCTGAAGCAGATACAAACCAGACAACTGTACAGATTTTCATTCACAAGTGACTTTGTAGCAGGGAACGGTTAGACAGTTGGAGAGATGTTATGTGAGGTGACATCTAGCCTTCTCTGATTTCTTTTTTTTTTAAATGGGGCTGGAGAGATGGCTCAGAGGTTAAGATCACCGACTGCTCTTCCGGAGGTCCTCTGTTCAATTCCCAGCAACACATGGTGGCTCACAACCATCCGTTATGAGATCTGGTGCCCTCTTCTGGTGTGCAGATATACATAGAAGCAGAATGTTGTATACATAATAAATAAATAAAATCTTTAAAAAAAAAAAATACCACAGGGTCCATAGCACTGTGCAAGGCCAGGTCAGGTCATTTTTGCACTCTGGGAACTGGAACCAAACTTTTTACTGCTGCATTCCCCAAGCGCTGCCCCAGATTTGTATACCTGTGCAGTCACTGAGGTGTGCCAGGCCGCACAGAGCCACACCAAGGGCGGGTAGGCATGTGGAAGGAAACCTCCAGTTCCAAAAGGGAGCTTCCTACTGGATGGATCCCAAGCTTGGAGAGTGCACAGCCTCATCTTATGAAGCAGGAAATAAGTCTCAGAGAGTAAAATCAAGCAAGCCTGAGATCTGACCAGGACAGTGATAAAACGATCTTCTGGCCATGTTGACTCTCTGGACCCACTGTGTGCACCTTGTCCTGGGGCCCGAGGATGCCTGGTACAGGAGGTACTTCTGGCTCCATTCACAGTCAAAGAAGGTTGTAGTGATATATTATTTGTGATTTATTAAAGCTTGACTGAGCATTCAGGAAAGCAAAGTCAGCCTCTAGCTATAGAGATCAGGCAGTGGTGATAGACATCTTTAATCCCAGCAGCCAGAAGCTAGGAGGTGGTGGCACACACCTTTAATCCTAGACTCAGGATTAAGAGGTAGACAGATCTCTCTGAATTCAAGGCCACCTAGATCTATACAAGATAGACTCAGTCCAAAAGAGAATTAGAGCTCACACCTTTAATCCCAGCACTAGAGGGATATAAAAGGAACAAGTATTCAGAGAGGCATTCATTCTCCAGCCACGCTGAGGAGAGGTTACAGTCTGAGGCTTGGTGAGAGCTCATGGAGACAGAATCAGCCCATTCAGCCTGAGGTACAGTTGAGAGCTAGTGGCCAGCTGCTTTGCTTTTCTGATATTCAACTTGAAGTTTGAACCCCAATATCTGTCTCTGGGCCATTTATTAATTTGTGTTACAGAAGGTAGCAGTCATGAGTGGGAGACCAGCCATTTTACTGGTCTTTATACAGCTTTGAGTGTACCTATCTCCCTAGCTAAAACTATACCATCCCTAAGTATTAACGCCCCATTTTACTAATGAAAAAAAAAAAAGAAAGAAAAGAAAACATACTGAAGTACAGGGGATCCCTCTGAAGTCACATTGCCAGGTGATGTAACTTTTGGCCTCCTGTTTTGTTTTGTTTTTTTGTTTTGTTTTGTTTTGTTTTGTTTGCCTTAAAGAGAGTAAAGTGTCTCACCCCTTAACAAGGAAACTTCTTGTTGAGTTGGAGATGGAGATCATTACAGATGGAGACCATTACAGAAAATGCAACCAAGCAAAAACAGAATACGGAGCCCAGTCCCAACTGATACATCCACAAAACACTCCCACACCTAAGGTTCTGGAACATTTTGGAAGAGAGGGGAAAGACTCTAAGAACCAGATGATCAGGGAGTTTGCTGTGTGACCATCCCCTAGTAATATCAGAAGCTACCAACATGATTGCCCAAATGTGAGCTTAACAAGGACACCAACGGACATTCCAAAGTGAGTGAGGAAAGTTCATGAAGCCTCAAAGAATTACAAGAAACTAAGAAATGCTGACAGTGTGAGAAATAGTCTTCCCCAGGGAAGAGCACACCAACTGGCTACCCAATACCGAGTGGTCAGCCCTGAAAACAAGGTACAGTAACATTACACAGACTGAGCAGGTTATGTTACTGTATGCTTATGTGTGTGTGCAAATGCATGCACACACACATAGTAACAATGGAAAAAGGGCAGGATTTGAAAGAAAGCTAGGAACAGTTTGGAGGGAGGAAAGGGAAGGGAGAAATTATATAATTATAATCTTAAAAAGAAAGAAATGCAGGGAGAGGAGGTAAGAGCTCTGACTATGTGGTCCAGGGTGGCCCTGAACTCCTTGTTCTAGCATGCCTCCTTCCTGCTTTACGAATGCTGGGACTCATGAGCCTGTACTTCATAAGATCCTATACCTGGGTCTTAGGATATTTTCCCTCGAGCTCTAACAAAGTGTGGCAGAGATCCTGAGGTCTTAATATCAGACAAGACAATAAGTGCATGCCTTTAGTCCCAGTATTCCAGAGGCAGAGGCAAGTGGACCTCTGTGAGTTCAAGACCATTCTAGTCTTCACAGTGAGTTCCAAGACAGCCAGGACTACAGAGAAACCCATCTCAAAAACAACAACAAAAAAGACACCAAACCACAAATGTTACTGCATCCCTCCCACAGATGGTTACTTTGTGCTCAGCCTCTTAAGTTCCCTTGTTCCCAGACCCCCTTTTAAGGAAAGTCATTCAGAGATGGCCTGTTGATGCTTCACAGCAAAAACAGCACTTTTATGGGCTGTGGATGAGCAGCTCTCCAGGAACTTCCTGGGCTCCCAGCACCAGAGATGGACTACTGAGGAACACTATCTTGTAGGCTGCATAAGCACCTTGTCATCTCCTGCCGGACTCCAGCTATTCTGGGTTGACTCTGGCTGTTGAGGCCTAGCCTCAAGGATGAGTAGTGGGTTCTCAGCATCTCAAGTATGACTTGGATAATATCTAAAAATATGTATGTATGTATGTATGTATGTATGTATGTATGTATGTATGTATGTATGTATGTATCACTGCAGAGGACCAAGATGGGCAACAGCCAGAAGAGGAAGGGTTCTCCCCTGAGCCTCTGGCCTCCAACACTGAGAACATTGGGTCTTCTATGAAGTCTCCTAGTCACACTCTTCCTGGCAGGCGCTGTTCTCACAGGCCTCTCTTACCCCTGCCCAGTGCTTTCCGGGCCTCCCTGAGGGCAACCGCCTTCTTTTCTCGGTAATATATCTGCATTGATGTAACCTCCCGCCACTGCACCAGGACCTGTAGACAGGCAGAGAAAGAGGTTATCATTTCATGTTCTGACATCAAGGATACACTGTGACCAGGAGTGAGTCTCAAGGGGTAAGACTCAGGAGTTAACATTTGGCTCTCACGGCCGACCATCGACACAGGCGTGGGTTGGGGCTTCAGTCCCTCACAGCAACCCTGACACCTCAGACACTGGGACTTTCCTATCAGGAGGATCTAAGCTTTGTATTGTGCCACACAAGTGAAGTTGTTATATAAATTATAATCTTATTGTCATTTGTTATGCATTATATTAATACTTTCTTACAGAGGAAATCCAGTAACAAACCCTTTGTGGGGCAGTGCATACAGGCACACGCCTTTAACCCCAGCACTTGGGAAGCAAAGACAAGTGGATCTCTGTGAGTTTGAGGCCAGCCTGGTCTACATAGGGAGTTCTAGGCCAGCCAGGGCTACATAGTAAGACCCTATCTCAAAACAAAACACAAAATCCTGAGCGCCCTGTTTTGGCTAGATGATTGTCTGGACAATGAATTCTCAGAACCCTCTTATTTTTACTCCAACTCCAAGACAGGGCCTACAGATGTACATAGTCATGTTCAACTTTTATGTGGGAGCTGGGGATTTGAACTCAGGTCCTCATGTTTGAACAGCATGTACTTTAACCACTTAGCCATCTCCCCAGCTCCACTAAACACATTTAAAGAAGTCAGGTAGCTAGATGAAGCATGGTCATGATAACCCAATCCCAGCTGAGTGGCCTCTCTTTGGAGCACTAAACCCAACCAGATCTGATTATTTCCTCCCAAGGCAGGGGCCACCCAGGCTGTCTTGAGCATTTCTGAAAAGAGGCCAGCCTTCACCAAATGCAGCTGCTGCCTCCTTGGGGAACTACATGGTCATCAGCAGGTAGGCCTTATGCCACTCAAGAGCTCCTAGCAATCTGCTTTCTTCAGAACAGCCATGACCCTGGGCCTGCCTCTGCTACTGTTTCTGTTTGAACCACTTCCTTGTATTATGCCCCAACACCATGCTCATCCATAGCATGCATGGGACCTGTAGGGTATCTCCATACATTCACCCCAGAAAAGGAAACGAGGTAGTTTGGGGTCAATTCAAACTACGGACAACCAAGGACTTCTTGCAATCTATGAGCCAGTGAGTGCACTCTTCCAACAAGGACACTGAATCTCTCAGTGGCTTCCAGGCTTTATCTAAATCTAGTGTTGCACATGTGTAGGAAATGCTGGTCCTGGCAAGAACTAGTTTGTTCTATATGACACCATTTTCATTTTAGAGACCAGTGATTCCTAATTCAGTACAAACAAAAATGCCTATAGACATGCATGTTTGCAAGGTGGTAACCCACTCTGGGAGTTCCTTGTTAAGTGCTAATGCCACATGCTGGCTGGAATGTGATCCCCAAGCTTCCGGGTGACCAGTCTGTACTTCACCTTGGAGCACAGAGTCCTGTTGTATTGGGCTCTTGCTTGGGAGGTTTTCTTGGCCATATCCAAACGGGCCACAGTGTTTTCTCTCCAACGTCGTAACACCCACCTGCAAATACATGGACCAGGTGAGAGCAATGACCCCAGTTTGGAGGGCTTTTGTGAATCAACCTTACTCCTCCCAACTCCTGAGTAAGGACTCTGCCTCAAAGCACCTGTTCACTGTCCCTCAGGCTTATGGTCTGGTATACACCCAACAACAGATGCTGAGCGTCAGCTCTGTGCCAGGTACTAGGTGGGACCAGGTAGCCAACAGTACACCAGGCCATCACTGAGTCTTCAGGAGTTTAGTGATAAAGAGAACACAGCTGTAACCAGATGGCAACAGTTCAGGTGATTCACAATGAGGTAAGAGGCCCATGAACCCTAGTGCCTACTTGCCGGAGGTTTACTTTCTCATTCTGAAGGACTGGATGGTGCTTTGTGGGGACTTCAGCGGAGAGATAGTGTTAAAAGTCCTCACTATCCATGGCCCTACAGTCTGCCAGAACAACATGTGCTGAACAAACACAGAGGGAAAGGGAACAGGGTCGTCCAGCTGAGCAAGAGTGAACTCAGAGCTTGGATTATGAGGAAAGGAGGTGGGCCCTGAGTACCCTTCAGTGGTGAGAGGTATAGATGGTCCTCTATAGAGGTGACTCAAGAGGGGCAGCTGGAAGGGATTGTCTGGGAGCTGACACACAGAGACTGCAGACTCCAGACAGGAGTGGGGATGAAATAATGCCTCATGAGGTACAAAATGTCAGGTGTGAAGCAGGGAGGAAGAACACTCAGAGGAACAGGGCAAGTGGGGTCCATGTGGGCCTTCGATGAGGTGTCTCAGAGACCGCGGCCTTCGAAGGTTACCCTGCACAGACATGGCAGGACATGCTGAGGTGAGCAGAACTGTGCACATGATCCCCGCTAGGCACTGAGGCTGGTTACCTGCACGGCCTGATGCAGAACTGCCCTCATCCACCCACACCTGACTTGGGAATCTCTTTCCTCAGCCCAAGTACCTAAAGGCACTCAGACACTCACCTTAGCAGCTGCCTGTTGTATTGTCTCTCCCTGGCTGCCACCTCCTGTAGCACACTCCTCACCCTGTCCTGGTAAGTCTGTAGAGATGACAGAATTGGAGGCCACCCTTGGGCCCACACTTCTTTCTTTACAAGTCAGTCTCAGAGGTGCATTTACCACAGTGGCTGTCATGATCGAGCGACTAAAGAGTGGGTAGAGGTGAAAGCCCCCCATTCCATGGCCAGCACCTGCCCCCATTATAATGTCCCACAGGCCCAACTCCTAGATTCTTATACAGAAACCAGCTTTCCAGGAAGGATGGGACCTCAGGCAGCACTTTTTGGGATACCTGCTCTGTTTGAGTCTTACCAGATCATTGTGGGAGGGAACATGAACAAAGAACATCTCGGAAAAACCTCCCCACCCAAAAGCAAGGAACCTGGAAGAGTGAGCTGGCTCCTACCAGCCACTTCTGCAGAGTCCTGTGAAGCAGGGTGTGCTGACTGTGGAGAGCCGCACGCCTCAGCTTTTGCTGTTCTTCCATCCTCAGGGCCAGGCGCTGCACAGAGGAAAGAGTGGGTACTGTGGGTTGTAGGCTGGGGGTTGAAGGGAAGCTCATTGCAGCATTGTTTCTATTTTACATTCTGTGAGCTCACATAAGTGGAATACACTACTTGAGCCTCAGTCTTATCTATAAATATAGACCTCCTAGGGGTTGGTGGGTATCAAATGAGCAAGTGCCCAACAGGAAATGCTGGACAGGCTTTGGCTTCAACATTATAACCTCAGCGAAGTTTCTGTGAATGGCCAGACCAGGATCTTTACAATAAGTTCAGATAAGAGCAGCCTGATACATAAAGGACAAGAAACCTTGAGCCAATCCCTCACAAAAGTAAGTCAGCACTGCCTCACTGCTGCCTTTGACCAGGGGCACTGTGAAGGAGCCTATCTGTCTGCTGAGTCTGAGTCATGCAGACAAACAGCTCCACCTGTCCAAAAGCCACACTCGGGCTGTGCCCATGCCAAAGCCTTACCTCGCTCCACATGCTCCAGGCCCAACGCAGGAGCTGTGCTGAGTAGAAGTGTGCAGCCTGTGCCCTGCCCATCCTCCTGTGGGGAAACAGGAGACTGCTCAGCAGGGTCTAGGCCACAAGGGGCCTCAGGACTCCCCTTTGCAGCCCTGGTCCTCTTCCCCACTGAGCTCTGGGAGTGAAGAGCTGTCTAATGACCTGGGCCTTTCCCAGGAAAGGGCACAGAGATTCAAAATTTTGCAGACAACCTGATGACTTCAAGGCCAGACATCTCTGCATTAGTCACAAGGGCTGCAATCACTCCCCATTGTAGCCTTGTAGTCTGGTAAAAATTGCCACAACCTGCCCACTAGCTAATGGTCAGCCACCCGATACTGGGTTCATCAGCCTCTGTGCCACCACTGGCCATAGTCAATTTACATGGGTCCCAGGCAGGAAGCAGGGCAGTGATGGATTCCAAGCTGCTGTCCCTGTTTCAGGCCGAGTTTCTGGGACACACAAACAGCCCCAGCTGACACAACATTATAAGTGGGCACTTGAAGCTGCCGCCAAGCTGGCCTGAGGGAGAAGGGGCTCTGTAGTAGAATGCTGCTCACTCTGTCCTTAATCCTTGGGCGCTTCCCTTCCAGACACAGAAAGCCTTCCCGAGCAGCCTGTTGTGGTGGTGGGCACAGGCCACGGCTTGCCGCTCCTGCTCTTGATGACATGCTGCTGCCTGCTGGTGCCACATGAACCAGGACCTCCGCAAAAGCTGCTGCTCTGCCTGTAGTATAGCCTGAGCAGGATGAGAGGAAACAGTTCAGTCCAGGAGGACAGCAGATCAGAGACTAAAGGAGAATCTGTGACCAGCAAAAGAAATGCTCTCCCAGTGGCTGCCTGTGAACTGAGCTGACTTCAATGTCCAGACCCTCCCAGGCTCAGGAACCCCAGGCAAGAGTCTGGCAGGGTGAGCCAGAGTTTGTGCAGCTTCTTGAAGAATGGCTCAGGACAAGTGCTTAAAATAGATCCTTCCCCCAAGAACCCACACAAGGAGGGCTACACACCATTCTCTCAGCCAAGCGGTTTTCTCGGTGCTGAGACATCTTCTGCCGCCAGATAGCAAACACTTGCCTCTCTAATGTCTCCCTACACACAAGCAAATGAGAAAACCTGACTAAAAGTCAAGCATTTACAATCAAAGACAAACAGAAATCTAATAGAGGTTGGTTGGTGAGATGGCTCTCAGCAAGTTTGGCTCCCTGGGAGCTAAAACAATACCACTCAGCTCCTTGACCTTTTTAACTCTGTGAATGACTATGGTTATAAGACAGTGGTTCTCAACCTTTCTAATGCTTTAATACAGTTTCTCATGTTTGGTGACCCCCCAACCATAAAGTTATTTTCATTGCTACTTTATAACTATAATTTTGCTACTGTAATGAATTGTATTGTAAATATCTGTGTTTTCCAATGGTCTTGGGCAACCCCTGTGAAAGGGTCACGTGACCCCTCCAATGAGTCACAACCACTGTTCTAAGCTTCAAAAGACCGTATCTTATAGAATAGGAGAGCAGTATTTTAGGGAAATCACCCAATGTGAGGTTCCACCAAAGCTCTCATTACAATAGGAAACTCAGTGCTCATGAGAAGAGAGTGGAAGCAGAAACACAAGCTGTTTGTAAAGCACTTGCAATACAGACGGACAAAAGTCTTCCCAGGAAGTACTGGCTGAGTTTTGATCAAAAGGTCCTCATTACTGAAACCCAGAGGAACCAGGGACTGGGAAAGCCAAGGCATTCTAAAGTTTGCAGAGTTAGTTAGATCAGAGCGGTCTGTCGGACTGCACAGCATACCTGTGAAAACGCACCGCTCTTGTGTGGAGGACTCGACTCTGCTGGTGCCATTGCCAGAGTCTGTACCACATATGGAAGGCAGTAGGCAGTGCTCTCTGCTGGAAATGACCATCAGCTCTGGCCTGCAGTAACTAAAGCAAAATAACAAATGGCCTTTGTGATTTATGTTCGGAGTCACACTCTGTTGAGATAAGATCTGCTTCTCATACAAATACAAGTAAAAACTGAAGGGAAATGTTATGTTTGCCCTTTGCCAATTGGCTAGGTAAAAAAATGTACCATGAGCCAGGTGTGGTGGCACATGCCTTTAATCCCAGCACTCCGGAGCTCCTAGGTTTGATTCTCAGCACCCACATGATGGCTCACAGCCATTTGTAATTCCAGTCCCTTCAGGTCCTATGCCTTCTTCTGGCCTCCGTGGGCAGCAGGCACACATGTGGCATACAGACAAATATGCAGACAAAATACTCATACATATTAAATAAATAAATAAATAAATGAGAAAAAAATCTTGGGACTGGAAAATGGCTTAGTAGTAAAGAGCACTGTTGCTCCTCCTGAGGACCCAGGTTCAGTTTCTAGCCCCCAAGTCAGGTAGCTTACAATCCCTGTAACAGGTCTGTGACATAGGTCACCCTCTTTTGGCCTACACAGACACAGCATTCATGAGTACATACATGCAGAAATGCACATACACATAACTAAAAATAATGTTTCAAAAAGATGAATCTAGGGGGCTGGAGAGATGGCTCAGCGGTTAAGAGCGCCGACTGCTCTTCCAGAGGTCCTGAGTTCAATTACCAGCATCCACATGGTGGCTCACAACCATCCGTTATAAGATCTGGTGCCCTCTTCTGGTGTGCAGATATACATGGAAGCAGAATGTTGTACACATAATAAATAAAATCTTTAAAAAAAAAAAAAAAGATGAATCTAGGGGCTAGAGGTTAGCAGCATTTGTTTGTTCCTGCAGATGACCCAGATTCAGTACCCGGAACCCTTATGGTGGTTCACAACTGTCCACAACTCTAGTTCCAGAGGATCCAACACCCTCTTCTGGCCTCTGTAGACACTGCACATGCATGTAGACACACATACATATAAATAAATTAAATTTAAAAAAAAGATGCTTTAAAAAAGTCTAATGAACACTTATGAACTTATCTTCCCAATTCAGCAACAAATAGGTGATGGGGAATGCCCTTCTGTGTATGTTTAACTTATTGGTTAATGAATAAAGCACTGTTTGACCAGTGAGGCAGAAAAATAGGTGGGATAGGAGAGAAGGAGGATTCTGGGAAATGTAGTAAAGAAGTGTTGTGATCCAGGCAGGAAGTGACATAGCAGGGAGACTCGTATATAAGCAAGGACAAGAAGGAAGTCATCCCTTTTCTCTTGCTCTTCCTCCTGGTCTCTGCTCTAGAGTCGACACATGATCCAACAGCAAGAGAGGGCGCCAGCAGAAGGCATCCTTGATAAGATAATTAAGACTGAGCTAGTAGATGAGAAATCCTAGTCATTGGCCAAAAAGCATTTATACCTAATATAAGTCTCTGTGTGTTACTTGGGACTTTAACATGGCGGTGGGAGGATCTCAGGCAGCCTGGCAGAAAGACTTATTGTTACAAATAGGTATTTTATCATTCTGTATGTTACTTTTTTAAAAAATTATTTTTATTTCATGTGCATTCATGTTATGCCTGCATGTTCGTCTGTGTGAAAGTATCAGATTTCCTGGAACTAGCATTACAGGCAGTTATGAGCTGTCATGTGGGTGCTGGGTATTGAACACTGAGCTTCTGGAAAAGCAGCCAGTGCTCTTAACTACTGAACCATCTCTCTAGTCCCATCTGTGCGTTACTTTTGGTTGCTTGCTAGTTTGTTTTTTTGAGACAGGGATTATCTATGTAGTCCTGGCTGTCCTAGAACTCACGATATAGACCAGGCTGGTCTCAAACTCAGAGATCCTCCTGCCTCTGTCTCTTGAGTACTGGGATTAAAGGCATGTGCCCTCATGTCGGGCCTGTTTTAATTTTTTTTTTTGAAACATGGTTTAACTACATATTCCAGGCTCACTATATATAGCTCAGACTAGCTTAGAACTTGTAATCATCCTCCCTCAGTCTCTGGAGTGCTGGAATTACAAGCAGGTACCATTGGTGGTTATAGTACTTTTATTTCTTTCCTTTTTTTTTTTTTTTCCTTTCCCAAAACAGGGTTTCTCTGTGTATTCCTGGCTGTCCAGGAACTCTCTCTATAGATCAGGCTGGCCTTGAACTCAGAGATCAACCTGCTTCTGCCTCTCAAGTTCTGGGTTTAAAGATGTGTCCAGCCACATTACTTTTGGGTGGGGGGCTGGTGGTGATTGAGACTGGGCTTCTCTGTGCAACAGTCCTGGCTATCCTGGAACTCACTCTGTAGACCAGGCTGGCCTTGAACTCGGAGATCCACCTGCCTCTGCCTCGCAAGTGCTGGGATTAAAAGTATGTGCCACCACTGCCCAATTTACATTACTTTTTAGAAGAAATTCACAATGAATAATCTTGTGTTTCCCTAAAACAGAAAGGACTGTGCTCCTGGGATAGTACAATGATAGGTAACACTTGTGTTGTTTTTAGCAAAAGGCTTTTACAGAGTAGTGGTCAGGGCATGCTCCTGTTGCTCTTTGACCTGTTCCTCCTCCAGAAGCAGGTTGAGCTACAGCAGCATAAAAAACCTGACCTGCATCTTCCCAGCCACCATGGGAAACTCTTCTCTTTTTGCTAGAATTACAGGCAAGTAAGCTCTCTTTTTCAAATCACATTTTTGTTTGTTTTTTGTTGTTCGCTTACTTTTATGAGACAGGATCTGGTGTAGCTCAGGCTGGTCTTGAAACTGCTATGCATCTGAGGATGACCTTGAAATTTACTTATTTTTATTTTATGTGCATTGGTGTTTTGCCTGCATGTGTGTCTATGTGAAGGTGCCAGATCTCCTAGAACTGGACTTGAAGACAGTTGTGTGCAGCATTAGTTCTAATAGATCTTAATAATAAAAACCCAGAGTTGGATATCAGGGTAAATGCTGAAAGATCAAAGAAGTAAAAGAACTAGCCACAAGAGAGACTTCTTACCTCTAATGAATCCTCAGACCAAAGGGGCGATCCTGTTCCTATGAATCCCTAGACTAAATGCAATTAGCTCCTGTCTCCATCTTCCCTAGTACTGGAATTAAAGGTATGAGCCACCATCACCTGGTTGTTTCTCTTTTAGATTGATCAATTTTGTGTAGCCCAAAGTGGCCTTGAACTCATAGAGTTCCACCTGCCTCTGCTTCCCCAGTGCTGGGATTAAAGGTGTGAACCACCACTGACTAGCGTCTATGGGTAGGGTGGCTAGCTCCAAAATCTGATCTTCAGGGCTGGAGAGATGGCTCAGTGGTTAAGAGCACTGACTGTTCTTCCAGAGGTCCTGAGTTCAATTCCTGGCAACCACATGGTGGCTCACAACCACCTTGAATGAGATCTGGTGCCCTCTGCTGGCATGCAGGCAGAAGACTGTATACATAATAAATAAAATCAATAAAAATATCTACTTTTAAAAAAATCTGATCTTCAGGCAAGCTTTATTTGTTAGATAACAAACAAAATATCACAACAGTTGTGAGCTGCCAGGTGGGTGCTGGGAACTGAACCTGGGTCCTTTGGAAGAGTGGTCAGTGCTCTTAACTGATAAGCCATCTCTCCAGTCCTGACCCTAAGCTTCTTATCCTTCTGTTTCTACTGCCCAAGTGCTACAATGGTGGATATGAACCAGCACACCTGCTCCCCACCCCCACCCCTGGTCATCTCACAATGCAGCCTGAGTTAGTCTGAACCTCACTATTCAAAGTGACTTTGAACTTGGCAGCAATCCTCAACCTCTGCCCCTTAGGTGTTGGCATTTCAGATGTGTGCCACCACGCCCAGCTTCCAGATAACCCCCAGAAGCATTCTGATGTGGTCAAAGACAGCTCATCCATGTAAATGAATCAGCACTCACTGGTGAGTACCGGGCTCGGCTAAAACAGGCAAGTGTGGTGATATTTGTGATTTATCAACAAAGCTTCCTTGAGGATTCAGAAAGCAAAGCCAGCCTCAAGCTATAGAGATCAGACAGTGATGGCAACACCTTTAATCCCAGGGCTCAGGACTAAGAGATAGATGGATCTCTGTTAGTTCAAGGCCACACCAACTGCACAATTGATCTAGTCCTAAAAGAAACAGTTAACACAAAGGTGATCTCAGCACTTGGGATCAAGTGCCTTTAATCCCAGCGCTAGAGAGTTGGAAACAGGAATTCAGAGTCTTTTGCCTCTGAGGATTCATAGAGACAAGACTGCCATTTCAGATGGATAGAGGTAAGATCTACTGGCTTGGCTGCTTTGCTTCTCTGATCTTTACCTTAAAGCTTGAACCCCAATATCAGTCTCTGGGTCTTTTATTTATCATATTACAGGCAGGCCACACCCCTAAGAAGCTACAGGCTAGGCAGGTATGATTATGTACTCCTTTAAAGCCCACACTCAGGAAGCAGAAGCAGGAGGGTCTCTGTGAGTCCAAGATCAGCCTGGTCAACAGAGTGCATTCCAGGACAGTCAGGGCTACACAGAGAGACCCTGTCTTGGAAAAATACAACAAACAAAAGAAGCAGCAGCAACAGGCTAACTGGAAAGAAAAGTTAGCTCACAACTCTATGTTAATGTTCTGATTAATTACTCAGGCAGAGTTACAGGCAAGGGAGTGAGGGAGCACGTAAGCTGACAGGTACAGCAAGAGGCAGAAGCGCACAGAACATTCAGGAATGACAAAGGGCAGATATGAAGACCTAGCTTCCAATTCTCACTCTATCCCACAAATGAGAAGCCAGCTCAAATGTGCCAGTCCAATTGTGGCAGCAGATTATGTCGCCCGGGGAAAGGGCAGTGCAAAAACAATTGAGGGAGTTTAGTTTGTATCATCCTCTTACTCACTGCTAAGGATGGCCAAGCATGAGCATTCTCCATGAAAATATCAAATGAAACAACATCCCTATTAAGTGTCAATCTGGTATCAACATCTTCCATTTAGGGGCTAAAGAGATCACTCAGCTGTCAAGAGCAACTCCTGCTCTTCCAGAGGCTTAGTTCTTGGCACCACGTCAAGCAACTCAAAACCAGCTTGTTATTCCAGCTCTAAGGGATCCAACACCTTCTTCTGGCCTTATGGGCACCTGCACACATCACACACATCACACACATCACATACAACTTTAAAAAAAACAAAACAAAACAAAAAAAACCTTCATTTAGCATTCCAGACACCTGTGCCCAACCGTCAGAAGTGACTTGCCACCCTGGCTGAGGGAGCAGAAACTCTGCTGTACCCTTAGAAAAGGCACAGGGCCTAAGGCAAAGGTATGCAGTAGGCATTTCTTCTGTGGGGGCCAGGCAGGGTGGCACACTCCATAATCCCAGCACTTTGGGGAATGACACCGGCAGCTGTGGGACAGTTCAGAAAACACATGGATGTGAGTGAAGAGCTAAAAGGCTGGGAAGAGCCACTCCTTCCCAACCGCGCCCCTGACTTCTAGCAGTGAAAGAATGGGGAGCTGTGCAGACTAACAAACCAGTGAGGGCTGGAGAGAAAACACCTCCATGTTCTTATAGTGCCGCCCCCCAAAGCACAACCAGGTTTCCTGGCATATGACTTTCCCAAGCATCTTCCCAAAGCAGGCAGCTGAGTTGCCCGCTTCGGTGTACTCCATACCTGCTGGTGTCTTCTCTTGTGCACAAATCGTAACCATACCCTGACACACTTGCGTAGGACTGTCATCCTGGAACAAAACAAAACAAACAAACAAAAAAAAAAAAATCAAAGAACTGTATATTGGCATTGTCAGGTGTAAGACTGTACTGTTTCTAAGGTAGATGCTTCTGGGTCCCGTTACTTCTTGTGGGTTCTGGGCACCCCAGGGGCTTACTGGCTTCATCCTTACTAACATGAAGCCATTGTTTCCTGATCTTGAGTGTTGGCTGGCTTTAAACGTTCAGCACTTTCTTGGGGTCTCCTTGGTTGACTTTTTGCGGGGCTTCACCTGTGCTAGGCAAGCGTCTACCACTGTGCTATACCCCAACCGCTGGCCACTCACTGGGAACCTAATTAGAGCAACAAGCAGTGTGTCTAGGACTTAGGATAGGAAACCTCCTGGGCAACTGAACTTCCTGGGGTCAAAGCAAACTCTGGGGTTTATCTAGGACTCCTGGCACACAAACCTGACACGTAGTGACACTGTGACAATAACATGCTTGGCCTTGTAAACCAGGATTTAGAATGACACACTTTGATAATGCTGATTGAGTCAGTTTCTTTCTTTCTTTCTTTCTTTCTTTTTTTTTTTTTTTTTTGGTCTTTGTGTATTAAGTGTTTGCCTGCATGTATGTATGTGCACCATTAGAGAGCATTGGATCCCCTGGAACTGGAGTTACAAAGTTACAAATGGTTATGAACCATCTGTTGTGGTGAAGAACTAGTGCTCTTCAGCACTGAGCCATGTCCCCAATCCCAAATATTAGGATTTTGTTTTGTTTCTTTTTTTGTTTGTTTTGTTTTTGTTTTGTTTTTTTGAGACAGGTTTCTCTGTGGCTTTGGAGGCTGTCCTGGAACTAGCTCTTGTAGACCAGGTTGGTCTCGAACTCATAGAGATCCCACCTGCCTCTGCCTCCTGAGTGCTGGGATTAAAGGCGTGTGCCACCAACACCTGGCTGTTTTGTTTGTTTTTTTGAGACAGGGTTTCTGTGTAGCCCTGGCTGTCCTGAAACTTGTTCTGTAGACCAAGCTGGCCTCAAACTCATAGAGATCCGCCTGCCTTTGCCTCCTGACTGCTGGAATTAAAGGCATGTACCACTAACGCCCGGCAAATATTAGGATTCTTAATTACTCATTAGAAATATGCTGTGAAGCTGGGGATATAGTTCTATGGCAGAACACCTGCTTAACATGTGAGAAGCATAGGGCTGGATCCCTAGAACAGTAAGTAAGCGAATAATAAAATCGTCCAAAATTGGATCAGTAACTGCAAGTCACACTGATGACACTGGGAGGCGAGAAAGGAAAAGGAGTCAAGACATTACATAACATGGCAGCAAGGGCTGGAAGAAGAGAGACTAGCAACTTTTATTTTCATTTTACACTTTCTTTCTGCATATTTTTAATTTTTCCTCATAAATATTTACTTAAAAATAAGTGTATTTGCCAGGCAGTAGCAGCACACTCCTTTAATCCCAGCACTAAGGAGGCAGAGGCAGGTGGATCTCTGTGAGTTTGAGACCAGCCTGGTCTACAGAGTGAGTTCTAGGACAGCCAGAGCTACACAGAGAAACCCTGTCTTGAAAAACCAAAATAAGTAAATAAAGATATGTATTTAAACTGGATGACTGGCTCTAAACAATGAAGGACATCCTCTATTTTCAGGAAGACCTAGCCCCAAATATCGTCCTAGCCTGACCTTTGCCATTAAAAAAGCACAGGGCCTTTAAAAAAAAACTCTTTGGCTGTAGTGCAGGGGCTCAAGCTCACCTTGCCTCTGCTAAGCAAGCACTTTGCCACTGAGCTACATTACCAGCCACAAAAGGCCTGCGGAAGGACGGAGGCAGTGGCAGTCATCAAATAGGCACATAGTGGTTGCTGGACAAGATCTAATGTAAACTGCATCACCTCACCTCCCGTGTGACCTGTAAAAGCAAACCACACTCAGGAGCCATTACTTTATAGCGTGGCCTTCACTAGGATAAGGTCCTTACAGTTTTTTGCTTGCTTGTTTGTTTTCTGTGTTTTTTTCCAGGTGACAGTCCTGTGCAAGTGTGTCAGATAAGTGTGGTTATAGTACGTGCACAAGAGAAGATGCAAGCAAATATACACACAGGTGTTACTGTGCAGCCCTGGCTGTCCTGGAACTCACTCTGTAGACCAGGCTGGTCTTGATCTCACAGAGATCCACCTGCCTCTCTGCCTCCTGAGCACTAGGATTAAGGGCATAGTCCACACATGGATAAAAAAGTCTTGAGAAACTAACTCATACCAGAGTAGTTACTTGCTCCTGGAAAACCCTACATCAAAACCACCAAGTGTCCCTAGAGAGGTCAAGGCTGAATCAAGCTCCTACCTGTAGTGGCTCCAGGCTGTACCCAGTGAGGGCAGCTGCACTCTCTCCTCCCTCTGCTCAATTCGAGATTGCCAGAGGTTCCAGAACCTACGGAGCAGCTGCAGAATGGCAGGAAGAAAACAAGTGCATCACAGTGAGAAGTGAGAGGAGGCCTCTTAGTGTAAGTACTGACCCCAGCACACTGTGAATTCCCACAGGGAGCTCTGCCTCACTGGGGAGCAGCCCACTTATAGCGCTGGCCTAGAGAGCCATATTTTGAGTCAGTATAAAAGGCACTTCGAGTAGATAGACAGCCACATGAAAACAGTAAGTGTGGCTGGGTATTACAGAAGACTTTTTTTTTTTTTTTTTGAGACAGGATCTCACTATGTAGTCCAGGCTTAAACTCATGATCCCCTTGCCTCCATCCCCTAAGTGCTATAATTATAGGCACTGTACTATCACGTTCAGCAGGCAATACCATTCTTTAAAGTCATTTTAGAAATTAAAACCATTACATATTGGCACATAGGAAGTTGCTGTCAAAGTGTTTAATTCCCATGTTTAAGCCTCTGGGTCTAGTATCTAGTTTATGAGAGCTACACAGAATAAAAGAAAGTTAAATGATTTTTTTTTTTTTTAAAAAGGAAAAAATAGCCAGGCATGGTGGTACATGCCTTTAATCCCAGCAATCAGGAGGCAGAGGCAGGTGGATCTCTGTTAGTTTGATGCTAGCCTGGTCAAGTGAGTTCCAGGACAATCAGTCCTGTTATACAGAGAAACCCTGTCTTTAAAACACCATTAAAAAAAAGAACAAATATATTGAGAATGAGGATCATAATAAAAACTAGCCTGACCTCTTCAAAGAGCCAATGTCATTGTCAAGAAAAAGATACATATCATGCTAAGTGAAAATAAGCCAGTCACAAAAGAACAAATAGTCACAATACTCCTTTGAAGTCTCCAAAACATCAAAAAGCAGACAGAAAGCAGAAGAGTAGCTGCCAACAGCTACAGGGAAAGAACAATGGAACTGGACTTCCCTGGGTATAATGTAAATTTAGTTTTGTTTTGAGAAGGGTGAGGAAAGCTCTGGCTGATCTAGAACTTGCTATCAAATAATAACTATTTGGTCAGGCAAGATGTTGAAGTGGGTAAAGACACTTGTAATGCAAGCCTGACCCATCTGAGTTCCACACAGAACCTACACGTGGAAGCAGAGAGCCAGCTTCCAAGCCCCTCCCTCCCTCCCACCCTCCACTCCACACACACACATACATAAATCTACACTTTTCAAAAGATTACAACTTTTATGTGTGTTCTGCTACAATTCAAAAATATAAAAACTGGGGACTTGCTGATTTCTTAGAAGACCAGAGTTTGGCTCCCAGCACCGACATCAGGTGGCTCACAACAGCCTGAAACTCTAGCTCCAGAGAATCTGAGACTTAAGTCAGAAGGCTGAGAGAATGCTGCTCTAGCTGAGGCACTGAGGAGACATAATGACCTTGGAGCTCAGCAGTGGATTCCAGGATGGGGGCTCAGAAAGAAGAACATTGAGGCAATTCTGGGTTACACAAAAAGACTGTCTGCAGACAAATGATTGACAACAGAGTGTAGCCTAAACAAATCCTAAGCTGAAAAGACGCTTTGAAGCAGTTGTGGAAAATCGGAAAATGACGTGGATGGCAGTACAATACTGCTGTTAATTATGTTAGGGATTACAAAGATCATCTATGATATGTAAAAACTGTTTGTTTGGGCCAGGCATTGGTGGCGCACGCCTTTAATCCCAGCACTTGGGAGGCAGAGGCAGGTGGATCTCTGTGAGTTCCAGACCAGCCTGGTCTACAGAGTGCCAGGACAAGCTCCAAAGCAATACAGAGGAACCCTGTCTGGAAAAACCAAAAACAAACAAACAAACAAACAAAAACCTGTTTGGTATTAATTCATATTGAAGTATTTAAGTGTTTACAATTTACTTTGAAATTATGTGGGAGAAAATTGCAAACAAACATATTAATGAATGTTGAGTCTAGGCAGTATATAGATCATTATACTAATTCCTTCTGGGTATTTTTTGTTGTTTTTGTTTGGGGGGGTGTTTGTTTTTTTGGAACAGAGTGAGTCACTACCACCCGGCTCGAAAATAGGCATTATTTAGGAGTGTAAAATCTAAGTGAAGTGCCATGCACAGTAGTGCACATCTATAATTCCAGGACTCAGGAAGACTGTGAATTCAAGACCAGCCCAGACTTTACAGTGAGTTTGAGGTCCACCTGAGCTAACCACACAGCAAGGCCCTGTCTGGGAGGGATAATTCTCACCGTGGTATCACGCAGCTGGTGAGCAAGGTTCGTTCTTATTCGCCAGAGATGGGCCTGGGTCACATTGTCTTTTAAGGCTCTCAAGCAAAAATACTGCACACAGAAACAACACAGGGTTATAAAGCAGCATCAGCGTCTGTGACAGGAAAGCAGAATCAGAGGCCAGTATGGCTCAGAGTCGCTTCATTTCCTGGAGTTTCTCTACATTGCACCTAACAGAATTAAACCTATGTACCTCTCAGTAACGCTGGCTTCACACAAAAACATGCCCTTGCCTCTGAAAAGGAGGAGACAGACTCCTCATGACCCACAGGAAAAAGAATTGTAAAAAAGTTGAATATTGGCTGGGCGAGGTGACCTATGCCTTTAATGCCAGACTTCGGAACCACCTAAGAGTTAATGTGTGTGTTCATCTACAGAATTATAAATGTGGCTTGACAGAGTAAACTAAGATGAATCTGTGATGGTTGGCACTCATTGTCAACTTGACAGGGTCTAGGACTATCTGTGACCAGGCCTCCGGTCCTGCCTATTGTAGACTGCTTCACTGAATTAACTCAAGTGTGAAGACCTACCTCACTCCTGACTGGGATACAGTACTGCATAGGTAGAGAAGGGGAGTTGACAACAAAACCAGTTGTTCCTAGCTCCTGCTGCTTTGACAGACTATACCTTCAACTGTGTGTGTGGTTTTTTGGGGTTTTTTGTTTTGTTTTTTTCAAGACAGGGTTTCTCTGTGTAGCTTTGGAGCCTATCCTGGCACTCGCTCTGGAGACCAAGTTGGCCTCGAACACACAGAGATCCGCCTGCCTCTGCCTCCGGAGTGCTGGGACTAAAGGTGTGCGCCACCAACACCCGTTGGTGTTTAAATGAATTCTTTCCATCTCTGAGTTGCTTTTACTGGGATATTTTATCACAGCAACAGAAAGAGACACTTAGAATCCTTGGGACCACATTCCCAATTCTGTCATTATATATAAACAAAGCAGTAGAGTGAAGAGGTTGGCCTGGGTTAGGGATTTCCATAGTGTGTTCTGTGAAGTACCTGAGGTTCCTAAGGTCTCTGAAGGCCAGCTCATGAGGCAGGGGCAGCCCACAGGACAGGAACCAACTCTTCAGACCTCAATTTAGGCTTAGGATCAAGACTTCCATCTGTTACACTTTAGGTCTCTGCCACTCAAAAGAGGCCAACTGTAAAAACCCCAGGGTCAGATCCCCTCTGAAGTTCCTTTACAACTCCACATCCCTGACTCCACCCTTTACTCTCTCAGTTTCAAGGCTCGAACACAGACTACAGCTAACTCAGAACTGGCTGCGCTCAGGGGCTAGTATGGGGCAGGAGCCCCAAGAGGATGCCTCCACGACTGCCCTGGACCCTGTTACTCTTACCAGGAGGTAGTGCCGGTGATGTTCTTCTGCTGCCGCATGCTGGGCGGCCTCTTCTGCCTGTAGCAGCATGACTGCCAGGAATTCTGTTAAGGTCTCCAGTCTAACAAGGCTCCTGGCCCAACACAGTTTGTATACTTCCTATGAGCCAGGCACCTAAAGGGCACGGCCGTAAGCATAGCAGGCCTGTCTCCTCCTGGTGATCCAGGGAAGCACAGGGGAGCTCAATCAAAGAGCCAATCAGGCCTCTATCCTCTTGATGCCCATTTGAGGCAGAGACTGAGATAACCTGCCACAGAGGCATTTGGAGACATCACCTAGCACATAGAACTTGGTCATTTGGCATCACGGTCCAGTCAGACAATTGAGCTGGGAGCTTCAGTTATTTTCAGATCAGATCTTTTCTCATCTCACAATCCTTGTGTCCTCGGCTAACAACCCATCTGCTCTGCTCTCACCGCCTGCTTCTCTTCTGTCCAATTATCTGACTTGTCCCTCACATGACTCCTCACACAGCTGGTCTCTTTGAGCAAGCCTCTCTCCTCTAATCTAGGACCATCTTCTCTTTTAAAAATTTCAAATTGCATTCATCTGTGTTTGTGTGCATGCCTGTGCCACGGTGAAGGTCAAAGGAAAACTTGTAGGATTTCCTTCTACCAAGTGGGTTCCAGGTCATGAGGTTTGGCAGCAAGCTATCTTCACTGGCCCTAGAAACATCTTTTTTAAAGCACAACTTTAAGAGCACTGATTCTTTTTTTTTTTTTTTTTTTTTTTTTTTTGGTTTTTTGAGACAGGGTTTCTCTGTGTAGCTTTGGAGCCTGTCCTGGCACTCGCTCTGGGAGACCAGGCTGGCCTCAAACTCACAGAGATTCACCTGCCTCTGCCTCCGGAGTGCTGGGATTAAAGGCGTGTGCCACCAACGCCTGGCTGCACTGATTCTTATGAAAACTCGTAAAGCTCTTGAGTGCTATCAGGATAAGAAGCAAATGCAGAGTGTGGCACTATGGGAGGTCCCCAGGCCACACTGATGCTCCCAGGAGCCACGTTCACCACATATGTTTGCTTTGTGTTTTCTGAGACAGGGTCTCACTATATAGCCCTGGCTGGCCTGGAACTCAGAGATCAGTCTGCCTCTGCCTGTCTCTGCCCCAAGTGCTGAGATTCAAGTTGTGTATCATCACAGCTCACCAGTAAACCTGCATAAATACTCAGTCTTTCCAGGAGAATTTTCAGTCACCTAGGACTTACATTCAGCTCAGGTGTTTCTCTCTTACCTGGACCTCCTGGGATATCAGAAACCTTTTACTTTATTATTATTTTTGTTTGTTTGAAGAAGACAGGATTTCTCTGTGTAACCCTGGCTATCTTGGAACTTATTATGTAGACTAGGCTGGCCTCCACTCAGACCCACCTACCTTTGCCTCTGGAGTGCTGGGATTAAAGGCATGAGATACCACCACTGGGAACATTTTACTTTAAAAACCAAAACCACAAAAGTCTGAGATAGGGACTGGATGTGTAGTCAGGCTGGTTTTGCATTGTAGATCCCTCTGCCTCACTGTTCCTGAGTGCTGGGCACACAGGCATGGTTCTGGTACAGGCCTTCTGTAGCTCTATCACACCACAGTCAAGACCTGTTTTCCTATCTGCTTTTTCATTGGACAAAGAGTGCTGTAAGTCTTTGGTCCCCCTTGTGTGATGGTTGGTGTTTCTATAAGTTTGACACAGCCAGAATCACTTGGGAAAAGGGATTCGAACTGAGAAAATGCCTCCATCAGACTGGCCTGTAGGCAAGTCTATGGGACATTTTCCGAATTAATAACCAAGGTGGTAGGGTCCAGCCCTCTGTGAGTGGTGCCAGCGCTGGGCAGGTGGGTCCTGGACTGTTCAAGAAGCAGGCCTTGAAGAGCAAACCAGTGAGCATCGTTCTTCTGCTTCAGTCCCTGCATTCAGTTCCTACCCCACCTTCGGTCAGGTGAGACAAACCCTCTCCTCCCCCAGCTGCTGCTGGTCATGATGTTTATCCCAGCCACAGAAACCTACCTAAGACACAGACACAATATCTCAGGCTGGAGTTGAACATGAATCCAGACTTGAATGGACAAATGTAAGGATGGGCATCTGAGGTACCCAGATCCTCACACTGTGGGGGCTGAGGAGGGGGTGGCAGGCCAGTGCAAAGGATACAGTGCTTCCAGTGTGCAAAGGCCCTCCGCAGAGCCATCTTCTTGGCCAGCTTCTCCACCAAGGCCTGGTGGGCAGACAGGCTTTGCCTCCACTCCCAGGCCCACTGCCAGTCACAGAAATGTATCTGGAGCACAGTGACACGGTGGAATTGTGCAGCCATTTCTGAAATAGAGAAATAACCCTTAGGTGCTGTTCCCCGTGAGGAAGGAGAGGATACAAAAGCTGGACACTACTACTGGCAGAGAGCAGGGATTCAAGAGCACTGCCCAGGAAGAACCCTTATTAAAGGTTTTAGGTTGACAAAGTAGCTCAGTGAGAAAGTGTGTGCTTAGACCACGTGAGGCTCCTTCAGTTCAACCCCAAACACCACAACACAAAAAAGTTTTCTAGACACTAGGTTATTGAACCTCTAGAATTACTTCTCTCTCCAAGAAAAAAGGTCTGTGGTTTTAGGGAAGTGTGATGGCTAACCCTGGTTGGCAACTTCACACATTTGGGAAAAGGGAACAAGTTAACTGTCTCCATCAAATTGGACTGTGGAATGTCTGTGAGGGCATTGGTTTTTGTTGTTGCTTTTGTTTTAATTAGTAACTGATTGATATAAGAGTGCCCAGTCCATTGTGAGCAGTGCCATCTCTGAGCAGATGGGCCTGGGCCATATAAGAAAGGTAACTAAGACAGCAGAAAGGAGATAAGCCAGTAAGCAGCACGCTTCTATGGTTACTGATTTAGTTACAGCCTCCAGGTTCCTGCCTTGACTTCCCTTAATAGATTATAAACTATAAGCCAAATAAACACTTTCCCCAAGTTGGTTTGGTCAGTTTTATCAGAGCAACAGAAACCATCCAATAAAGGAGGAATATGCAATAAAATATTTTCTCCCCAAGGGCTGAGGCTTTTACTTAGCTGCCAATATGAGGAGTGATAACTGACACTTTTCAAAGATATGGTTTGGCTAGGCGTTAGTGGTGCACACCTTTAATCCTAGCACTCAGGGAAGGAGAGGCAGGCCAATCTCTGAGTTCGAGGTCAACCTGTCTACAGAGCAAGTTCCAGGACAGGCTCCAAAGCAATACAGAGAAACCGTATCTCGAAAAACAAAAACAAAAACAAAAAACAAAGATATGGTTTTATTTTTGCCTCTACTTGGGGGCTTCCTGGATAGGATCAGTCTGCAAGTACACAACATACCACTCCAGCAATCATGCTGGCAAAGGACTTCCTGAGCTTTCAGCCATGCTGACCCTGGTTGACAGGCACATGTCCTTCCAACACTAATCAGCTGACAGCCATCATAGAATATTATTTTAAGGTGTGTGGCTTTTGTTTATGCTTCATTTGTTTAATTTGGTGAATTTGTGATTCTTTGCCTATGTAAAACACATGATGGTCTAATAAAGAGCTGAACGGCCCATAGCAAGGCAGGAGCAAGGATAGGCAGGGCTGGCAGGCAGAGAGGATAAATATGAGGAGAGATCTGGAAGGAAAAAGATCTGGGAGCAAGAGAACAAGAAGAGGAGGACCAGCCAGCCACAGAGTAAGAGTGAAAGAAAGATATACCACATTAAGAAAAGGAAAAAGCCCAGAGGCAAAAGGTAGTTGGGATAATTTTAAAAAAATTTAAAGAAAAGCTGGCAAGAAACAAGCCAAGCTAGGACTGGCTTATTATAAGAAAAAGTAAGACTGGGCTGGAGAGATAGCTCAGAAGATAAGAGCGCCGACTGCTCTTCCAGAGGTCCTGAGTTCAATTCCCAGCAATCACATGGTGGCTCACAGCCATTCCTGGTACCCTCTTCTGGTGTGCAGATATACATGGAAGCATAATGTTGTATACATAATAAATAAATGAAATCTTAAAAAAAAAGAACAAGTAAGACTGCATATGTGATTTATTTGGTAGCTGGGTGGAGGGTCCCACAGAGTCCAAAAAGCCAAACAGTAAAACATCGAACAACAGATAGCTGGTAAACTGAGACCTCCAAAGTAGGATGTAGCTTGAGGCATGAGATTAAAGCTCATCATGCTAATGATCTTAAAAGCCTTTGCTTTCCACTATGCTCCTACAGATACAGGGAACTCTGCCAGACCGATGTTGGTAGCCTAAGAGATAAGTGGGATTCACTTGGACAAGAGCCTGAGAGCCTAACCTAGGGTCTGGTCCAGTGTTTGATTCACTTTTGTGTAAACTCAGCAAGCTGGTTTACAAAAAGCATCAGTGATCATGCTGCTAGGGTGACCTGGACCAGCAGGCTGTTCTCAGTGACAGGGGAGTTCTAAGGGGAGGAGGCCAGCAGATGAGAAGATAAAAAGAGAAAAAAGCTGTGGTCAGGGGGTCTTGCATAAACAATGTCAATGCCAAGCATATTCCTGGTCTTAGAGGAGGGAAACCCTTGGGTTCATCTAGTCCTCAACACTAGGGGTTATTAACTCGACAACTATTTGAGAAACTAAACCACAATGATGGCATCTGTGAGAATCCCACAATGCTAAACTTTTCACAGAATTTGTGATGTTACTTTTATTCTTTTCACTTCAACAACATCAAGAGTTCCATTATCACAAATTATATGCATTTGCATAAGGGAGGACAAATTCAAATAATCCAAGTATGTATTGAGGGCTGGGCTGATTCAAGGCTTTCCCTGAGGCCATGATGTATGAAGAAAGAACATAGCTCCTAGTCTAAAATCAGAAACATGGTGGCAGGGCCAGTAATGGCCTGGGGTCAGGGCCTGTGGCAGCCGTGGCTTCAGATCCTGAGAACCCAATTCTTTCCACTATATGGAGCTGTGATCAGCATTAGAATATTAGTTAAAGATGTGTTACATTTGTTTATACTGTGGAATATTTTTTAATAATGCAAAGATGTGTTGCATTCCTTTATGCTGCATCTGTTTAACTCTGTGAAGCTGTATTACTTTGCCCTTCTAAAACACCTGATTGGTCTAATAAAGTGCTGAAAGGTCAAATACAAGGCAGGAGAAAGGACAGGCAGGCAGAGAGAATAAATAGGAGAAGAAATATGGGAAGAAAAGATCAGGAAGAGGAGAGGAAGGCTCCAGAGTTCAGCCACCCAGCCAGGACAGGCTACAGACATGACACATAGACCTCTAACACAGCACATGACACAAAGAAACTCCAGATCCCCGTTAGCCTCCTAGATACTTGGTCCCTGGGAACTGTTTAGCCATAAAAGAAAATATAGGGGAGACAAAAAAACTCCCCTGTAGTCTCCAGGATACAGTTCTGAAAACGATTGGTATCTACCTGCAAGTAACAAGACAAAGCCATAGAAACCACAGAATGTTCCCTCTCAGTACTGGCCAACGAGAATACCCGGTACACAGGTATTTCATGCCAAAATGTGACTTTGAGAAATTCTCCTAATTGTTCCCAAATGTCAACCAATCAGAAATCAACCCATACCTACTGATATAATCCTGTGAGTTTTGTCTTTAAAACCCAGAAGCAGACAGAGAACTCCACTTCCTCTGGTGGCCACTGCATCAGCTAGACAGTCGGGTCCCTGTCGTGGTTGGATGAACAGTAAACCCTGCTTTCACAGTCTGGTGGGTCTCTCTCCCTGGTGGTCTCTGGGGATCTTTGTAACTTGGGCACAACACTCTTGAGATACCCTGGGCTTCCCTTGTGCAACATTGCTTGATTAGCTTCCCACTTAGTCCCATTATATGACAGTTTCTGCTGACCTTGTCTCATTTTCCCCATGGAAATAGTATGTCAGATACTGTACTTCTTCATAAGCTTGCTTGGCATAAGACATAGCTTTTGCAAGACTTCCTGACCCCACCTGTTTTATCTTCTCATTTCCTGGCCACCTCTCACTTAGGACCCTGTCAATGAAGAAAGGCCTGCTGGTCCAGGGCAAGATCTATTCACAGGAAATGGCTAAGTGAAGGTAGCATGTGACAGGTGGGCATGGTGGCGCACACCTTCAATCCCAGCACTCAGAAAGCAGAGGCAGATGAATCTCTGTGAGCTCAAGGCCAGTGAGAACCCCTACAGTGAGACCCCACCAGGGCTACACAGCAATATCCTGTCTCAAAAAATCAAACCAGGGGCCGGAGAGATGGCTCAGTGGTTAAGAGCACTGACTGTTCTTCCAGAGGTCCTGAGTTCAATTCCCGGCAACCACATGGTGGCTCACAACCACCTTGAATGAGATTTGGTACCCTCTGCTGGCATGCAGGCAGAAGACTGTATACATAATAAATAAATAAAATCTAGAAAAAAAAAAAAAAAAGAAGAAAGTAGAGTCTGGGATTGCCAGTTGCCAGTCTCTTAAAAAAAAAAAAAAATCAAACCAAATATAAAAACTGTCTGTCTTATGTTTGCTTGCAGCAGCTCTCCTGCCTCAGTCTCTCACCCCTGAAAATGTAGGCCTGCTCCAAGTTCACCTTTATGCACTCCTGAACTCAACTATGAAGTTAATCTCTAGCTGAAGTGCTATTCAACCAGAGACACTGAAAACAAGAGCCTTGACTTAGCAGTCACATGTCACTTCCAAGCTAGCGTTGCTGTGGGATAACCCTTCTGTACACTGTGAATATGTATTCCTCTCATTGGCTAATAAAGAAGCTGCTTTGGCCTATAGCAAAGCATAATAAGGCCAGGCTAGAAAGCTAAATGGAGATAGAGAGAGAAAGAAGGGTAGAGTAGAGAGAGATGCGAGCCAGTCACCAGAGGAACAAGACATGCCAGAGGACAGTAAAGCCACAAAGCCACGTGGCAAAATGTAGATTAATAGAAATGGGTTAATTTAAGTTGTAAGAGCTAGTTAGTAATAAGCCTGAGCAATAGGCAAAACATTCTGTAATTAATATGTTTCTGTGTGTGTATTTGAAACTGGGTGGTCAGGACAAAAGCAAAGTTCCACCTCCATTTACACAGCACCACTTCAACAGACATCAGCACAACAGCCAGGTTCACTAGGGCTGGGTTGACAGTTGGTGTGGCTGGCTCTGGGCTGAATTGGGACTAATGGGGAGCCTCACCACCAGCTATGCCAGGAGGCCTTTTCTGAAGCAGCAGCTCTTCCCCTTTATAATTCTTGGTGTTGTCCACTCATAGGCCTGGGGACTCTTCTGCCTAAGGTGGCTTTCTCACCCTCTTCACCATGTGAAGCAGCTGCCTCAACCTCCAACCTGACATAGCTCCTTCTCTCATGTCTCCTCTACCTTGTATGTCCCTTTTCTGTACTGTCCCAGGAAGTCTGGGAAAGTGATTGGCACAGGGTTTAACAGAGAGAAAGAAGATAAATACTGTATTAAGACAAAAAAGGCACACGCCTTTAATCCCAGCACTTGGAAGGCAGAGGCAGACGGATCTCTGTGAGTTCAAGACCAGTTTGGTCTACAAGAGTTAGTTCCAGGACAGACTCCAAAGCCACAGAGAAACCCTGCCTCAAAAAACCCTTCCCCTCAAAAAAAAAAAAAAAAAAAAAAAAAAAAAAAAGACTATTTGAATAGAAGTTAGGCATGTTAGTAAAAGCCAGAAGGAAATACACTTTTCTTCTAAATTTCTTGTCCTCAGAATTGTGGTGTAATGCATCCTGCTTCCTCTGCATGGAGGGTCACGGGCAGTGGGGAGAGTGGTCAGACAAGTCCAGGCTTGGGAACCGAGGGTTCCTACTCACCGTTCTGCCATCTCTTCACCCTACAGATGTGGAGGTATTGAAGCCAAGCCTTCAAAGATCTCTGCTTCTGCCAGCGCTGATGGTGTTGCACAGCAATGACCATCTTCCATCTTTCCTGCCGGCTATGTAGGAGCTGTTCTTGCCATTGTGACCAAGCCTGAAAAGACCAGGTCAGGAATTCAATGTCATTCTCAGCCACACAGTGAGTTTGAAGCCAGCTTGGGCTATGTGAGATCCTGCCTAAAACAAAACAAACTTGGGGGGGGGTTACAAATAAAAAACAAACAAATAAAAAGAAGTTGTAAAAAGTAACTTGCAGCTGGGTGGTGGTGGTACACACCTTAAATCCCAGTACTGGAAGGCAGGAGCAGGTGGATCTCTTGAGTTTGCTGCCAGCCTGGTCTACAGAGTGAGTTCCATGACAGCCAGGACTACACAGAGAAACCCTGTCTGTGTGGAGGGTAATTTTCAAGTACATGACAGAGTTCAGGATAAAGCTCTTGAGCTCAGCTGCACTGGTGAATGTACTGAGAAAAGACATGTGATTGCTCCTAAATATGCAAGGAATGAGGCCTCAATAACAAGCTGGGGAAACTTTAGAGGAAGATGAATCAGATACAGAGAGTACTGATGTTAGCAGCTGCTCTGTTTTAAATTTCTATGACAGCTCCATGCAAACACAGATAATTAAAATCCTGCCCTGAAAAAGGAATAATGGAGGGAGATAGCTCAATGATTGTTACTCTTACAGAAGACCCAGGTTCAGTTCCCAGTACCCACAGAGGGACTCAAAACCATCTGTAACTCCAGCTCCAGGGGATATGACACCTTCCCTGTCCTCTGAAGTGCCAGACACATACATGGTATATAGACATACACACAAACACAAAATTTACACACACACACACACACACACACACACACACACACACACACACCACACACACACACACACACACACGGGAGGGAGGGGAGGAGGGGAGGAGGAAGGGAGGGAGGAAGGGAGGGAGGGAGGGAGGGAGGACAAATATGCATAAGGAAATAAATCTTTTTAAAAAAGCAATCAAGGGTTTTCTGCAGGTTGCACCAGGTAACTCTGCCTGCCTCTGCTCCCTGCTCCCTGCTCTAGCCAAACTGACCAAACTCCAGTCAAAGGTCCCCCTTACTGTGACTACACACCATCTTCTCTTACATTCTCAAGTCTATCACTGGAAATCTGCCCTCTCCTATACATACTTCAGCTTTCACTTTATACTAGGTTGAGAAACTAATGGATAAATGTACTGTTTTTCTTCCATACTACTTTTTGTTTGGTTGTTTTGTTTTTAAAGGCAGGATTTCTCTGTGTAACTCTAGCTGTCCTAGAACTCGATCTGAGATCAAGGTGACCTCAAGCTCAGAGATCTGCCTTCCTCTGCCTCCCAAATGATAGAATTAAAGGCATTCACTACCTGGCTTTTTTTTCTTCTTCTAAATTTTCCTTTAAATGTGCTTAACAGGCTGGGCAGTAGTAGTGCATGCCTTTAATCCCAGCACTTGAGAGGTAGAGGCAGGCAGATCTCTGTGTGTTCAAGGCCAGCTTGGACTACAGAGCAAGTTCCAGGACAACCAGGGCTGCTACACAGAGAAACCCTGTCTCGAAGAAGAAAAAAAAAAAAAAAAAAAAAAAAAAAAAAAGCCCTTACCAGGCTGGAGAGATGCCTCAGAGCACTGACTGCTCTTTCAATTCCCAGCACCCACATGGTGGCTCATAACCAACCATCCATAATGGGATCTGATTTCTTCTTCTAGTGTGTTTGAAGACGTGTGTGTGTGTGTGTGTGTGTGTGTGTGTGTGTGTGTGTGTGTGTGTGTGTGTGTGCGTGTGTGAACTGTGTGTTATATATTGTCATCAATATGAAAGGCACTGGAAATAATGACATTGTGGCTATATAAAAGAGCCATCTCGGGCTGGAGAGATGGCTCAGAGGTTAAGAGCACTGGCTGCTCTTCCAGAGGACCTGAGTTCAATTCCCAGCAACCACCTGGCAGCTCACAACCATCTACAATGAGACCTGGGGCCCTCTTCTGGAATGCAGGGGGACATGCAGGCACAACAATGTATACATAATAAATAATTAAACAATTCTTAAAAAAAAAAAATCCCCCTTTTAAAAGTTACAATGGAAGTATATCGAAGTGTATTGAGAGCAAACATTACATCCATGATTTTCAAGTGACTCAGAGCAACTAAGCACAAGCCAGGTCCAGTGCACACAGGAGGCAGAAGCAAGAGGCCCAGGAGGGGATATGAGACACTGTCTAAAAGCAGAAATCATCAAGAGAGAACAATATTTATTCTTAAACTGAGTGTGGGAGGTCCTGCTCATTATCTCAGGACTTGGAAGGCTGAAGCTGGTGGATCAGAAGTTTGTGCAGCTTTGGAGCCTATGCTGGTACTGGCTCTGTAGACCAGGCTGGCCTGGAACTCAGAGATCCGCCTGCCTCTGCCTCCCAAGTGCTGGGACTAAAGGCATGCGCCACCAACACCCAGCTCAGCATGGGCTTCTTAATAGCACCCTAAATTTAAGTGGGAAATGGTGTACACCTTTAATCCCAGCACTTGGGAGGCAGGGGCAGGTGGATCTCTGTGAGTTCAAGGTCAACCTAACCAACAGAGCTAGTTCCAGGACAGCCAGAGCTACAGAGAGAAACCCTGTCTCAAAAATACAAAAATAAATAACCAACCATGGATTTTTATTATTTTTTTAATTTTATTGTTTTTAATTATATATGTGACATGTGTGTCTCTTGTGTGGGTATGTACATATGTGTGCAGGTGTCTGAAAGCCAAAGGAATTGGATCCCCTGGAGTTGGAGTTACAGATGGTTGTGAGCCACCTGATATGGGTGCTGGGAATTGAACTCTGGTTCAAGCCCCCTCCTTCTTTTTCCTGAATATTTAAAAGGGAATAAATTATATTTGTACAATTGTTAAAACATGAAGAAGGCAGGAGGATCAGGGCATACTGGGTTCGTGCCTTTAATCCCAGCATTCAGGAGGCAGAATTGGGTGGATTTCTGTGAGTTAGAGGCCAGCCTGGTCTATGTAGTGAGTTCCAGGATAGCCAGGGCTACATAGTGAGGCCCTGTCTCAAGCAAAAATAAGCTGGACAATGTTTGTGCATGCCTTTAATCCTAGCACTGGGGAGGCAGAGACAAGAGGATCTCTGTGAATTCTAGGCCAGCCTCCAAAGCTACACAGAAACCCTGTTTCAAAAAAAAAAAGAAAAAAATCATGAAGAATGGGTTAAACAGTGTGAAGTGTATATATTACCCACCTTTTTTTCTGTGACTCAGGATTTGCAGACACAACCCCTAAAGCAAAGGTTCTCCCTTTAGCACACTATACCACACAGCTGACACTAGCTCATTCCTTCCCAAGCTCCTCAAGACAGCCACTGAAACTTCTCCCTAGCAGGCTTTCTTAAAAGCATTCCATGTGCTCACCAAAACTGTTTATCAAGTCTATCACCATTTCCACATGGTTCAGCCCAAAGGTCAGGTCTGTCCTCACCCTGCCTGACCCAGCAGAATGGCACCTGATGTGGCAGACAGCACTTTCTCTGCTGGGTTCCTGCAGGTCCTCCCTGTTCCTGCTGTGACTTCACAGGGACTCTCCTGTCAACCCACTCACTCACTTCACCATTCATTTATTACTCAGCTTCAAATACCATCTTCCTACAAGGACTCCCAATGGTAGGGTCCCGCCTGGACCCTTCCTCAGGATTGCAGATGCTACAGAAGCCATCTGCACTTCTCTATAGAGACTCGGAGTATCAGGCTCAGCATTCCGAGAGAAGAACATAGCTCCCCCCAATCCTTCCCCACAGGCTGCTTCTCCTTCAGAGGTCCCATGTCAGTAAAGGGCAACCCCATTGTTGCAGGGGCTCAGCCAAAGTCAGGAGCTGCAACAGAATTCCTTTCTGAATCACATTTAATCTCTCCATAAGAAAATCCTATTAGTCCTTTTTTTTTTTTTTTTTTTTTTTTTTTGTTTTTCAAAACAGGGTTTCTCTGTCCTGGAACTAGCTCTTGTAGACCAGGCTGGTCTCCAACTCACAGAGACCCTTGCGCCTCTTACTCCCGAGTGCTGGGATTAAAGGCATGCCACCAACACCAAGTCTGGCAGTCACATTCAAAACAATCAGAATCTCAGTCTGGGGAGATGGCTCAGTGGCTGAGAGAGCTGCCTGCTCTTTCAGAGGACTCAGGTTTGATTCCCAGGACCTACATGGCAGCTCACAACCATCTGTAACTCTAATTCCAGGTGATTCAATACCCTCTTCTGCCCTCCATGGGCACCAGGCACACACATGGTACACATACATACACACATACATACATACATACATACATACATACATACATACATACATAATGAAAAAACCTTACATATGTAAAATAAAATAAATCATGAACACATATAAACACACACTCCAACTACCATCTTGCCAAAATCTCACTTAGATTTTTCTTTCTTCTTCATCATTTTTTGTTTGTTTTTGTTTTTTGAGACAGGATTTCTCTGTGCAGCCCTGGCTGTCCTACAACTCGCTCTGTAGACTAGGCTGGCCTCAAACTCACAGAGATCCACCTGCCTCTGCCTCTTCAGTGCTGGGACTTATGTGTATGTGTGTGTGTCTGTGTGAAGGTATATGCATCTGAATCCAGATACCTGAGGAGGCCAGAAGGTATCAGATCTCCTGGAGCTGGAGTTATAGATAATTGTGATTTGCCTAATGTAGGTTTGTGGGTTCTAGGAACCAAACTCAGGTCCTCTGTAAGAGAGTATGTGCTCTAACCATTAAATCATCCTTTCAGTTTGCAAGACAATTGATTCCACTGTGTGTGTGCCAAGTGTGTGCAGGTAACCTCAGAGGCCATGTGTGTGTTATTAACATGTATTCACCCACAGACTGGTGAGTTTAAGTTAGTAAGCATGGTTCTAGCACTTGGAAGGTGGAGGCAAGAGGATTGGAAGATTAAGATCATTCTCCACTACATAGCAAGTTCAAGGCAAGCCTAGACAACATGAGACCCTGATTCAAAAACCAAAAACCAAACACCCTATGAAGATAAAGCAGAAGAGTTTTCTTTGCAGTCTTGGTTTCTACCTGCATCATTTTCTCATTTGCTATAGAAAAATAATGAGGTAATAAGAACATATTTTAAACAGTTTCTAATCATGTTAGTTAGAAATCTCGTGGAGAGCAGGTGCATATTCCAAACAGCAGCACCCATCTGCCACAGCCTGGCCTTCTGCATTGCTCTCCCACCCCATCTCCCCAGATGCCCAGCTGCACTCCCAACAAGCAGCAGCAGTGAAAAGCCTTCCTGTTGATTATATAGTCCTAGGACACCAAAACCTGAATATGTACTAGACAAACCTGCAGCTGGAGGCTCAGGGCCCTGTGCTTCACAGCCGCTGCGTGAAGAGCATGGTCTGCATGGGCTTGTCCTAGTCGCCACATCCACTTGCTCCACCAGAAACTGAAAGAGGAAATCAAAGATGGAATCAGTTGGGGTTGCAGGGACATAAAAGAAGAAACTAGGGCTGTGCTTCTGAACTGTAACCCAAGTCTCTCTCCTTCATAGTGCCATCTCTAAACTGACATCTGCTAGACCCACTGCAGCAAAGAAATACAAAATCAAGAGTGGTCTAAGGGCTGAAGAGATGGCTTGTCAAGTACTGTACTTGCCACCAAGTCTGAGTTCGGTCCCTGGGACCCCCATGGTGGAAGGAGAAAACTCACTCCCACAAGTTGTCTCTGGCCTCCACATGCATCATCATCTCTCACACACTACATAAAATATGATTTTAAAAAGTTTAAGGGGGGCTGGAGAGATGGATCAGGGGTTAAGAGCACTGATTGTTCTTCCAGAGGTTCTGAGTTCAATTCCCAGCAATCACATGGTGGCTCACAACCATCTGTAATGTGATCTGGTGCCCTCTTCTGGCACACACTGTATACATGATAAATAAATAAATAAATCTTAAAAAAAAAAAAAGTTTAAGGAACATAAACTAATGTCAGACCCAGTCTTAAGCACTATAAATTATCATCCAATCATTTATTCGTTTGCAGTACTGGCAATGAACTCAGGGACATGTGCATGCCAGGAAAGCTCTCTACTCTTCAGCACTTCAGACACGCTCAGGTGCTCTGGCCTACACAATTTAGTTTTCAAACATGGAAGTTACCCACATTTAAAAGTCAGCTTCATGAGAAAATCTGAAGGGAAAAAAAGTGGCTTTCAGGTTTCTAATCTTGCAGGATGTCTCCTTCCTTCCCTCCTATTGCAGCCACATCTTCATCTTAGCCGGAATCTCTTTTCTATTTTCTTTCCTTTCTTCTTCCTCTCTCTTCCTTTTTTTAAGGTTGTTCAGGACAGGGTTTCTCTGTGGAGTCCTGGCTGTCCTTGAACTTGCTCTGTAGACCAGACTGGTCTGGAACTCACAGAGATCCACCTGCTCTGCCTCCTGAGTGCTGGGTTTAAAGGTGTACACCACCAAGTTAGGCTACCTAATCATTTTTTAAGGCTGAGGAGATGGCTCCGATGGTGAAGTGCTTGCTGTGCAATCATGAAAACCTGAGTTTGTATCCCAGCACCCACATAAAAACCCAGGCTCAGTGACAACATCTGTAATCTCCATGCTACAGAGTCAAAATGGTTCCCTAGAGGCTCAGTGGTTGGCCAGCCAACCTAGCTGAACTGGCAAGTTCCAGGTTCACTGAGAGATCCTGTCTTAAAAAGTAAGGTAGAACCCAGCATGGTGATGAACTTGGGAGGCAGAGGCAGAAGGATTTTTATGAATTTGAGGCCAGTCAGGCCTACATATTAAGACCCTATCTCAAAAAAAAAAAAAAAAAAAAAAAGAAGAAGAAGAAGAAGAGAAGAAGAGAGAAGAAAGAAGAAGAAAAGAAGAGAAAGAAAAAAAAAGGAAAAGAAAAGAAAATGAAAAAAAGGCGGTGGTGGCACACGCCTTTAATCCCAGCACTCAGGAGGCAGAAGCAGGTGGATCTCTGAGTTCAAGGCCAACCTGCAAGTTCCAGGACAGCCAGGCCTACACAGAGGAACCCTGTCTGGGAAAAAAACAAATGACAATAAAAAAAGGTAGAAAGTGAGGGAGAAACCAAGCTTTTTACACATGTACAACCACACTTTCGCCCCTATGCACATATATTGTATATACACAGACACATTAAATAAATAAAAGTTCTTTCTGTCCACAGATGTCCTGGGCACTGCTAACTACTTCACAGACATTATTTGATCTATTCTCAGTAACAACCTAGAAAGATAACTAACGGTAAGCCTATTTCACAGAAGAGAAAAAGGAAACATGGCGAGGTGAAATGACCCAATGAAACATGTTGGGACAGGGATTCAGATCCATGTCAGTATGTCTGTTGTCCCGCGCGCTCTGTATTTCTCGGCCGGCAAGAAATCATACACGGGACACTCGGATCCTTCTGCAGACAAGCTTTAATGCATCTTGAGAGTGAAAGAGCATAAGCTTCCCAGAGCGGAGACACTAAACCAAGAAAACCATCCCTTATAAAGGCTGACCAGCCGCCTGGGACGTGTTACCCTATGAATGGCTTCAGCTCCTCAGGCCAAAATGAGCCACGGGATAGGCAGAGATCAAAGGAATGGAGATTACCCAGCGCCTGTGAAGTAATTTACATCTTGGTGTCTTCAGGCACCATTATAATGCAGGAAACGGCCCCTTACAGTCTGTAAAGCTATCAGGCTGTACTCCATGCTCATCTCTCCTGAGCTTTAACATTCAGAACCCAGAGAACCCCGAGGGGCAAAGCAGATTTGTTATACATGCCAAGGGATCCAAAGTAGACTTTGTCCTGTATGTGCAGTGTTGGTGAGATGCAATGCAGAGCAGTGGCTGCAGCAAAGAGTGGGCTCTTGGTTTTTTTCAATGGTAATTTACAAGAATTCAGACAAGTCCTCTGACTTTCCTGAACCTTACTGTACATTATGATGTATGTACAAGGATTAAATGAAATACTTTACAACACATACATGGCCCCACCTAGTGGTGCAGACCTGTAACCCCAACTATTTGGCTAAGTCACGAGGGTCAAAGGCCTAGAACTAGCTTGGGCTAGAGAGAATTGAAGGCCAGACTGCTCAAAATAAAAGCAAATGGTGTGACTCAGTGGTGGAGTATTTGTCAACCATGTGACAGACCTTAAGCCCACTCCCTTGTGCCACCCTGTCCTAGTTAGAATTTCTATTGCTGTGATGAAACACCATGACAAGCAACTTGGGGAAGAAAGGGTTTATTTGGCTTACACTTCCATATCACTATTCATCATTGAAGGAAGTCAGAACAGAAACTCAAACAGGGCAGGAACCTGGAGGCAGGAGCTGATGCAGAGGCCATGGAGGAGTGCTGCTTACTGGCTTGCTCAGCCTGCTTTTTTTTTTTTTTCTTTTTCTTTTTCTTTTCTTTCTTTTCTTTCTTTCTCTTTCTTTCTTTCTTTTTTTGTTTTTTGTTTTTTGTTTTTTGTTTTTGTTTTTCAAGACAGGGTTTCTCTGTGTAACTTTGGAGCCTGTCCTGGAACTCACTCTGTAGACCAGGCTGGCCTCAAACTCACAGAGATCCACCTTCCTCTGCCTCCTGAGTGCTGGGATTAAAGGCATGCGCCACCACTGTCCAGCTCAGCCTGCTTTTCTATAGAACCCAGGACCACCAGCCCAGGGATGGCACCACCCACCATGGACTGGGCCCACATCAAACACTAAGTACCTGCCTGCAGCCCAATCTTATGGAGGCATTTTCTAACTGAGATTTCCTCCTTTCAGATAACTCTAACTTGTATCAAACTGACATAAAACTAGCCAGTTCATAACCCTACCACCAAAATTCTATATATAAAGTTAACATAGGCTGAGGACTCTGTAAGTACTTAATTAAAATTAATTATGGTTATATGAATATTCAATATTATAGCTGGATGTTATCAAAGGATATTTATAGGTGTCAACTGTGTGAGATGGGCAAATTAAAGCATCATCCCAACACTGAGGTAAAAGGATGACTGCTGACCCCACACACTCACCATAAGACACTCCGTCGCCTAAATTCTAGAGCAGTGTTCTGCATTTGACGTTTGGTCCTACAAGCAACAACGTATATCAACCAGGACTTCCAGGCTTGGCGCATCTTCTGCTTTGTATCTAAAGACATCAAAGAGAGATCTTTTTAAAGGGTAGAAACTGGGCTGTAGAGATGGCTCAGCAGTTAATAGTATCTACTGTTCTTTCATGACTACAGTTCAGTTCCTAGCATCCACACTGGGCAGCTCACAATTTCCTGTGATTCCAGCTCCAGGATGGATTGCAGGGGATCTGACACCTTTCTTCTGGCCTCTGCACATTCCTATACACTGACATACGTACATAAACATAATTAAAAATAAAGCCAGAAAAAAATAAAAAGGACCCTGTCTCAAAACAAAACAAACAAAAAAACTGGGTAGAGAGCTGGAGAGATGGCTCAGAGGTTAAGAGCACTGGCTGGTGTTCCAAAGGTCCTGAGTTCAATTCCCAGCAACCATATGGTGGCTCACAACCATCTGTAATGAGATCTGGTGTCCTCTTCTGTCATAAAGAGACACATGCAGGCAGAATACTGTATACATACTAAGTTTAAAAAAAAAAAACTGGGACGCTGGGCTTTTGGTGGAGCATGCCTTTAATTCTAGCACTTAGGAGGCAGAGGCAGGCAGATCTCTGTGAGTTCAAGACCAGCCTGGTCTACAAGAGAGGGCCAATGAGATGACCCAGTGATTAAGGATACTTGCTGCCAGACCAGGGTGACCTGAGTTCACTCACACAAAAGGAGGAAAGAACTGCCTCCTGAAGGCTATCTTCCTACCTCACATGAGCACCATTGTATACAGGAGCCCCACATATTTAAACAAACAAATGAATGTCAGAAAATGTAAAGGGTGGAGAGGGATATATTATTTCAGGTTGTGATACCAGCTCAAGGACTTCCTGTACTTAGCTTGAAATGCCCATAGCTCTTCTCCAGCCTTCATGTGCCCTCTTCTGGACACACTGTGTAGTGTTACAAATTAAAAAGGATTAGAGACTGTGGTGCCACCAGTTACAAGCATTTAAAGGAAAAATAAGTGTGTCAGGCAGGCACACTGCTAACTGTGCTTCACCTGAGCCCTTCCACCTTTGGGGTTTTTTGTATTGTATTATTTTGTTTTGAGGCATGGTTTCTCTGTGTAAATAGGCCTAACTGTCCTAGAACTCACTCCGTGGGTAGATCAGGCTGGCCTCAAACTCACAGAGTTCTGCCTGTCCCTGCCTCCCCGGTGCTGGGATTAAAGGTATACACCACCACTACCCCAAAACCTTTTGGTTTTTTTTGAGACCAGGTCTCTATATTACCTGCCTGATTTGGAACTTCCTTTGTAGACTAAGCTACCCTCAAACTCACAGAAATCCACTTGCCTCAAGTGCTGGAATTAGAGATGCACACTACCATATCTGGCCTTATTGTTTAAGACAAGAGTTTCTCAGTGAACTGGGAACTCACCAATTAAACTAGACTAGCTTGGCCAGAGAGCCACAGGAACCCTCCTGCCTCCATTTCCCAGGGCTGGTTTGGAGGCATGACTGGCTTTTTATGTGGTTTCTAAAGAATCAAGCTCAGGTCCTCATGCTTGCTTTGCAAACCACATTACTGACATCCATTTTCCCAACCCTAGAAACATGGTGGTGGCGCACGTCTTTAATCCCTGCACTCGGGAGGCAGAGGCAGACAGATCTCTGTGACACACATGTAGGGCAAAACATTCAAACACATAAAAAGTAAATAAGTAAATCTAACCACCACCACCACCCCTTTTTTTGTTTTTAAGGAACCTCAACAGACACAAAAAAGATACAAATATG
Source organism: Cricetulus griseus (assembly GCF_003668045.3). NCBI lineage: Eukaryota > Metazoa > Chordata > Mammalia > Rodentia > Cricetidae > Cricetulus > Cricetulus griseus. The sequence goes on along the minus strand of NW_023276807.1, from coordinate 101,745,082 downwards.
ATGGCTAATATCAAAACAAAATAATAAAATCTAGGATGTCAATTTAACTACATCTGGAATTAACTAAAACCCAAATAGCTGGGCACACCTGTGAAGAATTTTTCTTCACTGGATCATTTGAGGTGAGAAGAACCATACTAAATCAAGTCATACCTTCTGGTGGCAACCCACATAAAAGGACATGGAAAAAGGAAGCTTTTGCTGTTTTTCTGCTTGCCCTCATCAACCCTGTTACCCTGAGATACTCCTTTGCTGGAGTATCTACATTTTCAGGATTCCAACACAGACTGAAGACCAGCAGCTCTCTAGGACTTCCCTGGGACTCTAGCACCAGATTGGAACAGTTAAGACATCCAGTCTTGTGAACCAGATCCTTGGCCTTTCCATCAGGACGCAGCCATTGCTGGCCTACTTGTACCACAGCCTGTAAGCCACTCTCACAAATCCCCTTTTAATGTATATAATAATATATGTTATTAATTGACAGAATTGATTATGTATTAACATAATATATAATATACATATGTATATATACACAAATTAGTTTTGTTCCTTCACAGAACCCTAACTAATACAATGGCATATATATACATATGTGTGCACATGTGGTGTGTATATGCATTAATAGTGAGAACAGGAATAGATACTCAATATCATTAATTTTTAGAAAAATGCAAAAACTAGAATGAAATATCTGAACTATCTATATAGATAATTCAGATAACTGTTTGTAGAGTTAAATTATTATTATTATTATTTTGTAGGAGGTTTTTTGTTTTCTTTTTTTTGAGGCACAGTCTCCCTGTGTAGCCCTGGCTGGCCTGAACTCACTATGTAGATCAGATTACTCTCTGAATTCAGAGAGATCCGCCTGCCTCTGGAGTGCTGGTATTAAAGGCATGTGTGCTCAACTTGTTTGTTTTTTTGAAACAGGAGCAGACTGTGCGTCCGAGGCCAGTCATCTGCGTGCTCCCTAACCTCTCCAGTGCTGTGATTACAGGCACGCACCAGCACAGCTGCCCCATTCTAAAATAGCAATTTGTATTTTTCATATAAAATGACTCTGCATTTGCCAAAAGCATAGAATTGTACACCAAAAAGAATAATTCCTACTTTATGAGAATTAGAAATAACAACAAAAACAAACCATTAGCTACTTACAGGTTAAATATAGAAACAATCTGTCTCATACTGAACTAAGAACCCAACATCCTGGGGAAAGAAGAGAAAGCTAGACAGGGAAGGTAACATTCGTCACTTATTTAGTTTTTTTTTTGTTTGTTTGTTTGTGGTTTTTTGAGACAGAGTTTCTCTGTATTGCTTTTGAGCTTGTCCTGGAACTCACTCTGTAGACCAGGATCCGCCTGCCTCTGCCTCCCAAGTGCTGGGACTAAAGGCATGTGCCACCAACGCCAGGCTGATTTAGTTATTTTTGAGCTCGTTGTGCTATTTGAACTTTCTATGTAGTCCCAGTTAGTCGGGAATTTTCTATTTTCTTTCCTCCACCTCTTGAGTACTGAGGTTACAGGCATGTATCAACACACCTGGCTTGGGAAGGTAACACTTCAAATGCACCTGAACCAAAACTGGAGAGATAGCTCCACAGTTAAGAGCACTTGTTGCTCTTCCAGAGGACTCAGGTTCAAATCCCAGGTTACAACTAAATGAAAGTCCAGTTTCAGTGGACCTTATACTCTCTTCTGGCTGCTGCATGGACACAGCACACAGACACGTAGAAAAATAAATTAACCAATGAATGAAAATGGGTCTGAATTTTTTTGATCTCAAGGAAAGGTAAGAAGTGCATATTCAGTGTGGTCAGAGGCTGGGGGCAGGGAGAGAACAGGTGAAACCCTGAATGTCACACCAAGGCTTCGAGTTCATTAAGAGAGGCCATTAAGAGTGAACTTGCAGAGTAGCAACCACTCCTTCAGCTATGTATACAAGGAAAACAGAGTAAATACACAGAGGTGATGAAGTACCAACATTGGAGGAAGGTGAGAGTTACTGTCAGGAAGCAGTAATGGGTGCTTCCTTTAGAGGGCTCTCATAACACCAGATAAATACTGCTGAAGCATGAAGAATGGAACCAACCTTAGCAAGGCCTGTCACCTAGACAGGGAAAGGAGGAAGTACAGGTCCACACCATGGGGGACCAGTTGTTCTGTGCTCAGTGTAAGCACACCAGCAGACCAGGTATAGTCAAATGAGCTTCAACTGCCCAAACTATGCCATATGGAGACTGATATAGGATTTGACCAGGCAGGGGGTTCACCTAGATCACACTCCCAGAACAAGAAAGGAGTCAAGGGCATGTTCTCTCTCACCAGATGACTCCCTCTCTCACCATGATGCTTAGCTCTGTGGAGCCTCCTCTTCATCTCCTGTTGCTGGTGCACAAAGGTCTTCCAGCTCTGGAACATCAGGTTGTACAAGTAGTATCTGAGGAGCCAAAATACAAATGGTGTTATGGTAAGACAATAAAGAAACCCCACCCAGCATACCCAGTCACTTTTACACTTAGGAGCGTTCTATCAACCTGTAGTTGATAGAGAACTGATCAGCAGACGTTAGGGCTGTTTGGAATGAGGGTGCTACCTAGGTTTAGCACAGGGAAATTCTATGGGAAGTAATAGGCTGTTTGACCCTTGATAGCAGAGCCATCTAAAAATAATAATTGGGGCTAGAGCCTGGCTCTGCGTTTAAGAACGCTGGTTGCTTTTCCAGAGGACCTGGTTAGGTTCCCAGGACCAACATGGCAGCTGACAGCCACCGGTAACTGAAGTCCCAGGGACGAACACCCTCTTCCCTCTTCCGGCTTCTGCAGGCATTTCAAGTACATAGTGTACAGACATACATGCAAGCAAAGCCCCCATACACATAAAATAACAAAATGCCACCGTCCCTGATCTCTACAGCACAATGAGTTCTCTTCCCCATTGTGTTCCAGAGTGTAAGTTTTGAGACACTTAAAACAAAACAATTTTGCTACTCTGTTTATTGTGTGGAGGGGTATATGGTTCACAGCAAGTGTGGAGGTCAGAGGTCACAATGTGCAGGCTCTCCTATGTGGGGTTAGGGAGCCAACTCCGTTTACCAGGTAGCAGCAAGTGTCTTTACCTGGTTAAGTTATAGCACCTATCCCTACAAATGGGCATTCGGTGTCATTTTTAACTTTTTCCTCTATTTAGTCCTTGCAATGTGAGTGGCAAGGATTAAAAGATTCTTCTTTCATCCTTATCCTGTTTTTTTAAGTTGTGTTTTGGTGCTAGGGATGAAGCCCATGACCTTGTACAGGCAAACCATTTGCTCTCCCACTCAGATACCTGACCCAGTCTCTCTATTTTCCAAATGTCCTATGTGGGACACAACCTGTCTTGATCATATCAGCATTCTAGGACTAATTTTTTTGTTTGTTTGTTTTTTCAAGACAGGGTTTCTCTGTGTAGTCTTAGCTGTCCTAGAACTAGCTCTAGACAGTAGACCAGGCTGGCCTCGAACTTAGAGATCTACATCTACTCCAGGGTGCTGGGATTAAAGGCATATGCCACAACTGCCTGGTTTAGGATTAATTATTCAAAAAATAAAAAAATAAAAACCACCTACCTCTCAGTTTTAGAAAAACATGGAAGTGAGTAACCATACAAGTTTCCACATGGCCAACAAAGCTATCTGACTCAGAGGAGCACACGTGTGTGCATGGACGTGGACCTAACTGCAAATAAGTATGGATTTACTGATTTGCAATCCAAAAATTTGCTTCTTTGGAACAGAAACAAGGCTTTGAGTAATTGATACAGTGCAAAGTCTATATTTCAACAAGTATAAAGCAATGAGACACCTGTAGTGACAGTCAGCTCGCATGCAGAGTTTCCACTCCCTCTGGGAGACCCACCATTCTTCCCTCCATTCTCCAAAGACTTTCTGTAGTATTCTCTGCTCATGGAAAAACCTAGGCAGAAGCAAGAACATCAGAAAGTTGGTGTGAGGCAGTTGGGCTGATGTCTCTGCCAGGTCAACTTCACACTGCCCTTACCTTCTCAGTTAAAGCACTAAAGTGTAGAAAGCCGCACACTGTGTCTGATCACAAGTTCAGTGTGACATATACTAGGAACAAGACAATTACACCAAGGATTTCAACAGTTATGGATACTAAGGGAAAGTTGAAATCTTCACACTCTATGAGGGAATCAAAACTACAATTCTGAGGAGTAAGTGAGATGATGCAGTAGATAAAGCCACAGTAGCTGAAGCAGAGAAGCCCAAGGACTTGCTTGCTCTCTGGACCATGAAAAGGCAGAGAGAACTGACTCCACAAAGTGGCTTTCTGACATCCACACATGTGTCATGGTATGTGCACACACACACACACACATCAAACACTAACACAATCATAATTTAAAACTATTACAATTGTCAGCATTTTTTAATTGTTTTAGATTAAATAAGAAACTTTTGCCGAGCTGTACAACTTTCATCCCAGCCCTCGCAGAGGCAGGCAGATCTCTGTGAGTTCCAGGGCCTGCTTGGTTTCAAAGAGAATTCCAGGACAGCCTCCAAACCTACAGAGAAACCCTGTCCCTTGTTCCTGTGTGTAAGGAAAGGTGCTGCAGTGTAGATTCCAGAGACTGAACTCAAGTAAGCAATTTTGTTTTGTTTGGTTTTTGAGACAGGGCTCCATGTAGCCCTGGCTGTCCTGAGTCTCACTATGTAGACCAGGCTGGCCTCAAACTCAGAGAGATCCTCCTTCCTCTGCCTCCTGAGAGCTGGGATTAAAGGAGTGAGTTTCTGCTTCTTGTGCCTTTTCTTGGTCTCTTTTCTTTCTGTTTGTTTTGTACAATTCTGATGTGTTTGTTTTATCTTACTATATTTTATAATAAAACAACAAAATCACAGGCTGCAGAGATGGCTCACAGGTTAAGAGCACTGACTGCTCTACCAGAGGTCCTGAGTTCAATTCCCAGCAACCACTTGGTGGTTCACAACCATCTGTTATGGGATCTGGTACCTTCTTCTGCTTGTAGGCATACATGGAGGCAGAACACTGTATACATAATAAATAAATGAATCTTTAAAAAAAATTCCCTTAGAAACCTGTTTGTTAGCCTTGATGGCACACGCCTGTAATTCCAGCACTTGGGAAGCAGAAGCAGGTGGATCACTGAGTTCCCGGAACAGCCTGGGCTACACAGAGAAACCCTGTCTCAAAAAAGCAATTTAAAAAAAACAAAAGAAAAGGGCTGGAGAGATGGCTCAATGGTTAAGAGCACTGGTTGTTCTGCCAGAGGTCCTGAGTTCAATTCCCAGCAACCACATGGTGGCTCACAACCATCCGTTATGAGATCTGATGCTCTCTTCTGGTGGACATGCAGATAAAGCACTCATATACATAAAAAATAAATAAATAAATTTTAAAAAAAGAAAGAAAAGAAAAGAAAAAGCCTGTTTGTTTTCTACTGAGAGACAGAAATGAAATGGATCCAGGTGGAAGAAAGTAGAGGAGGAACTGGGAAGAGTAGAGGGAGAAGAAACCATAATTATGATATATTATGTCAGCCTAGTCTACATAGTGAGCTTCAGGCCAGCTAGAAATACAAAGTGAGACCCTACACACACACACACACACACACACACACACACACACACACACACACAAACACACACACACACAAACACATAGAGAGATGATGATGACAATGTTGATGAGGAAAGGGGAAAAGAGATGGAATTATATTTTAATTGAAAATATTTTAAATAAAAAGTAACAGAAACAGAAGAAGCCCAGCAGCAGCTCAGGGCTCTGAGTTAACAATACCTGGCTCTAGAGGGAGTTACTCTTCCAAATGTCATTCGAATCCACAAATACAAGAACTTTCTGGCCACACATCTGAAAGAAGAGAAGGACACATACATTTGAAAACTCTACCTGTATAACAGGAGTTTTCTGGAAAAGAGAGGGAACCTTTAAGATGTCAAATGGAGGGTCCACAGTCTGAATCAAAAGATGATGTCATAACTAATCTTGCATCAAACAGAAAATGGAGAGGACGGTTTATAAAACTAAAATCAGGCCAGGGGGTGGTGGTGGCGCATGCCTTTAGGCCCAGCACTCAGGAGGCAGAGGCAGGAGGATCTCTATGAATTCAAGACCAGCCTGGTCAACAACAGCTAGTTCCAGGATAGCCTCCAAAGCCATGGAGAAATGTAGGGGAAGCTGTAGCCAGCCCCTAAGAAGGCGTGGCTACACCCTGTCTCGAAAAAACAAAAAACAAAAAACAAAAAACAAAAAACAAAACAAAACAAAAAAAACTTAAATCAACTGAACTGGGTGGTGGTGACATAAGTCTTTAATCCCAGTACTCAGGAAATAGAGGCAGGCAAATATCTTTGAGTTTGAGGCCAGCCTGGTCTACAGAGTGAGTTCTAGAACAGCCAGGGCTATACAGAGAAACTCTGTCTCAAAAAACAAAATAAAACATAAAACTACTATAAAGCAGATTGTTGTTAAAAATATTCTTTTTGATTTCAAGGTTTTGCTTTATATGTAGCTCAGGCTGGACTGGAACTCCCAGAAATCCACCTACTCTGCCTCTTGAGTGGTAGGATTAAAAGCATGTGCCACCATACCACTCAAGGTCTTATTTTTTAATTTTATAAGTCCAGTAAACAAAATGTATGAATAAGGAAAGTTTCTTTCAGCTTCTACAGTGGAATCATCTCCCACTGTGTGAGGGCAGGTGTGTGTGTGTGTGTGTGTGTGTGTGTGTGTGTGTGTGTTAACCAGGGACTCTTTAAGTTTAAGCAGGTATTCTACCACTAACTTACAAACCCAGCCACTTTATAATTATTTCTTTAAAGACAAGTATTGCTGTAATAAAACTCAGAAGCTGTAAGTTTCAAAGGTTGCAGAAAGTTGAGTCCTACACAGTTTAACTTGCACCAAGATTAGCTGAAGGACTTTTTCCTCTACCCAACTGTGGGAGCTTAGAACCAGCAATAGCAGAATTCATCATGAAAGTATATAAACATTTTTTTAATTCCATAAAATTGTTTTCTTTTTAATCTGTGGACAAAGAAAAGACTCCCATTGGAGCACATGCCCTGTTTTCCTTTATCATTATTTTAGGAAACTTAGAAGGATAATGTTTTTTTGACCGATGCCACTTATAGCCCAGACTGCCCTAGATCTGCCATCTTCTTGGTTTATCCTGCCATATGGCTGGGATCACAGGCCTGTACCACCATATCTGACTCACTTTAAACAAACAAGACAACACAAAACTCCTTTTTTTTTTTTTCTTTTTTTCAAGACAGGGTTTCTCTGTGGTTTTGGAGGCTGTCCTGGAACTAGCTCTTGTAAACCAGGCTGCTCTCAAGCTCACAGAGATCCACCTGCCTCTGCCTCCCAAGTGCTGGGACTAAAGGTGTGAGCTACTACCACCCAGCTACAAAACCTTTCAATACAAGTATTTTGACAGTGAAGAGATGGAGACATCAGATATGAGGGAAACCATTCTTTTCTCATTTTTCTTCCTGTTTAAATCCCTGGCAAAGATTCATGTATCCTGGTCTTTTCCAAACACCAAGAGAGGGGTGGGACACTCAATGTTCTCTACTCAAACCCCAGTGCAAGGCTGTGCCACTGTAACAGTCATCAGCTCACTGGATGTCTGCCATTCCCTTGTGACTGTGCTGAAAGCAGGAACCGTCCTTGGAGTCCCAGTCCCTAGCACAGTGTGTGGTATAAATGCTTGAGTGTACGTGTACACACACACACACACACACACACACACACACACACACACACAAAGCCACTCACTCATTCTTCTTGTCAAGCTCTGGGCTCAGTTTGAAAACCTCTTCTTCCTACCTTTTGTCTGACTTAGTCTTACAAGATCCTTTAGGGCTGAGCTAACTGTATGTTACAACTGGAGACCATAAATGAAAACTGTCTGTAGTTCTAAATATTCTTCTTCTTCTTTTCTTTTAAAGACAAAGTCTCCTGCTATGTAACCCTGGTTGGGCTGAAGCTCTCAATATAGACCACGTTAATCTCAAACTCACAGAAATCTATCTGCCTCTGTTTCCTGAGTGCTTGGATTAAAGACAAGCACCATCAAACCTAGCCCTAAATATTCTTTTTATCTGAATATTCCACTCAGAAGAGTTCTCCAACTAACTGGCATAGAAATAATAATTATTCTTCCTTCAATTTGGGCAAGAAAGAAAAGCAAATGAAACGTCTCACCTGCTTCGCAATTCTCTTAATCGGCGTCTAGCCCAATTGTGTGAGGCCTGAGAGGAGGAATGACAGCTTCGAGGTAACTCCCTCTGGACCCCAGAGAAGGCAGACTTGTTGAGAGGCAGTGCCTTAGGGGAACAAGGTTTCTTAACCACACCATCCCTAAAAGACCTTAAATTTGAGCAGAGAGAAAAAAAAATCTCTTCATACAATATACATACATTTAAACACTCAACCAAGCTCTGCTGTTAAACTCATGGGGACTGATGCTGACTATGCCAGCAACCAGCACTGCTGGGTCAGCACTAAGTGGAAACTGCAGAGCAACAGGTGGGATCATTAGATCTAGCATATTCGTTAATTAGTTTTTATTATAATTTAAAGAGAATCATTTACAACCTAGAAACAAATTCCTAAGTACAAACTAAAATAGAGGGCCTGGAATTCTGGCTCAGAGATGAACTTCACAAAGTCCCAGGTTCTATCTCTAGTGCATCAAAAGAAACTACGATAATAATAAAATATTAGGGAGGAGCCTAGAGAAATGGTTCGGCAATTAGGGGCACTGCTGTTCTTCTAGAGGACCTGGGTTAGATTCCCAGCATCCACAAGGCAGTTCACACCTGTCTGTTAATTCCAGTTCCAGGGGATCTGACACTTCTGCCCTCCAACAGCACCAGGCATGCACTGGTGCACAAATATACAAGCAGACAAAACACCCAGACACATAAAATAAAATTTTGGCAGGGTGGTGGTGGAACACACCTTTAATCCCTGCACTCAGTAGACAGAGGCAGACAGATCTCTGAGTTCAAGGCCAGCCTAGTCTACATTGTAAGTTCTAGGACAGCTAGGGCTACACAGAGAAACCTTGTCTCAAAAAAAAAAAAAAATCAAATAGATAAATAAATAATAACATAATAAAAGTTTAAAAAATTTTAGGGAACTGGAGTGATGGCTCGCTCAATGGTAAAATGAGCTTTCTGATCTCATGAGGACCAGAGTTCAGGTCCCAGCACCCATATCCAGTGGCTCACATACCCCTGTAACTCTAATTCCAAGGGATCCAATACCTTCTGACCTCTGCAGGCACTGAGAGCATGCCCACACTGTGTGTGTGTGTGTGTGTGTGTGTGTGTGTGTGTGTGTGTGTGTGTGTGTGTGTGCACACACACAAAATAATAAGAAATTAAGTTAAATTAAAAAACTAGAGATCGGAGTAGGGATGGGGAGGAAAAGGAGAAAGGGCTAATGTAAGAA